>NC_058381.1:19912517-20212517 GCF_018350175.1 Felis catus | reverse complement strand
CAGATTTCTTCACAGCTCAGCTCAACAAGGCAGTTCTGGCTGCCTGTGCAGCAGCAGGCTCCTGCCAAAACACAAACCTGCCACCAGGTCTACTCCGACATGGCAGGCCTCAGAGACAGAAAAGGAACCCCCACCCCCAGCAGGAGAAGGGCACTGTAAACACTGCAACAATTAAAGAGCTTTATGATGCTTGACGATACAGACAGTGGTACCAACAAGTAAGAAGCATTCCATTTAACTTATTTATATGGGTACTATCATTTAGAGTATGGCATTTTCATTTATTTATTCATTCGTATTGTGCCTCACCCATTAAAGAATCTGATGCAGTTTAGTACTCACTACAATAAAACAACCGAATCTAGTTTCTGAAGTAATTGTATAATAGGCCTTTTAAAAATCAAACACGAATTTCCTTCACATAAAAATCCAAGAGTGATTTCCTCTTTAAAAAAAAAAAAGTTTAAAATTAGAGTGAGACACATTATAGTGAATTTAGGAGAAAATGAGCACATTTTCATTAGTATCATTTTGGGTTTCCTTTTGGAAGAGCAGTAAGATGATAGCTACTTTAATAAAAGATCAGATGTGATTAAGTTAAGAAATGCTTCAGTGAATCTAAACTAGAGCTTTTTGCTTCCCTTAAGGCTTAACAACCAAACCCTGAGTAAGACTATCAAAGAAATAGGGAATCAGCAGGTTTAAAATTACAACAGGCCACTAACTTTAGGCTAATCTTAACTGCAAAAATAAATGAGGACCTTAAAAACAAGGAAGACATTTTAGAATACTAAATTTTAAAAATTATTAAAAAAAAATTTTTTTTAACGTTTATTTATTTTTGAGACAGAGAGAGACACAGCATGAACGGGGGAGGGTCAGAGAGAGGGAGACACAGAATCTGAAACAGGCTCCAGGCTCTGAGCTGTCAGCACAGAGCCCGACGCGGGGCTTGAACTCACTGACTGAGAGATCATGACCTGAGCCGAAGTCGGCCGCCTAACCGACTGAGCCACCCAGGCGCCCCTTAAAAATTATTTAAATAAGCCTACAATCAAAAAGGCTCTTTGACAATGGCAGGAGCATTAACACTGCATATTTTTAACTGCTCCAAAAAATAATTTCCATAAAGGAAGAAACCTCTCTAATTACTCTACCAATTAAATTTTATATGCAAGATAAATATAATCTATGATATTGTTACATAATTTATAATACCTAAGTATAAATAAACACATGTAAAAATATATGTATTTGATATAAGTATATTATATTATACTATATTATATTATATTATATTATATATTATTATATTATATTATTATTATATTATATTATTATATTATATTATAATATATAATATATATAATATATATATTATATATTATATTATATTAATATTATATTATATTATTATTATATTATATTATATTATATTATATTATATTATATTATATTATATTATATGGAGGACAAAAAATTATTCTTTGTTAACTAGCCATTTAATGGTCTCTATTTCCTCTGTTTTGCCTGAGAAACACTGAAGTGATCTGTAAGAACAAAAGGCATGGTCACAATTATCCCCAAAGAGAGAAGGCCTTCTGATTCAGTTCAACACAACATGCTACAGTTCTGTCTGACACTCCACGTTTCTAAGTAGGTCATCCATGGGAAACATAATTCATCACTATAGAACAAATTATCTAGATTTATCCAGGCTAAAAATTTCTTTGTCTTTTCATCACATCTTTTGAACATCTACTGCTAAATGACAGCAAATTCCTAATATTCATGAAGCAGAAATAACATTTTCTAGTTCCAAATACCATCCTACCAGCCATATTGGCTATTTTTCTTGATAACAAACACCCCGTGCTTTAAGTGGCAAAGGGCCCTACTCCTCATTTTTATTGGCTTCTTAAGAAGCCTTGTTGACTCTTCCTAAATTAGGAAATTAGAATATACAGGGAGCAGGAGGGTGACTATGGAGTTAGAATTTTAACTGGGAAACTTTGGCATTTGTGGCAATAGCTGAGTATTGTTCCAAAGGAAAATTTCATTGATCAAATCAGACTATCTGGGCTGCAGAAGAACAATGTTACAGTCTATCCCTCTCCTTTGAACTACCTCAACACTAGGGCCCAAATGGTGCCAGAGGAACAAAAAGATGAGTTTTAATACAGATGTGAGAATGATACAGAACAGACTCTATCTGAACAGAAAAGACTATGTAGACTATGCTTGAACATGCTCGGTCACAGACTATCATCCAGGTACTAAACACAGTATAACTGAAAATGGAGTTTAATCTTCAAATATCATTTAACAAAGACCAGAATGGAAAGCAATACGGCTTTAAAAGGATCGTAGAATGTTTTTTTCTACCATAAATGCTAGCTTATTACTGGTTTCTTTGACTCTTATCTTATGCCTAAAGAATTGTTTCCCAGTCCCACTAAGATGACCTCTGGTGTTTCTTTCTTTCTTTTTTTTTTTTTTTAATCTTTATTTTTGAGCGAGAGACAGTGTGTGAGCATGGGAGGAACAGAGAGAGAGACACACACACAGAATGCAAAGCAGGCTCTAGGCTCTGAGCTGTCAGCACAGAGCCCAATGCAGGAGTTAGAACTCACGAACTGTGAGATCATGACCTGAGCCAACTCGGACACTCTACCAACTGAGCCACCCAGGTGCCCCGACCTCTGGTGTTTCTATTTCTTTTGGCAAGGAATAGAACTGGGGCAGCCAAGACATGGAATAGACGTGACCCCATCATTAGAAGTCACTGGTATACTTTATGGCCAGAACACAGGAATCTCCCAGGTCAAACAAAGCTAAGAACCTGGAACAAGAGACTGGATGAACACTGCCCCTTCAAATGCTAACAGCAACCACATATCAGACCGGATTTGAGAAAGGAGAATGAGCAGGGGCACTTTGGTGGCTCGCTCAGTTAAGCATCCAACTCTTGATTTTGGCTCAGGTCACGATCCCAGGGTCGTGGGATCAAGCCCCACATTGGACTCCATGCTAAGCATGGAGCCAGCTTGGGATTCCCTCTCCCTTTCTCTCTGCCCCTCTCTCCAGCTTGTGCTGTCTCTTTTTAAAATTAAAAGAAAGAGGGGCGCCTGGGTGGCGCAGTCGGTTAAGCGTCCGACTTCAGCCAGGTCATGATCTCGCGGCCCGTGAGTTCGAGCCCCGCGTCGGGCTCTGGGCTGATGGCTCAGAGCCTGGAGCCTGTTTCCAATTCTGTGTCTCCCTCTCTCTCTGCCCCTCCCCCGTTCATGCTCTGTCTCTCTCTGTCCCAAAAATAAATAAATGTTGAAAAAAAAATTTAAAAAAAATTAAATTAAATTAAAAGAAAGAGGGGCGCCTGGGTGGCTCAGTCGGTTGAGCGTCCGACTTCAGCTCAGGTCACGATCTCACGTTCATGGGTTCGAGCCCCGCGTCGGGCTCTGGGCTGATGGCTCAGAGCCTGGAGCCTACTTCTGATTCTGTGTCTCCCTCTCTCTCTGCCCCTCCCCCATTCATGCTCTGTCTCTCTCTGTCTCAAAAATAAATAAACATTAAAAAAAAAATTAAAAGAAAGAAAGAACGAATGAACAAGAATCAAATTTTGATGACTAAGAGTGATTTGGAAAACAAGCAAAGTCTAAATAAATGGAACTAACCTAAACTCATTCATTCTTCCAAAAGCTATAGAAGACCTCTGAACAATGTGGGGGTTAGGGGCGCCAACCAACTCTCCACCCCCCGGCAGTCCAAAATCCTCAGATAGCTTTTGACTCCCCCAAAACTCAACTACTGATAACTACTGTTGACTGGAAGCCTTACAAATGACATAAGCAGTCTATTAACATATATTTTGTATATTTTATTATATACTGTATTCTTACAATAAAGTAAGCTGGAGAAGACAATGTTATTAAGAAAATCATAAGGGGGGGCGGGGTGCCTGGGTGCTTAAGCGTCCGACTTTGGCTCAGGTCATGAGCTCACGGTTCAAGAGTCTAAAAACTGCAACAGGCTTTCTGCCATCAGCACCAGCTTCAGATCCTCTGCCCCTCCCCTGCTCGTGCGCAGGCGTGCTCTCTCTCTCTCAAAAATAAATAAACGTTAAAAAAAAAATCATAAGGAAAATACATTTACAGTAGTGTAAAAAAAAAAATCCCTGTATAAAGAGACCCACACAGTTTGAACTGCATGTTGTTCAAGGGTCAACTGTATTTGACTTTTTTTTTTTTTTTTTGAGAGTGAGAGCACTCATGCGGTAGGGGAGTAGAGGAAGAGGGAGACAGAATCTTAAGCAGGTTCCATGCCCAACATGAGCCCGATGCAGGGCTCAACCTCACAACTATGAGATCACGACCTGAGTCAAAAATCAAGAGTCAGACGCTTATCAACTAAGCCACCTAAGGTCAACTGTATTTGAGTGCCCACTTTGTGACAGGCCTATGCCAGGCACGGGGTATACAGCAATAAAACGAGGCAAATCCACCACCCTCATGAAGCTTACTTTCCAGCCCAAAAGACAAGTGAACAAATATGCACACAAGAACTGCCTGAGTCAGGGCCTTCTTGTAGAGAAAGCAGTAGACAGCACTACAAGAGTGAAGCAAGGGCCAGACTGTGATGGTGTCTGCAGGCCTACATAAAGAAGTCTGGACTTTCTTCTAAGTGAAAGGAGAAATCATCAAAGAATTTTAAAAACGGGTAACAGGATCTGAGGTATTTTTTTAAAGATGATTACCTGCTACATAGAGAATGGACAAAATTAGAAGGAGGGAGACCGGTTAAGGAGATATTACAAAAGCCTAGGCCAGAGCCAATCGAAGCTTGTAGTGGCTTCAACTAGTTTCGATGATAAGCTAATCAGTTAGACATTGGGTAAGAGTGACAGATTCATTTAAACTTTTTTTTTTAGTGTTTATTTTTGAGAGAGAGAGAGAGAGAGAGAGAGAGAGCGCGTGCGCGCAAGCGAGCAGGGGAGGGGCAGATGGAGAGGGAGACACAGAATCCGAAGCAGGCTCCAGGCTGGAGCTGTCAGCACAGAGCCTGATGGCAGGGCTCAAAACCATGAGCTGTTGGGAATGCAAGCTGGCGGAGCCACTCTGGAAAACAGCATGGAGGTTCCTCAAAAAACTAAAAATAGAACTACTCTACCACCCAGCAATTGCACTACTAGGCATTTATCCAACGGATACAGGTGTGCTCTTTCAAAGGGACACATGCACCCCCATGTTTATAGCAGCACTATCAACAATAGCCAAAGTATGGAAAGAGCCCAAATGTCCATCGATGGATGGATGAAGAAAAAGTGGTATATATATACAATGGAGTTATTACTTGACAATCAAAAAGAATGAAATCTTGCCATTTGCAACTACGTGGATGGAACTGGAGGGTATTATGCTAAGTGAAATTAGAGAAAGACAAAAATCCTATCGCTTCACTCATATGAGGACTTTAAGAGACAAAACAGATGAACATAAGGGAAGGGACACAAAAATAATATAAAAACAGGGAGGGGGACAAAACAGAAGAGACTCATAAACATGGAGAACAAACTGAGGGTTACGGGAGGGGTTGTGGGAGGGGGGATGGGCTAAATGGGTCAGGGGCACTAAGGAATCTACTCCTGAAATCATTGCTGCACTATATGCTAATTTGGATGTAAATCTTAAAAAATAAAAAATAAAATTAAAAGAAAACAAAAAAACCCACAAGCTGTGAGATCATGACCTGAGCTGAAGTCGCATGCCCAACCGAGTCACCCAGGTGCCTCTGACCAGATTCATTCAAAAAGAGGGTAACAGTTCCACTTTCTTAATGAGTTTGATCAGAAGACAAACATATCTCAACTTAAAAACAAGACTTCGCTAAAACTAAATCTTGTGTAATTTTAATGTACCTACATGATTTAGATAAAAGGGTATTAAGGCTCATGCTAATTTTATTGCAACAAGGACATTTGTTAAGCATACTAACGCAAACATCGTTAAACACAAATTCTGGCCAAAGAATCTGACCATGAAAAATCATAACCTGAGAACTGTTTTGCATGCTTGCATTTTTAATGATTTTAAAAATTTTGTTTTGTTTCAAGAATGGCAACTGACTTTTATTTATTTATTTATTTATTTTCAACGTTTATTTTATTTTTGGGACAGAGAGAGACAGAGCATGAACGGGGGAGGGGCAGAGAGAGAGGGAGACACAGAATCGGAAACAGGCTCCAGGCTCTGAGCCATCAGCCCAGAGCCCGACGCGGGGCTCGAACTCACGGACCGCGAGATCGTGACCTGGCTGAAGTCGGACGCTTAACCGACTGCGCCACCCAGGCGCCCCTGAGAATGGCAACTGACTTTTAACATGGCCTGAATGGTATTCACTGTGTTCAATAATTAAGATAAGGTGCAAATGATCTTTAAGACACTTTGGCTTTCTCTGCAAATAATTACCTTAAAATTCATAGACAATCTAACTTCTTTGATCTAAGCACTAAACAGACAGTAAGCATCAGTTAGCATTTAAGCCTGGATGGATCAGAATCCAGATTCTGGATGGGCCAAAAAAAGATCTGTTTCACCTTCGGAGGACATTATAGGTTTAGCCAAGAGAATGTTGAAACCATTCACAACTATTTGGGAGCTTCAGTGAATGAAGCAGCTGCTGTGTGGTTCTGGGACAGATGCTAACAGCAATAAGATGTACTGAAGTGAAAGCAAAAGAACAGGCTCTATAATAATACCAGAAATGATGTGGGGATTTTGCTTGTTTGCTTTTCCCATTTCTCTTAATTAACCATTTTAAAATGACAACTAAGTTACTACCACTTCTACCTAAAAAAGTGGTTTTCCAGATAAATTCATGTGCTAGACCAGTATTAAAATAGCCTTCGTCACAGTTATGTTTACCTAGCATTTAAAGTGGGGCAGCTAGGCTAAAGCTAACAAATATTTACATTAAATCTCAAAAAGTAATGCTTTTGGGGCACCTGGGCAGCTCAGTCGGTTGAACATCAACTTTTGATCTCAACTCAGGTCATGATCTCACAGTTCATGGTTTTGAGCTCTGTGTGCTGCTCAGTTTGGAGCCTGCTTGGGATTCTCTCTCTGCCCCTCCCCAATCATGTGCACACAGTTGCACAAGTACACACACGTGTGCACTCTCTCCCTCTCAAAATGAATTAAAAAAAAAGAAAACTAATCTTTCCAACTTTTTCCTCCCAAAATACCAACCTTTAATATAACTCACTAAAATTACATATTTCACATAAATATAATCCTAATATTTTTTTTTATTTTTTTTTTCAACGTTTATTTATTTTTGGGACAGAGAGAGACAGAGCATGAACGGGGGAGGGGCAGAGAGAGGGAGACACAGAATCGGAAACAGGCTCCAGGCTCTGAGCCATCATCAGCACAGAGCCCGACGCGGGGCTCGAACTCCCAGACCGCGAGATCGTGACCTGGCTGAAGTCGGACGCTTAACCGACTGCGCCACCCAGGCGCCCCAATCCTAATATTTTTAAATGTGAAAAAAATTATATATATGGTAGCTGGCCTAAAGCTTTTGGTGCAAACCTTTTCAAGAAAAATGTCTTCCTCAAAAACTAAGACTTTCTCTTAGGTCAGGTAACTCCCTATAATCAAAACACTCTTGGGGCGCCTGGGTGGCGCAGTCGGGTAAGCGTCCGACTTCAGCCAGGTCACGATCTCGCGGTCCGTGAGTTCGAGCCCCGCGTCGGGCTCTGGGCTGATGGCTCAGAGCCTGGAGCCTGTTTCCGATTCTGTGTCTCCCTCTCTCGCTGCCCCTCCCCCGTTCATGCTCTGTCTCTCTCTGTCCCAAAAATAAATAAACGTTGAAAAAAAAAAATTAAAAAAAAAAAAAACACTCTTGCATGCACACTTTTCTCAACTCTCCTGTTTGCTTTCATATCTGCAGAACATGGCTTTTAATTTTCTCAACAAATTTTTAGTTCTTTTGTGTATTTCTAAATAAATAATACTGTTAACGTTTTAACTTAAATGCACTAAGGCTGTCAATATATCTTACGTATATATAGCATTTCCATTTAGATGTTTCACAGACGAATTATATGCTTCCTAAAACTAAAACCAAAACATAGGATTTCTGCTTTTAGAACATTAGTATTACAATCACCATACTATAAAACGATTTTATGACAGTTAAGGATCAGCTTTTTAAGTGGCTCGTCTACTCACTTTCCCTACCATATTCCAAATGCATCAGCTATGAATCACATGTTAAGTAACACCTTCCTGAACTTTGTCAAGGAAACTGATGCAAAATACAGATTAAGATACGATAATAAATAAAGACTAAAATTCACAACTGCAAACCCAAAAGACAACAGTGTCAGGCCAAGCTTACTTCCAAATTCTGATTCTAAAGACTTCTCCACAGAGCAGGTGAACAGAGACTTCAATGAATATCAAAGAACACTACAGAGAAGGGTAAAAATGTGTTAGCTTTCTTCCTTGGGAGTGCATCACAGTGACCTGGAGGGGCTACTCTAGGCTGAAATGGAGTCTGGAAAAGAATGCTTCAAAACAGCAATGGCAGAGCATTAACTAATGTACAAACAAACAATTCAGTTCTCCCAGCCCACTTTCTTATTTTAGTCCTACCAAATGAGTCATGTAACCAGCCAAGTGATATCAAGAAGTCCCTGTTGTCCTGTCCCCAAGTCAGTAAACAGAGGCATTTCTCCTTTATTATATCTTAAAAGGGTGAAACCTAAGAATTTCTAGGGGGTCTTATGTGTATGTGCATGTGTCTGTTTTCCTGTGTGCCTGTTATTTATAAAATAATTACCAAGCTACGGAATAAATAATGCTTAAAAAGAGGGGAGTAAATTAGGCTTTAGGGTAAGAATAATTCTCTCAACTAAAGAACCCTCCCCAGATAATTATTCATTCATTAAGCACTTGTGTAACTTGTATGACTTGAACTTGAGAGTAAATTTTTGAGGAAACAGCGAGCATAACAGAAGTTATTCCAATGTAAAGTGCAAGTATCTCTAAAAACGCTCCCTACCTTGAAGTCAATGCCAGAGGGTGGGAAGACTGCGAACGTGAAAGAAAGAGGGAAAGAAGGAAAGAAAGAGACAAAGAGAGAAAGAGAAAGAAAAAGAGAAAGAGAAAGAAAAAAGAAAAAAGGAAAAAAAGAAAAAAAAAAGGCAGAAACCTGACCTTGCCCGCAAGTCGAACAGTCCTGCATCCCCCTCCCCCTAGCTTCCCCGGGAGCCAGTTCACACCATCCCAATTGGTCAGTCGGCCTGTTTCAGCACCTGCCCGGCAGTGACAAGGGACTCTCCACGAAGAGAAAAGGGTCTGAAAGGCAAGCGGCCTCGGAAACGCGTTGAGGCCCAGGAGGAAAGGATTCGAAGCGGAAAAGGAGGAGAGGACCTTCGGAGAGATGAGGCTGGGTCAGAGACTCACAGAGACAAGGCTCGAGAGGACGACTGGGGGTCAGGGTCGGGATGTGTTAAGAGGGCCCAGGGTGAGGTGAGAGCTTGAGGGCCGCCAGTGGGCTGCCGAAAGGGAAGAGCTAAGGGGCTGGGAGGCCCGAGAGCGCGGAGAGGGGCGAGCAGGCCCGGGGCGGCAGGGGCTGCGGTGGCCGCTGCCGGCCCCGGTGCGCGGACTCACGTTCTCCCACCAGCAGGATCCGCACGTCTTTCTTCATGTCGGCGGCTCGCAGGGGCCGGGCTCGGCCCGCACGCATGGAGCGGACTCCTCTCGCCGGGAGCGCTCAGCCCACGGCGCCCCTCTCCCCGCGCTACCGGTGACGCTGCCAGCCTCCCCCGCCGCCCCGCCCGAGCCTCGGCCGGGGCCCGCCGCGCCGCCTCCTCTGCTGCTTCCCTGCTCGGGAGCCAGGACAGCGCCAGCTCCGCCTCCTCCGGCTCCGCGGGCGGCGGCGGCAGCAGCGGCGGGGCCGACGGGGCGCCGCGAGGGACAAGCGCTTTCGGAACGCGAACGCTCTCAGGGCCCGCGCGGCGCCCCCGGCGTCCGGCAGGCCGCGGCGCAGGGTCAGGGAGCCTAGCCCACCTTCCCCAGGGCGCCGCGACAGCAGATACGCCTGGGGCTCAGAATTTGAGGAGTAGATCCGCTAGTCTGACCCCATTTATTTTGCAGAATTGGGGCAGGAGAAGTTATTTGTCCAAGGTCACATTAGAGCCTGGCAGTGACTCAAGACGGGATTATTCTCACCAGACTATAATCTCTAGGAGGGCAGCGACCTGTCTACCTGGTTTTCAGGAGCATCCACACCTTATCAGAAAGTGCTTGATTGATTAAAGGGTGGCTGACTCCTGGGATAGCGCCCTTTCCACTACACAAAACCACCACCCTAGCTGCTTTTTGCCAGTGATGCTTACAAAATACGGTTCTAAATAATGGCATTCTTTTTTTTTTTTTTTACCTTGTCCTTGTAAACAGATTCATTTCTTTGTACCAAACTAAATGACTTCCTTCTGCTCTAAGTCAAACTTAGTTTCTAAGCCAAACTAAGTCGCTTTCTGTGGTTTCCTCTGAGAAGGGTCTTCTGATATTTTAGTTACGCTTGCTGAGCATAATCCTGGACACATAGGTGACACTGGATAATGAACTCTTACTGACTTTTCTAATATTGCCTTAATTCCCTCCTGACCCTGTCTGTCTGGAGGAATTTGTTGCTACACCCCAAATGCTAGGACAGTGTTTGGCATGCAGCAGAAGAAAGAGATAGATACAGAGATATATATAATTAATGAGGAAACACTATCTGCATAATGTGCCTTTTTTTCTGTCTTAAATATTACATAATAAGTTTTTAAAGGAAATAAAATGTGTGCAAAGTGCAATCCCCCTTTCTCCTAGGAGAAGCCATGGGGTGTGGTGTAGCAGTTAAGCGCTGCTGACAGATTGCATGGGATTGAATCCAGAGTCCATTGCCTAATCAGGTATGTGATCCTGAGTAAATTCTTCTACTTCTCCAATCTGTCCATTCCATAATGTGGCAATAATGATAACAATACGTATGTCTTCGGGTGGTTTTGAAGAATAAGATAATACACGTCAACCATCTGGTACGGTTCCTGACTCATGGTACCTGCTGTATTGATTTCAGCTATCATTATCATCATCAAGGGCACTGAAAAGTTACAAGCCACAGGTTTTGAGGCAAATACATTGTTACACTTACAACAGTATTCTGCCTCCTTAATATAATGATGTCCCTACGGAGCATAGGAGAGAGAGCCCTTCCAAAAAAACGCTCTATAGTATAAGGAGGGAGATAGGAGAGATACACTCCCTGCTCACCGGGAGATAATGAAGTCCTATCCCAGGATGGACACAAATAAGACAGATGGAAATGTGAAATTCAGGAGTCTTGATAACCAGATCTTTCAGGGAAAAGGATTCTTCTGAATTTCAGTATTACACAATGGTTGAGTTGAAAAGACGCTTACAGAGCCCCTATTCCAATACCATTACTCTATAAGTAAGAAAAGCAAGACCCAGAGAGATACTGCGACTTGCCAAAGGCAGTCGAGCTGAGACTAAACCTTGGCTCTGCCATCCTTAGTGAGTGACCCTGGGCAAGTCACCTGTCTGTGCCTTAGTTTCCTCTCTCCCAAAAAGACTATAATCTCTTCCCAAACTTCTACCTTATGGGATTGTTTGGAGGATCCCATAAAATAATACATGTGAAAAAAATGTTTCCTTAAAAAAATAAATTACACAAATATCGGATGACAAAGGACAAAGGCCCTTTATAGGCGGGCAAATTCTTTAGGGCACTGCCTGCTCCAAGCAACCCTTTGTGGAGAATCTTGACCCCAGGAGCTCTGCAACAGCATTGCCAGCTGATTACAATGTGAATTCTGTGCACCTTCTCCAGAAGCATGAGAGACAAGGCCTTCATGGTGTTGTGCATGTGTGCTGGGCAACGGCTTTGGCATTTCTATTAGTTGAAATGTCTGGAAGGCAGAGGACTAAGAAGAGTTTATTTGGCAGGAGAACATCACACAGTTAATACTGCAAACTCCTTTGTAAATAAAGCCTACTTAAAAATCCAGACTTAAGGGCCGCAGAAAGAAGGCAATCCGCAACCACTGTCAGCAGGCAAAAATTAATGGTTTGGCACAAACGGAGACCAACACTCATTAAATTGGGGAGAGGGTGTCTGGGCCTCCTGGGCAATGTAAGTTTCTTCTTAAAACACCTCTACATCTCTTGATCAGCTATACTTCTGAGGCTATGCCTCCCTTGCCCTCCCTTGAGCTTTATGTCCTTCTCATGATATTAACAGACATCCATCAGGGATCACTCTGAAGGTCTCCTGGAGACAGCATAGTTCAGAGGTTAAGATCAGGGACCCTGGAGTCCACCTGCCTAGGTTTGAACCTCAGTTTTGCCAGTTCCTAGCTGTGCATCATCAAACAAATTGCTTAACCTCTCTGTGCCTCATCTGCTAAATAGTAGTAACACCTCATGGAATTGTAGTGAAGATTAAATGAGTTACTATAGTAGAAAAACAGAATAGTGCATGGTACATGGTCAGTGATTTATAAGTGTTGAATAAACAAAGTGAATTTTGAAGAGAGAGACTTGTGCACACGTCTCTGAGCCTAAGTAAGAGCCACGTGATGATGCACTGCAGCGAAACACAAGCCAGGGGATGGAGTTACTGGCAGTGGAATTTACTGTTGGGATATTGCAGACTGATTACTATGTATTAAGTATATTGGATAAAGCCAAGAGGACACATTGAAATCTAGAAGGCATTGATGGAATTTTCCTCCAGAATGCTGCTAGGAAGGAGTTCTACCATCACAAGACAAACCTGATGCCTCCTCAACTGTGCAGGGGACATAGGGAGGTCTGAACACAGTACCTTTGCCAGGAGATAATAGGATCCGGCTTTTATGCTCATCAAAGGAGGAACTTGCCACACAGCCTGTCTCTGCATCCCAGGACAGTGGGCCACCCTGGGCCAGTGGGCAGAAGATGACCAACATCGGGTGAAATAAGAGGCTGGCCTCTGATTGGTGAGTTAGACATAGTCCCAGGCAAGAGGCCAGTAAAACTTGGACTGGAATTGGCCCCACTCCTCAGACCTTCTATCTTTGGTCTCTAAAGTTAAACCCAAAGTAGCATCCATCCTTCTATCTCAGACCCCCTATCTTTGCTCTCTAAAGTTAAACCCAAAGTAGCATCCATCATCCATTCTTCACTTTTGTCTCCCACTGCTTCCAGGAAGACTTCTTCCTTTTCCTCTCAGGCCTGCTCTGGTGGAAAAGTCCAATGCCTGATGGATACAGAGTAAATATTTTATCTTGCCTTGTAATGCATTTGCTCTTGGTTCATTGTTCAAACATCCATGTTCTCTGCATAGTCACATGGACAGGTCTCTAGAGGACACGGGTTCTGCTTGCTTGATTTGGCTGGAAGGTCTGTCACTCCACACAACTACTTATTAAAAGGCATTTGATAGTTAGCCATGTGGAAAGGAAATTTTTCCACCTAGGATCCTCATCTTTAACACAGCATAATTTGGAGTTGTGGAATCACTATATTATACACCTGAAACTAATGTAACATTGTATGTCAACTATACTTAAAAAAAAAAAAAAAAAAGCCCTCATGTATTGATGAAGTTGCATCCAGTTTACTTCATAATTTTCTTAAGCTCCTTTCAAATACAGATTGTAAAACAAAAACCCCCAATTAAGAGATAGTTGGTATTGAAAAGCCTCTCAGATCCATCCTTCCCACAAGTGGTCTAATTTCCCTTATGGAATTGGGTAGGAGCATGGGCTCTGGAGTCTACACTTCATCTCCAACACCTTATTAGCTGTGCAACATTGGACAAGTTACAGAACCTCTCTGAAAAACCTAAACCTCGTCTGCAAAATGGAGCTATCTCATAGGGCTCTTTTGGTAATTAAATAAAACCTAGATAAAGCATTTATCACATTGCCTAACAGATCACATGCTCACATATCACACTTCACTGCATTTTTTAATTTGGAATTCATTTGCTGACATGCATTACCTTTCCAAGGGCAAATTGGTTAGCCTGCCCACTCAAATTGTAAAGTCTGAAAGGCAAAAGTGCATTTAATATAACTTTTGATCACTGTAAAGACATTAAAATTTTTGCTGACTTATTATAGATATCAACCATTCTCAAAAAATTTTAGGCCACAGGCTGTTTCTGCAAAACCAAAAATTCCATAGAATAGTAAATGTATAATATCTGTTTATTTCTGCCAAGAAATCACAATTAAATATATTTCAAGAAAATAATTCAAAAGAAGAAATATATATATATATATATATATATATATATACATATTCTATTTACAGTAACATTACACAGTACTTAAAAATGGAAAACATATAATTATAGGGGAATAAATTAAGTATGACATAAAATTATTAGCACTTTTGCTGTCATTATGGGGTGCCTGGCTGGCTTAGTTGGCAGAGCACATGACTCTTGATCTCACAGTCATGAGTTCAAGCTCCACACTGGTGTAGAGATTACAAATAAACTGGAGAACTTTCGGTCATTAAAACTAATGACTATTACAGACATGGAAAAGGATTTACAAAGTAAGTGAAAAAATAGAAATCTAAAACCACATATAGAATTACAGCTATATAAAAACGAACTATGATCTATCCATTTATGCAACTTTTATCCGCTATATTTGTGTAGTTTTGAACTTTTACAAGCATGCACCTGTGTCCACCGGGTAATTAAAACTAATGGATGAACATAGATATTGGCTGAGAATACAAAGAAGGGAAAACGTGTAACGATTATGAATTAATTTTTAGTACCATCATCTTTTGTACGATGTCAAAGTTAATTTAATAATTAAATCTTAAAAAAAATTTTTTTAACATTTATTTATTTTCGAGAGACAAAGAGAGACAGAGCGTGAGTGGGGGAGGGGCAGAGAGAGAGGGAGACACAAAATCCGAAGCAGGTTCCAGGCTCTGGGCTGTCAGCACAGAGCCCGACGCAGGACTCGAACTCACAAACTGTGATATCATGACCTGAGCCGAAGTCAGATGCTTTACCGACTGAGCCACCCAGGGGCCCCAATAATTAGATCTTTTAAATAAAATTAATAGAAATATTTAGAAGAATAGCAATATGCTTTAATGGAGGCGCTGATGTAGGATATTATGTTTATTCAGTCATTTAACAAGTAGTTATTGTCTCCAGGAGGTGTGAGGCTCTGAGCTAGGTGCTAGGGGCAAAGTACTGAACATCACTGATTTATTATGGGAGACAAGTGGTGGACCGGGTAGTTCATCTTCGGGCACCCTTCTTTCTTCTCACCAGAATCCTCCAAATCATCCTCCAGGTACCCAAACCTTTCAAACCCTTCCACAAAATAGGTGGCATCTCATAATCTTTTCCTTCCTTGGCCAAAACCAACAAGACTCATGTGATGGTGTCCCATTCCTCCCGTCATCAGCTCTTCCTACAGGGCACTGTTAACAAATGATCTCCCAAGCAACGCCATGACTTAACCCAGCAAAAATGCAAATATCCCCAGAGAGCTCCTAAGAAAATGACCATGGTTTTAGCCCGAGTGGCCTTCCTGGTCACTCTTAGTACTAGTGGGTCTGCTTTTTCTTAAGTTTATTTATTTATTTATTTTTAAAAAATTTTATGTTTATTCATTTTTGAGAGACAGAAAGAGAGAGTGTGAGCAGGGGAGAGGGAGACTCAGACTCCGAAGCAGGCTCCAGGCTCTGAGCTGTCAGCACACAGCCTGAAGTGGGGCTGGAGCTCACGAACCATGAGATCAGGACCTGAGCTGAAGTCGAACGATTACACTGACTGAACCACCCAGGCACCCTGCGCTGGGGGTGTTTTCAATGGAGGAGTAACCTCTGATTTGTGTTTTCGGGGAAGCTCAAATTAGCAGAATGAGAACAGATGGGAAGAGGGTTCTGACTAGAGACAGAGGGGCTCGGATTAAAATAATCTGGGAGAGAAGCGATTAGAGTCTGCGCCAGAGAAGACGCCGAGGGAAGAGGAGGGGCCAGAGCTGGAATGATTTGAGAAAGCAGAATCCAGTGTCACTACTTGGTGACTGTGCAGAAGGTGGTGAAGAAAAGATCCTATGGTAACTCCAAGACATTGTGTCCTGACCAAAGGCATAAGGTTTTCTCCCCCAGGGCATATTTGTTTTGAAATATAAAGGTGAAAAAGATTTCACTGGGCAGGGAAGGAAGACATAGTCTTCCAGACCGCATTAGCCCAATCTCTTAGAACCGGGTTTCCCAAAGTAGTGGAACAAGAGGTCATTGTAGATGGTGCAGGGACATTAGAAACAATGACCCCTGTGGCCAGAAAGTTTTTCCCCTTTTCTATTGTTTCTACCCTAACTAAGCCAAAATGAAAGCCTCAAGAAGTTGTAACCCATGATAATCTCCTCTTGCAAGAGAGAGAGAGCACGCAAGCAAGTGACGAATCCCGGGATCAGAGCCCTAGAGGACAGAACCAGGCTAGTCACCTTGTTTTGTTTTCCTTGAAAGATATATTTAGGGTTACCCCTTTATTTAAGACACATGACCCTGATTTCCATTTACGTAACTTTTTAAAAGTTTCCTTTTGAATCGCTTCCCGGCCTTTTGGCTAAGATCAACTATAAGGTTTCCTTTGGAAATGAATGTACCTGAGAGGGGTCAGTGAGTTGGTTTAGGAAAAAATATTAAGTAAAAAATGGTGCAGGAGACAATGCAAGGGTAACAAGAATCGTGGCACATAAAAGGCTGAAGCTTGGGAAACCCTGTCCTAAGAAAGCCTATGGCTGGCTAGGAAGGTAAATCCCAAATTGAAACAAATCTTTGGCCTAATCCTAAGTATAATTAAAGAAGATTGCACTCCTCTGGAAGGACAAACACTCATGTAATGATTAGGGTGGGTTTTTTTAATGTTTGTTTTGAGAAGGAGAGAGGGAGTGCGCAGGCATGCCTGGAGTAGGGGCAGAGAGAGAGAGAGAGAGAGGGAGAATCCCTAGCAGGCTCCACACTGTCAGCATGGAGCCTGATGCAGGGCTCAAACCCACAAATGGTGAGATCATGACCTGAGCCAAAATCAAAAGTTAGATGCTTAATCAACTGAGCCACTCGGGCGTCCCAGTGATTAGGGTTTGTGTGTGTGTGTGTGTGTGTGTGCGTGTGTGTGTAAGATTTTATTTTTAAGTAATCTCTACACCCAACATGGGGCACGAACCCACAAACCCGAGATCAAGAGTCAGTCGCACACTCTGGTTTACTGACTGAACCAGCCAGATAGATACGCATTGCGGTGATTAAGGTTTGAGCAATTACGAATGAAGATAAATTTGGGTTTGGGGCTGAGGGCTCAGGCAGAAGTGGGGGATGATGGAGCTGAGCACATACCAAGGAAGATTCTCCCTTCCTGTCAAAAGCCTCAAGTGCCCCTGGGGAAGGGATTTTTCCCTTGACCAAAGCAAGAGAGCCTGAAGTACCTCCAAAGAGCAGCATGTTGCATTTTGTGGTTTGTTTCTGCAATCAGCTAGGAAATAAAGTCTTCAAATTAAACTTTTCTGAAAAAAAAAAGTATTTGAGGGAGGAAAAGAAAGAGACAGATAGATATAATTGTATTAGAAGTTGCTGTGACCCTAAGAAGGTGGTGGCTTCCTGCTTGGTAGGTGGTTCTTCCAGGAACCCAAAGCCCTGGACCCCAACAACGGACACACCAGTAGGTGTCTCACCAGCAGGTGAAGTGTGTGTGTGTGTGTGTGTGTGTGTGTGTGTGTGTGTGAGAGAGAGAGAGAGAGAGAGAGGAGAGAGAGAAGTGGAGGGGAAGAGAGAGGAAGAGATAGAGGTGGCCCTTGTCACTGACATTACTGCCTTCTCCCTAACCCCTAGAAAAAAAACAGAGACAAGTCTACAAGAAAACGTAAGTTTTTGAGAGAAACACCTGCAGAGAAGGTGAGACGCTGCCACAGGAGTCCCCAGTGCTCTGCCCATTAGCCTTTCTGTCCCCACAGGAAGTCTTTCCAGGTGGATCCTGTGTGGATGATTCCTTCCCCCATGTGGCATAGAACCAAGTGAGAGGCCCTTCAGCCACTGGCATTTCAGCTTCATTATTTCTATTCTGGAGGATTCTTGTTTTGTTTCGTTTGAGGAAGGGCACCACTTTTCACAGTGTCCTGGAAAGTTTACGCTGACAGAAAACTTGAGACAAAAGCAAAGAAGTAGAGTGCGAACCTTTATTCTCTACTTTAAAAAATTTTTTTAAATTTTTTTAATGTTTATTTACTTTTGGGAGAGAGAGAGACAGAGGGGGGGGGGGGTACAGAGTATGAGCGGGGGAGGGGCAGAGAGAGAGGAAGATACAGAATCCAAAGCAGCCTCCAGGCTCTGAGCGGTCAGCAGAGAGCCTGATGTGGGGCTCGAACTCACGGGACGTGAGATTGTGACCTGAGCCGAAGTTGGATGCTCAACCGACTAAGTCACCCAGGTGCCTCTCTACTTCTTTTTTTTTTCTTAAGTGTTTATTTATTTTAGGACAGAGAGAGTGTGAGTGGGGGGAGGAACAGAGAGAGAGAGAGAGAGAGAGAGAGAGAGAGAGAGAGAATCCCAAGCAGACTCCACACTGTCAGTGCAGAGCCCAACATGGGGTTCAAACTCACGAACCGTAAGCTCATGACCTGAGCCAAAGTCAAGAGTCAGAGGCTCAACCAACTGAGCCACCCAGGTGCCGCCCCCCCCCCAAAATTTTTTTAATGTTTACTTTTGATGGGGGAGCTGGGGCAGAGAGAGGGGACAGAGGATACAAAGCAGGCTCCCCGCTGTGAGCACAGAGCCAGATGTGGGGGCTCAAACTCATGAACTATGAGATCATGACCTGAGCTACACCCCACAATCTTGGTACTTTTAAAGGGCAAACATCAAAGTGACTCTGGGTGAGAAGATAAAAGGTGAGTGATGCAGAAAGTGAAAACAGAGAGACCTTTAATGGTCAACTGGCACCAAGAGAGAGGCCCTGTCCCTTGCTCAGACAACCCAAGGCCACTATACTGAGGATTACCACCACCACCAACCGCAAAAAAAGAGCACCTCGTGGCTCTAGGGCTAGCTGTGTCCCATCAGACTGGAAGGCCAGGTCTCAGCACAGGACCTCATCAGAGGGTGTTAAGGTTAGAGACTTGACAGGGGAGAAACGGCCTGGTCCCTGCTCTGCCAGCTGACTGGCCCTGGACAAACCACTAACCCTGTCTGGGCCTCTGCTCCCTGGTTTGTGAGAAAGCAAATTAATAGAACATATAGAAGAATTTTGCTTGGCCCTGTTTTCAAGGATATGTATGTAAATTAAATGTGAGTCTCAAGATGTGAGAGGCCAAGGTGAATTAGAGGCTGCCACGATCCTGTCACTGTCGCTGTGGTTATCATTGTCCTGGCATTTTTCTAATTTCCTCAGCTACTACTTTAATTTTTTCAGCAACCCTTTGAGGAAGATAAGGAAGGGCAAATAACTATTATTTCCATCGTACAGGAGAAAGAAGGGCTTAAATGCACTGCCAAAGGTTGCCTGGCTGGTTTGTGCAATGAGGCTTTCTGCTTAACCCAGTCCAGCAGAGTTGAATTTCCACATCTTCAAAATGGGTGCTAGTCCAGCTTGGGGTCCTACAGAGGAATTGCAAGGAAAGTAAAGGGAGAGGGAGATATGTAGATTCAGAGACCTACAAGACAGATGGATCAGCAGCTAATGGGTAACAGGGTTCTTTCTGGGGCTGATGAAAATGTTCTAAAGCTAGAATACAATCAGAGTTTCACAACTCCATAGTAAAGGTTGATTTGCACACTTTATTTTTTATTTTTTTAAAGATTTATTTATTTATTTATTTATTTATTATTTATTTATTATTTATTTATTTATTTATTTAAGTAATCTCTACACCCAACATGGGGTTTGAACTCACAACCCCAAGATCAAGAGTTGCACACTCTTCCAACTGAGCCAGCCAGACACCCCGCTTTGTATACTTTCAATAAGTGAGTTTTATAGTATGTAAGTTATATCTCAACAAAGCTGTTAAGAAAAAGACACGTCTGGTTGTTGTTGTTGTTGTTGTTTTTTAATGGGCAAGACTCTTGTGGCCAGGGATGTTTATTTGGGTGCTAACACTATAAAGAAATTTAAGGAAGCGATTACTGTAAACATCACATTCCTTTCAGGCAGAGGAAGGACTGTGTGATCAGGACAAAGCACGTGAAGGAGCTTCTGGGGTGGGTAGGAAGGTTTTATTTCTTGACCTAAAGTGTACTTAATAAGGGTGTTTATAATCATTTGTTATATTCCACATGTATTATGGAGTTTTCTTTTATTTACCTTGAGAGTGAGGGGCAGAGAGAGAGAGAGAGAGAGAGAGAGAAAGAATCCCAAGTAGGCTCCACACTGTCAGTGCAGAGCCTAATGTGGGGCTTGAACTCAGGAACCTGTGAGATCAAGACCTGAGCCGAAATCAAGAGTAGGACACTTAACCAACTGAGCCACCTAGGCACCCCTTTTATGGTTTTCTGTATCTGTTGTGTTACATAATAAAATGACTTTTAAAAATAGGGGAAATCAAGAATGAAATGACACCCTATGCTGGCCAGACTGTCAGGTGTCCCCTATGACCCCCCACCTCCTGGTATTCCTGCCCTGTTTAATCCCTTCCCCTCGAGTGTGGGCAGGACTTGCAACTTGTTTTTAACCAACAGAATAAGGCAAAGGCAATAGGATGTATGGGATTATGTGTATGTGATTATATTATACAAGATTTAAAGCCCATCTGGCTAGGAGATGTTCTGTTCCTTGTTGGCTTTGAGGACGTGAGGGGTACACTGCAGAGGCCCATGGGGTGAGGAACTGAGGGTGGTCCCCAGCCAACAGCCAGCAAGGAACTGAGGACCTCAGTCTGACAACCCAAGAGCAACTGAATATTACCAACCACCATGTGAGTCTAGAAGGAGATCCTTCCCCAGTTGAGCCTCAGATGACACCACAGTGCTGGGTCACACCTTGACTGCAGCTTGTGAGACCCCCCAAGCAGAGGCCTTGTCTCAACGGTGCCCTGACTCCTGGCACAGAAACTGTGCCTCACTCCTCACAGAAACTGTGAGGTGCCGTGTGTTGTTTAAAACCACTGCATTCGTGGCCATGGTATTACACAGCAACTAATAATCTGCCCTGAGTTTGGGGGTCCCTCAAACCACTCTCAGGTTCAGTGATTCACTAGAAGCACCCAGAGAACTCAGCAAAGTGACTGCAGTCTTGGTTACAATTTATTACAGTGAAAGGATACAGATTAAAATCAGCAGTAGTAAAAGGCACAGCACACAGGGCAGGAGCCAAGAGATCAACTATCCTCTCCCTGCGGAGTCACAAGGACAAGGTTAATTCTCCTAGTGACAGTTAGTGACAGTGTGTGGCAATGTACAAAGGGTATTGCTAACCAGGGAAGCTCACCCCAGCCTTGGAGCCCAGGGCTTTTACTGGGGTCAGGCACCCAGGCAGAGTCTCCAGCCCCTCCAGAGGTCAAGGTGATAGCTCCTGGCCCGAGGCCCTCAGGTAAACAGACACTCTTATCAGAAGGATATCCCAAGGGCTTAGGGGTTACCTCCCAGGAGCCAGTCAAGGGTCAACGCTTTCTGGGGAATGTGCAGTTTCAATGTCCCAAGCCTACAGTTAGCCCTTTTCTGCTCACCCATTAACTCTGGAAGTGGGATCTTTGGGAAGTTGCCAGCTGCTTGAAATCAGAGGGAGAAACCGGGAGATCACCATGTTTTAAGACCCAGGGAACCTTTACACCTTTACTGACCTTATAGTCAGAGCATTTCCAGGATTTAAGCCATACAGCCAGAAGGCAGGGTGCAGAGGGGAGGAGGCAGAGACGGGGCACTCGTACAGAAGTGTCTCCTGATTGGCCACCGAATAGAAGGCAAGTTTGCCCTCTTCCAGGTCCAGCCAGATGCCCACCACCTTAGGTCTGTCAGAGCCCAGGATGGTTTCCTTGACCATGTGCCATGCAGAGAGCTGGCCAGTCCCCTTCCACTCTACACACCAGGAGTCTTCGGTCCTTCCCAGGGTCTGGTTGCGCCTCATCCCCCAGGAGGCCACCCCAACTGCCCAGTTGTTGCAGTGCTGAGTGTCTACTTCCCAGTACTGCTGCCCTGAAGAAAAGGCCTGGGAACATAAGACCTGGCAGGTCACAAACCTCTCGTGACTCCAGAGATGGGTCTGCGGGCAGCGAGATACAGTCACCACCCGGCAGTCCTCAGACACCTCCAGACTACAGCAGTGGCTCCGAAGGTCAAAGGTTGGACTGATGGCCCCTGAGGAAAAGAACAAGGATATGATTAGCTCTCACCCTAAGAGCAAAATATAGCTTTGTAGCTTTTTTTTTTCTTTAAGTTTATTTATTTTTGAGAAAGAGAGAGAGAGAAAGAGACAAAGTGTGATTTGGGAAGGGGCAGAGAGAGAGGAGGAGACACAATCAGAAGCAGGCTCCAGGGTCTGAGCTGTCAGCACAAAGCCCAACGTGGGGCTCGAACTCCAGAATGGCGAGATCATGACCCGAGCCGAAGTTGGACGCCCAACCGACTGAGCCACCCAGAGGCTTTGTATCTTTGAGTGTGATAAAGTTTACTTACACTGGCATGAAAACTGGTAAGTCAATTTGCAGTCTTCTATCATGGTTCTAGTAACAATCCCCCTTCCCATCTTAACTTTTATTTCCCCACTTTAGCCTGGAATTTGGGAGTCTTCATCCCTTTTGTCTTTGTAATCAGCTCCCCTTTGAGCCAAAAACAGGCCCAGCAGCTGGGAGGTGGACTGGCAGACCCCCAAGTTTTGTTTTGTTTTGTTTTGTTTTTTGTTTTGTTTTGTTTTGTGTTGCTTAATTCTTTTTTGAAAGAGAGGGAGGGACCCCAAGTAGGGGAGAGGGGTGGAGAGAGAGAGAATCCTAAGCAGGCTCCACTCTGGGCACAGAGCCCAACACAGAACACGGGGCTCGATCCCACAACCCTGGGATTGTGACCTGAGCCAAAATCAGGTCAGGGTCGGACACTCCACCGACCAAGCCACCCAGGCGCCCCAGGCCAAAGCCAAGTTTTAAGCAGACTACATACTTACACTGAGCAAACCGGGAGGTCCTCGTGGGGGCAGGGTGACTGTGGTCAGGCAGCGGGCATGCAGAGGAAGATGGACCTTCTTGGAGTTCCACTAAGGAATCAAAACATTGGGAAGGGGAAAAAGTCTTATCAAAAAAAAAAAAAAGGCAAATAGAAGTATTCAAACATTGTGATCAGGGCACACAGCTTTTTTGTAGTGTCAGACTTGAATCAGACAGGACATCCAGCTCAGGTATTGATGTGGAAATGGTGAGGTTCAGAGCGAACGGTCAAGAAAGAATTCTTGAGACATTTTCAGTGCAAAAAGGTGGTTTCATTAAAGCTCGGGGACAGGACCCGTGGGCAGAAAGAGCTGTACGTGGGTTGTGAGGGGTGGCCGACTATATACCTTCAA
The DNA here is from genome assembly GCF_018350175.1 of Felis catus. NCBI lineage: Eukaryota > Metazoa > Chordata > Mammalia > Carnivora > Felidae > Felis > Felis catus. The sequence continues at coordinate 20,188,934 of NC_058381.1, read as the reverse complement.
GTTGGGAGGGGGTTAGGGATAGAGTAAGTCTCTAAGGAATTTTGGAAGCAAGGTTTGCAGGACCTTGAGGGGGCTAGCTGTTGTTAGGAAAAAGTCATTTATTACTGTCTAGCAAAACCTCAGTCATGAAACCCTTCAGATGTATATCATGCTCCTTATGCTTGGAGGATGACTGCTAACATATAATTGGGGGGACAGAGATAAAGGAGGTTTCCAAAGGAATGTTAAATGTCCCATATGTTAAAGTAGACTTATAGGCTCCTGGAGGGTTGGGATAATGTTAAGCTAAGACTGCCTTTTGCCCCTAGCAAAGTGTCAGCATGGAGGCAGCTGAACTCCCAGAGGAAGGTCACTCTGCTTGTTTCAAGGACTTGTCAGTGGCCTGTAAGTTACCTTTGTTTCCCAAATCATTAAAAAAAAAAATCTTTTTTCAATGTTTATTTATTTTTGAGAGAGAGAGAGAGAGACAGAGCACAAGCAGGGGAGGGGCAGAGAGAAAGAGAGACACAGAATCAGAAGCAGGCTCTAGGCTCTGAGCTGTCAGCACAGAGCCCGACACCAGGCTCGAACTCACAGACTGTGAGATCATGACCTGAGCTGAAGTTGGATGCTTAACCGACTGAGCCACCCAGGCGCCCCATGTTTCCCACATCCTTACGTTCAGCCCCATGTTCTCACGGTGAGCTTTTTTTACTGCTTGTTTCCCTGGTAAGATTTAAGCTCCTTGCTGGTGTGAGAAGTAAGGGAGATGATTCATTTTCAGAAACACCAAATAAAAGCTGTGCTGTCTCATTAAAATAGGTTTACAACCTATTGGAAATATGTATGACCTCCCTCCCCATCCCCCCCGCCCCCCCCCCACACACACACACCATGGAGTCCCAAACCCTTAGACACTTCACGTCCTGGTTCTTCTTCCCCTCTCCATTTCATGGGCTTATTTTCGCAGGCTTTGCAATGAGCATGCACCAAAGAACAAAGGGAGGAGGGACTGAAAGTCTCTGCGTCACCTCAGGGAATGTACATTTGTTCCAATCAGACTACTTTTTGCCTGACATGGGCATAGGCGCCATCCGGGTAAGGCTGTAACCTCTGTAGTACTCAGCCAACGAGTGCTGAGGAATCAGGGGAGGGACCTGCACGTCAGGAGATACATTGTCTGCTGTAACTGCCCTGAGTGTGCCTGTCCATCAGACACCTGCTCTTGCAAGAACATTGATTAAAGCCTGGCTTCACCATGCTCCGAGTCTCCGTGTCCCTCCATTGATTGGGATGCTGGACCTATTTCTAACACTGGTAGAGACCTTGTTCATCTTCATGTTCTAAGCACCAAGCATAGTACCAGGCACATAGGAAGGGTTAGATGCACATGTATCAAATAAATTAGCTAATACAGTTTCAGGGCATCACTCTGACACCCAGAATATCCATGACCTCCCCACCGAATGCCATAAGTGCTTTAAAATGTTACTTTGTGTAAGTAAATTCTGAATGGACACTCAAGAAACTACTACAAGCAGTTAACTAACTGAAACTGCAATGGGCAAATTGGGCAAGGGTGGGAAAGAGACCTTCACTGTGTGGTTTTATATTGTTTTGATTGCTGAATTAAAAATTTTAAATTTAACACCAAAATTTAAACATTTTAATTAATTAATTACTTTAAGATTTTATTTTTAAGTAATCTCTACACCCAACATGGGCCTTGAACTCACAACCCCAAGATCAAGAGTCACATGCTCCACCGACTGAGCCAGCCAGGTACTACTAAAATTCTGATTTTAAATTCATGTAAGTAAATAAGACCATTAAGGAACCTAATCTAAACTTAGGGGTGCACAGGAGCCAAGAGGACACTTATTTCTCAGATAATTTTTGGAGCAACTAATAAAGTGTGCTCTAACTGGTTCCCTTGAGAAACTTCTCCCAAGGGATCATGTTTCTCCACCTAAATACAAAATAACTTTCTGGAGCGCCTGGGTAGCTCAGTAGGTTAAGCTTCCGACTTTGGCTCAGGTCATGATCTCGTGGTTTGTGGGTTCAAGCCCCACATTGGGCCCTGTGCTGACAGCTCAGAGCCTGGAGCCTGCTTCGGATTCTGTGTCTCCCTCTCTCTCTGCCCCTCACCCACTTATGCTCTCTCTCTCTCTCTCTCAAAAATAAATAAACATTTAAAAAAAATTTTTTTAGGGACACCTGGGTGGCTCAGTTGGTTAAGCGTCTGACTTCAGCTCAGGTCATGATCTCAAGGCTTGTGAGTTCAAGCCCCGCATCCAGCTCTGTGCTCACAGCTCAGAGCCTGGAGCCTCTTCAGATTTCTGGGTCTTTCTCTCTCTCTCTCTCTCTCTCTCTCTCTCTCTCTCTCTCTCTCTCTGCCCCTCCCCCACTCACACTCTGTCTGTCTCTGTCTCTCAAAAATAAACATTAAAAAAATTTTTTTTTAATTTTTTTAAATAACTTTTTAAGCAGAGCAAGATCATTTGAATATAAAAGTCGTTATAAGAGACGTGTTCCTAAAGCATATAAAGCTGGCAGTGGCCAGACCAGGAGGCAGAAGAGAGGGAGCCCAGAGCTAATGTCTAAGGGACAGGCGTGAACTAACAGTTCTTCAGTCATGACTAGGGTTACAACAGAGAATGTACAAAGTCAAACAGAAAGGTTCCTTTCTATGTTTTTACTGTTTATTATTAGCACGCTTGCCAGAGGTGATATGTTAATAGAACTTATCAAGGACGATTTACAAAATCATATGCTTTGTTATCAAAGATATTTAATAGTTAAACATAAAAAGCAGCCTATTTCCTTTTTTTTAATTTTTTAAAAAAGTTTATTTATTTATTGTGAGAGAGACAGAAACAGCACAAGTAGAGGAGGGGCAGAGAGACAGAGAATCCCAAGTAGGCTCTGCACTGCCAGCTTGGAGCCGATGTGGGGGTCGAACTCACAAAACCGCGACAGCATGACCTGAGCTGAAACCAAGAGTTGGTCACTCAAACGACTGACCCACCCAGACCCACCCAGACCCCCCAAAAAACAGCCTATTTCTGAATCTCCTCAGGTAGATAACACAGATGAGCAATAAGCTAGCAAAATCAGGTCTAGGTTCTGGATGTATAGGTCTCAGAAAATGAGTTTCTATTTTTTAAAGGCCTGTGTTACATCATACCGCCAGTCATATCCAAAAAACATATCCAGCCACAAAAACACCTCAGCCCACTCTTTCCTCATTTACAGCACCACAGGAATAACACAGCTGGGCTCTGGGATCCTATCTCCCAAAAACAAAGCCCTGGAACACTCTGTCATTTCCCCCAACTTCCATATTTAATACTCCACAAAATAAAATCACCTTACCCTGTGGTTGTTCTTCAAGGGCCTCTTTCCATGTCAAGTTTTCCCGTAATTTTTCCCGGATTTCTTCTAAGTCATGCAGAATGTCTCTCAGTTTTCTCTCGGGTGTGTGGGGAGTCACGAGCTTTGAAGAAACCAAGGAAAGACTATTGATGAATCATCCAAAATGAATTAATTAATTCAAGTCTCTTAAGGTATGCATCAAATAGCATATTCTGATTCTGCCATCTCTAATTCTCTATGTGCCCCCTCACAAATTTTTAAAAACATAATTAGGCCCTCAGACCACATGCCTTGAAAGGAATCTGGAAGAATACAAAGGGCAGCAAAAATATTAAAGAGTGGTTATTTCTGGGTGATGGGGTTATGGGTGATGTTCATTTTCTTTGTTTAAAAAAATTTTTTTAATGTTTATTTATTTTTGAGAGAGAGAGAGAGAGAGAGAGCAAGAATAGGGGAGAAGCAAACAGAGAGGGAGAAATAGAATCTGAAACAGGCTCTAGGCTCTGAGCCATCAGCACAGACCCTGACACGGGACTCAAACTCACAAACCATGAGATCATGACCTGAGCAGAAGTCGGACGCTTAATCGACTGAGCCACCCAGGCGCCCCTCATTTGCTTTCTTTAAACTGCTTGTGTATTTTCTAGTATTTTCTACAATAAACATGGATTTCTTAAGTAATACCAAAAAAAGTATTAAAATTTGTAAGCCCATCCTATAGGGGCTTTACAAAATAAATAATACAGATAGTCACCAAGATAAGCTTCAGAGGCCAGAATAATCTTCTCCAAGAGGCTACCATTATACCATCTCTCTTCTCAAGAGCCAGCACAGACATGTTGCCGCCATCCAGGTCCTCCCAGCTCTCTCGGGCCTCTAACCTATGCTCCCTGATTGTCTTTAACCTGTCATTCCCCAACACAGCCTCCCATTTGCTCCCACCTTCCCACCTTTGGTCCCTGACTTTCCTTCCCAACTTTGCATATCCTATTTGCATATCCCATTCTTCTTACCACTCATAAAGTAGCAGGCCCAATGGACTGAGTCCTTTCCACGGCTTACTTCTAATTTTTAAAACAACCTTCCAAGGTGGGTTTGCTATTCCCATTTAAAAAAAGAAGTTACATCACTCATATGAGGCCTTTAAGACATAGAACAGATGAACATAAGGGAAAGAAATCGAAAATAATATAAAAACAGGGAGGGGGACAAACAGAAGAGACTCATAAATATGGAGAACAAACTGAGGGTTACAGGAGGGGTTGTGGGAGGGGGGATGGGCTAAATGGGTAGGGGGCATTAAGGAATCTACTCCTGAAATCATTGTTGCACTATATGCTCACTACTTTGGATGTAAATTTAAAAAATAAAATAAAAAAATAATAATAATAAATACAAAAAGAAGTTACAGTTACACCTCATGGAGGTGAACTAAATTGCCACAGTGAATTTTATCAACCTGCATTTTCCCATCACTTGAGCACTTTTTTTTAATGTTTATTTATTTTTTTGACAGAGAGACAGAGAGAGAGAGAGAGAGAGAGAGAGAGAGCGAGCGCATTAGCAGGGGAGTGGCAGAGAAAGAGGGAGACACAGAATCCGAAGCAGGTTCCAGGCTCCGGGCTATCAACAAAGAGTCCAATGAAGGGCTTGAGCCCATGAACCACGAGATCATGACCTGAGCCGAAGTCAGATGCTTAACCAACTGAGTCACCGAGGCGCCCCTACTTGAGTGCTTTTTTATACCAGAGCTCTTTTTGCCCAAGGTCAGAATACAAGCCAGCAGCAATGCCAAGGGGGAAAGTCAGACCCTCGGGCTTTTCTCCCCCCAACACCTTGCATCCCTGAAGACCTGTGTATTCACTCCTTCAATGAGCATTTGTTGAACACCTAACTATGTGTCCAGCACTGTGGTAGGCCTGGGGATACAAGTGTGAACAAAAGAACAAAAGCCATCAAGGTCTCTACCCTAATGAAGCTTAGAGTCCAGGGTAGGGGAAGAGGGAGAACAAACAGGAATAAATTATGGCACCAATCATTATCAAGTTCGAACTTGTGATAACTGTTACAAATGAAGTCATAAGGGCCTCTCTAATAGGGGGACTTGTTTGAGGAAATCAGTGAAGGTTTCTCCCGGAAAGTGATGATCTAGCTGGGTCTGAAGGATGAGCAGGCATTACCTAGGTGGAACGGTGAAAGAACATTCCATGGAGCGCACTCTGCTGGTGGGAAGAAGCACGACACCCTGGAGGTACTGATGTGGGCCACGGTGGCTGCAGCTTGAAGAGCCCCAGGGTGAAGAGGGTGAGAGGACCCAGATGGAAGGAGACAGGAGAGGCAGACAAGGGCAGGAGTCCCACAGGGCCCTGTTGGTTCTGTGAGGACTGCTGGGATTTGAGTCTTAATCCCCCACAAACAGATGGTGCTGGAGACGTTGTAAATCAGATTTGTGTTTGAGAGGACCATGAGGAGAGCAGACCAGTGCGAACAGAGTGGAGTAATTAATTATTGCAGCAATCCAGGCAAGAAATGATCGGAGGCTTCGATCAGAGATGTCTCCAGAAAGCTCAAGAGTAGTCAACAGATTCTAGGGATGTTTAGGCTGGTGAGGGAAGGGGTGACAGGATTCCCAGGTTTCTGGCTTGTGCACTTAGAAGGATATACCAGGCCCAGTCATTGAGATGGAAACAGTTTGGCACATTTTTTAAATAAGTTTATTTATTTATTTTTGAAGCGGGGAGGGGCAGAGAGAGAGAAGCGGACAGAGGATCTGAAGCAGGCTCTGTGCTGTGCTTAACCAACTGAGCCACCCAGGCACCCCAGTTTGGGGCACTTTAAGTACGGTGTACCTTTGAGATACCAAGAGGAAAAGGTGAGAAGGAAGATACCAGACCATAGCTCAGAGAAAGGTCCAGGCTGGAGCTAGGGTGTTCACAGGGTGGTAATTAAAGCCATGGTGTGGGAAAGACCACACAGGGGGAAGAAAAAGCGATGTACAAGTCAGCCTTGAGGAATCTGGGCACTTCATTGCTGAGGAGAGGAAAAGAGAGTGAGCCTGCAAGACAGACGGAGAAGACGCCAGCCAGAGAAAAACAGGAGAAGGTCAGAAGAATCCTGTCCTAGAAGCTGAGGAAGCTTCAGGAATGAAGGTGTGGCCAAAGGCTGCTGAAAGGTCAGTGAAGATGAGGACGAGACTATCTGCAGGATTTGCACAGAGGTCACTGGGGATCTCAGAGCTGGTTAGGTACAGGGCTAAGGATGGAACCTGACCCACCAGAAGCTCCCCCGCCTTGCCTCCAGCATTCTACACTTCTGCTCAAACATGTTTGACAGTAGGAAAATGGTAACAGATGAAGACTTACTGCATCCGTTCATGTTGCTCCAATTGGAAGCTGTCCCTAGCCCCGCCCCTGGCACACCCTTTCCCCCTCCTGGCTGGGTGCCTACCAAGCTGTGGGTGCTCCCTTCATTGTCTGGTCCAGGCTCCGGGAGGTGTGTCTGACTCTGAAGACTCCTGACAAGGTCTACAAGCTGTTCCACCAACTCTTCCAGCTCATGCCCAGCTTCTGTGATGCTCTTCTGTGCCGCTGCCTTTAAAAGAACAAAGAAGAACACAAAGCTGGACCCGGGAAGCAGCTCCAGACAGAGAAGTTGTAAACACCGGATAAAGGAAGCAGGCAAGTAAGTGACGTAGATGTCCAGAGGACAAGGAGGTACACTTCCTAGACCTTTTGCGTGCCTACTGATCATTTGGTGGCCATAACAGGGAAACAGAGACCATCCACAGGAGTGGGGTGGGGGGTGGTGAGAGTGAAGCGTGAAGGGACGAGAGGGGTCATTCTGCAGAGGAGGTCAGAGAGGAAATGGAGAGCCTGGAGATTTGGCAGGGTGGGTACAGCCAGCAAGGTGACAGGGGCAGTGGAAGGAATCAAACTAGAGAGGTTTAAGGTCCAGTGTCACCAGAATCATCCTGTGTCCTTACCACTCCTTTCAAAGTAAAAGTGACCCTCCCTCCTTCTCCTCTTAAACAGTGCAGAGACTCAACCTAACTGATCATTGTGCAGGGATTGAGGAAACTTTCAAGTGATGCACAGATGTAAGCTCCTTTTGTTTGGTTATTGATGTCCTGTACATTTTTTAAAATTTTTAATGTTTATTTACTTTTGAGAGAGAGAGAGACAGAGCACAAGCAAGGGAGGGGCAGAGAGAGAGGGAGACATAGAATCTGAAGCAGGCTCCAGGCTCCAAGCTGTCAGTGCAGAGCCCGACGCGGGGATTGAACCCATGAACCGTGATATCATGATTTGAGCCGAATCAGACGCTTAACTCACTGAGCCACCCAGGCACCCCTGACGCCCTATACATTCAAGGCAACATTCAAACTAGAGCGCTAAACAACCCCACTTAAAGACCTTGATTTGCTCAGCGGCCTGGCTGGGAGTGGAAGTAAGTTCTGCAGCCAACATTCTGGAACAACCTCAAGACCTGGGGGCCCTCATCAGAGGCAGGATGGGCTCAGACTTCAAAGGATGAAGTCTGGAATTGCATTCCCTCCACAAGGGGTCCTATGTCAAGTCACAGAAATACACAGTGTTCATCATCCAACTGTCAATAAACCAGTTTTTATAACTTTGTTCTGATACTTTTCTTTTTTAAATCATGTTGGAACCTCAAAATCTGAAATTAACCCAGGACCTTCTGCATCTCCAAGAAGCCTGACATCCCTGTGGGGCACCTGGGTGGCTCAGTCAGTTAAGTGTTCAATTCTTTACTTCAGCTCAGGTCATGATCTCATGGTCATGAGATTGAGCCCCACGTCAGACTCTGCACTGACAGCACAGAGCCTGCTTGGTATTCTCTCTCCCTCTCTCTCTGTCCCTCTCCACTTACGTGCTTTCCCTCAAAATAAACAAACATATAAATAAACATATAAGTAAACATATAAATAAATATAAATATAAATATAAATATAAATATAAATATAAATATAAATATAAATATACCTTGTGTTCCCTCCACATAGAAACATCACAGAACAGACACTGTCAAAACCAATTATGTCAGAACTCTGGAAAAGGCTCAGAGGGAAATTTATAACTGTAAATTCCTGCATTAAAAAAGAAGAAGGATCTCAAATCAATCACTTACATTTATTTATACCTTGAGGAACCAGGGGGAAAAAAGGGCAAACCAAACCCAAAGCTAACAGAGGAAGGAAATAATAAAGATTATGGGAGATAAATAAAATGCAGAATGTAAAACCAATAGAGATATGAATGAAACAAAAGTTGGTTCTTTGAAAAAAATCAACAAACTGACGAATCTTTAGCTAGACTGATAAAGAAAAAGAAAGAGGAAACATAAATGACCAAAATCAGAAGGAAAGCAAAGTGGAGACATTACTACTGACCTTACAGAATAAAATTTAAGAGAATATTATGAAATTATGCCAACAAATTAGATAACTTACATGAAATGGATAAACTCCTAGAAACACAAATTACCTAAACTGACTTAAAAATAAACAGAAAAATGTCAACAGAGGTATAACAAATAAAGAGATTGAATCAGTAATCAAAATCCCAACAAAGAAAAATCTAGGACCAGATGGCTTCACTGGTGAATTCTACCAAATGCTTAAAGAAGAATTAACAAGAGTCCTCAAAGTCTTCCAAAACATAGAAGAGGAAGGAACGCTTCCTAACTCCTCAGTGAGGCCAGCATGACCCTGTTGCCAAAGCTAGACAAACACATCACAAGAAAACCACAGACCAATAGCCCTTAACAAAATACTAGCAAACTAAGTCCAGTGGCGTATTAAAAGGATAATACACCACGATCAAGTGGAATTTATCCCAGGAGTGCAAAGTGGTACAACTTAAGAAAAACAACCCGTGTGACATACCGCATTAATAGAATGAAGGGATAAAAACCACATAATCTTTTCATTTGATGCAGACAAGGCATTTGACAAAATCCAACACCCTTTCATGATTAAAACACTCAGAAGGTGTGCCTGGGTGGCTCAGTTGGTTAAGCGTCTGACTTCAGCTCAGGTCATGATCTCACAGTTCGTGAGTTCGAGCCCCACGTCGGGCTCTGTGCTGACAGCTCAGAGCCTGGAGCCTGCTTCGGATTCTGTGTCTCCCTCTCTCTGCCCCTCCCCTGCTTGCACTGTCTCTCTCAAAGCTAAATAAACATTAAAAAAAAAATTTTTTTTTAAAAGTAAAACACTCAGAAAACCAGGAATAGAAAGGAAATTCCTCAACATAATAAAGGGAATTTATGAGAAATCCACAACTAACATCACACTCAATGGTGAAAGACTAAGCGGGACTAAGGCTCTAAGAGCGGGAACAAAACAAGCATGCTTGATTGCACCTCTGCTATCCGACATTGTACTGGAAATTTTAGCCGGAGCAATTAGACAAGAAATAAAAGGCATCTATCGGGTGCCTGGGTGGCTCAGTGGGTTAAGCATCTGGCTCTTGATTTCGGCTCAGGTCATGATCTCACAGTTCTTGAGGTTGAGCCCCATGTCTAGCTGTGAGCTGACAGTGCAGAGCCTGCTTGGGATTCTCTGTCTCCCTCTCTCTCTGCCACTCCCCTGTGCGTGCACCTGTGTGCTCGCTCACTCTCTCTCAAAAATAAATAAACATTAAAAAAAAAAAAAAAGAAACAAAAGGCATCCCAACTGGAAAAGAAGAAAAGATGCTCTCTACCCACATGACATGATCTTATAAATAAAATCATAAAGAATACACAAGGAAGCTACTAGAGCTAGTAAATGAATTCAGCAACGTTGAAAGGTGCAAGATCAGCACACAAAAAATAGTGTTTTTATACCCCTGCAGTGAGCAATCAAAAAAAGAAATTAAGAACCCAACTGCATGTATAACAGTACCTAAAAGGACAAAAATACCTAGGAATATATTTAACCAAGGAGATGAAATAACTTCTATTTTTGAAAACTACAGAGCATCACTGAAAGAAAGTTAAGACAACCTAAATAAATGGAAACACATTCCATGTTTTTGGAAAAAGACTTAATATTGTTAAAGATATCATACTCAAAGTGACCTACAGAATCAACACAATCCCTCTCAAAATTCCAACAGCCTTGTTTGCAGAATAACATCAATTTTCAAATTCATATGGAATTGCAGGGAGAGCCAGAACAATCTTGAAAAAGAACAGGGTCAGACAGACTTACACTTCCTGATTTCAAAATTTATTACAAAACTATATTAATCAAAACAATGTGGTACTGACATAGGGATAGATTCCCCCGCCCCCCAAAAAAACCCAATGGACTAGAATTAGGAGTCTAGCAATAAACCCATTCATCTATGGCCAACTGATTTTTTATAAGGGTTCCAAGTTCAGTCAATAGAGAAAAATACTCTCTTCAACAAACGGTATTGGGACAGCTAGATTTTCACATGCAAGCGAATAAAATTGGACCCCTACCTCATGCCATACAGAAAGACGAACTCAAAATGGGTCAGCAACCTCAAAACAAGCCTTATTACCATAACACTCTCAGGAGAATATACGGGGATAAATCTTCGTTAACTCAGAATTTGGTGGTGGATTTAGATACGACACCAGAAACAAGAACAACAAAAGAAGAAATAGATACACTGGACATCAGCAAAACTTAAAACGTTTGTGCATCAAGGGACATTAGCAAGGAAGTAAAAAGGCAACCCACGAGATGGGGGAATATATTTGCAAGTCATATACCTGATGAGGGCTTAATATCCAGAATTTATAAAGAATTGCTAACACTCCACAAGAAAAAGACAACCCAATTTTTTTTAAGTTATTTATTTATTTTGAGACAGAGTGTGTGTGTGAGCAGGGGAGGGGCAGAGAAAGAGGGAGAGAAAAAGAATCCCAAGCTGTAAGCACAGAGCCCGACCCCAGGCTTGAACTCACAAACTGTGAGATCTTGATGTGAGCTTTAACCGAGTCCAGCGCTTAACTGACTGAGCCACCCAGGCGCCCAAAGACAACCCAATTAAAAAAAAAAAAAAAAAGTCAAAGGACCTGAATCAACATTTCTCCAACGAAAATACATAAATTAGCAATAAGCCCATGAAAAGATGATCAGTCAACATCGTTAATCATTCGGGAAATGCAGATCCCACTAGGACTTCATGCCTAACGGGAAAGGTATACTAAAAACAAAGTGGCAGGAGGGAGAGGGGAATAAAAATAAAATGAAAAATAACAAATATTGTTATTTTGCCAACAAACGTTGGCAAGGATGTGGAAACATCAGGATGTTGCCAATGGAATGTAAAATGTTGTTGCTGCTGTAGAAAATGGTTTGGCTGTGTTCCTCAGTAAGTTCGACAGAATTCCCGCACAAACCCTCAAGTCCACTCCTAGGTATTTGCCCAAAAGAACGGAGAAGAAGGGCTGGGTTACTTGGACACCAATGTTCAGTGCATCACGACTCACAATAATCAGAAGGTAGAAACAATCCAAAAGGCCATCCGTGTACAAATGGATAAACAAAATGTGGTACATACACGCAATGGAATATTATTCAGCCACAAAAAGGAGTAAGATTCAGGTGCACGCTACAACATGAACGAACCCTGAAAACACTACGGGAAGTGGAAGGAGCCAGACACAAGGGGACAAATATTATACGATCCCACGTATATGAAATACCTAGAGTAGGCAAATGATAGAGACAAAAAACAGACCAGACGTTACCAGGAACTGCAGGAAGATGGAATGAGAAGTTACTGCTTAAGGAGTGCAAGAGTGTTTGTGGTGCTGACATTCTGGAAACAGAAAGTGATAGTTGCCCATCACTGTGGATATCACTAACGCCACTGAACTGTACATTTTTAAAAAATGGTTAAGCGGACCGGTCTTGGGCTATATCTTACCCCGTATAAAAATGTTCAAAGAGACAGACTGCGGAAAGACTGGAAAGAAGTGCCAACGTGCTGAGGAGTAGCTAGAGCGCCGGGCTGTCAGGAGGCGGCTTTTTCCCAGCGTGCGTATACTTGTCCGAACTGCCCCGAGAGCGGGAGGGCCCAGGGTGAGAGCAGGCGGGCCGGGGCAGGGGGGAAGAGCGGGGGGGCCGCGGGCAGGCGCGCGGGGCCGAGGGGCGCGACGGCGGCGCGGGTCCGCCTCCCTACCGGCAGCTGGGCGGCGCGGCGCGGGGGCGGGCGCGCGGGCTCGGGCGCGGCTCCCCGGGCGGGAGCGGCGCCGGGGGCCTCCCTCAGCTCGCGCAGCGCCCGGCTGTACTTGTCGGCCAGCTCCTGCAGCAGCGTGTTCTTCCGCAGCTGCGGCGGCTGCGCGGCGCCCTCGCGGCAGGTGGGGCAGGAGCGCCGGCGGCCGGGGCTGCCGGCGGCCCACAGGTCCTTCAGGCAGTCGCGGCAGAAGCTGTGGCCGCAGGGCAGCGTGGCGGGCCAGGCGAGCAGCCCTTGACAGATGATGCAGCCCAGGTCGTCCTCGGCCAGCCACACGGGGATGGCCAGACCGGGGTCCAGGCCCGCCATGGTGACCAGGCCGCCCCCAGACGCCGGGCCGCGGAAGTCGGGGCCGCGTCGGGGACCGCCCGCCCGCGTCGTCGTCTCCTTCCGCTCCTCCCTCGACCTTCCACTGCCCGCCTGGGTCCACCCATTTTTCCTGACTTCGGTCCCGCTGAGAGCGGACCTCGGCCCTCCCCCGCCAGGCGAGCGGCGCCCTAGGGCCGAGCTGGCCTGAGTCACAGCCACCTGCGCGTGGAGATCAGCTCCTCCCGAGCGCTAGGAAACGCTGATGTCCTAGAGACCCTTTAGCTTGATGCCTGCCCCGCCACCCCCCACACCCCCACCCCGGCCCGTTAAAACGTAACCCCGACAACTCTTGCGAGAAGAAAGAGAGGGTTCGATTCAAGAACTTGTTTGTGAGAATGCACCCACTGGATGTCATCCAGCCTCCAAGTAGTGAAGAATTAAAGACTACCCGGTGCACATAGCCGGGGAGCTCTTTAAAAATACCGATGTTGGGGCTCCACTCCCAAAGAGTCTGATTTCATCGTCTAGGGGGAAGCTCGGCGCCGGTATTCTTAAAAACCTCCCCGAGATGATTCTAACGCTCAAAGTTGAGGGACCCCTAGCGATTTTCAAATCGCTATTGCAATACAGAACTGTGCCGCTGGCTCCGTACCGCTCCCTGCTGGCTGAAAGCACATTGCCCAACAGGCATCCGGACCAAAATTCTAGAAAGCCTGTTTTCTTGAGGTAGCGCGCTTGGGCCTTGGTTGGGCTTACTCGCTTCCTTGGCTCCTCTTATTCCAGTTCCAGGCTCATTGCAACAAGAAGACGTTGGAGCTGGAAGAGCATCAAATCCTCCCCCCAAACACAAAGGAACTTTCAGGTTACACGGCAATAATTGAGTGCCAGAGACCAGAACCCCCATCTCTCTGGTTTGTTGAAATGAGCTAACAGTGTCTCATATTTTACCTCACCCCATCTCGCCAGGTCCCAAAGTGGGTACAAGATAATACAAATTTGTGGCTATTTCCAGTACCGGAAATGACAAGTAGTAGTCAATAGAACTACGTACTAGGCCACTCATGGAAGTTTCCAGCTCTTTCCAGCACCTGGTGGGATTAACACTTCTCTGACCCACTTGAAACATGCAGAGTACTTGTTACTTTTCCATCAGCTTAAAGAGCTAGTAAGTCATTGTATCCCTTTCTGCCAAAAGCCCTGACTGTGAAAATGAGGCCATCAATTGGTGACCTGGGTCTCTGAGTGTCCAAGATGAGCAGACCCCCTGCAGACCCATACTAGAACATGCAGTAAAGGAGGAAAATAAACTTGGCATACGTTAAGCTTACTGAGATTTAGTGGGGGCAGCATTACTTTGCCTATCCTGGTTGATATATTATTGCCTGGATTGTGTTCCATGGTTTCCTCATTTGTAGTAAACTCAGCTTCTCCACGCCCGTCTTTTCTGAAATATAGACACAATACCAAAGACACATGCTCAAATTTTCCATCTTAAAAAATAAAATTTTTGAAGGGGCACCTGGGTAGCTCAGTAGGTTAAACGCCCGCCTTCGGCTCAGGTCATGATCTCACCGTTCATGGATTCGAGCCCCGGGTCAGGCTCTGTGCTGACAGCTCAGAGCCTGCAGCCTGCTTTGGATTCCGTGTCTCCCATTCTCTGTCCTTCCCTCGCTCGCACTCTCTCTTTCTCTTCTCTCTCTCAAAAATAAACGTTCAAAAAATTTTTTTCATTAAATAAAATCTTTGAGAGAAGCATCCTCTAGCCACCTCTCCTTCTCTTCTCTACGAGACACCTAAGTTTCTTGAAAGAGCAGATTAACCACTGCTCTTCAAACGTCTTCTTGGACACTTCCTAAAAGTTACGTGCAAAAACATGCAATGGTTACCAGAAAAGGGGTAGGGGTGGGTAGTCAGCCCTAGATGTAAAGACCCATGAACAAGGCTCATTTTCTGTCGGAGAGTCTGACATCATTGTTAAATTCAAACAGATGTGCTGATCCACATCACTGTGACACTGGGTTCCAATGTTAAGAAAGATGGGAAAGGACAAGTTCCTGAATTTGTGCATGGACGAAATGGCAGTATGACTGCCATTAACATCTATCAGTGCTTTGCCCTTACTGGATTCCTTCAGGGACAAAGTATATTTTGTCAGGGGAAGAAGTCATTAAATGTACATCATCCTTATTTCCACTCCACTTTATGTGAATTCAAAATATCCAAATATAAGCCCAAGCACCCTATTTTAATGTTTATTTGTTTGTGTATTCATTCATTCCTTCCCTCACTTATTTATTGAGGAATAAACAATTTCATTGGGCTCAGACCAGGAGTCCGTGGGCCTCAAGGACTTCTGTGTATTTGTCGGTCTTCTTCTTCACATTGTTTTTGGCCTGTTTCTGTAGCCTCATGAGATGCTTTTTCTTCCCATAATGGATCTTGGACTTCTTCCTCTTCTCCTCCAGGGTGGCTGTTACAGCCTGGCACTTCCAGCCCACCTCGTGAGCCAGGTGCTCAGGTAAGGAAATGTTTGTGTAGGCTTCAGACCCACAACCTTGAGGGCACCGGGAACCACCATCCCTTTTTTCTTGTCATAGGGTGGCAAGATCCCATCAAACACATTGAGGCGGTCCAGGGAAGCCTGGCCTCCCATGGTCCTGTGGGGCAGCTGGCCTTACACTGTCCTCCAGAAGATGCGGCTGGGCTCTGGGGATGGGCCACGGGATGGGTTGAGGCTCAGCGGCTTGTGGAGGAAAGCCAGGTACTTAATGTTTTTGTAGAAATTGCCAGAAGTGCTGATGCCCTCATAGTGCACCACTACAACCTTCCAGCCCAGCAGCACCTGTTTAGACACAGTGGCTTCCAGGTGGCCCAGGAGATGGCCCCCGCCATTGAGCCCCAGGACCTGCCCCTCCTCCATCTTAAGCAGCCGCCTGGGGAAAACACCCCATTTTTAATGCCAAACTTTGTCACCAACAAAAATCTGCAAAAAAACAAAGGAAGTCGTAAACCCTGACCTCAATGCCTTAAGAAGCCTTCACTGGCACTGTTAAGAGAATGGGGAAAAACTGTTAACAGATTGGGGGAAAATATTTGCACATCCCACGTTTGTCAAAGGACTAGCATCAAGAAAGTATAAAGAACCCCTGGGGTGCCTGGGTGGCTCATTCAGTTGAGCATTCAACTCTTGATTTCAGCTCAGGTCATGATCCCACAGTAGTGGGATCAAGCTCCACCATGGGCTTCATGCTGGGCATGGAGCCTGCTGAGCAATCTTTCTCTCTCTGCCTCTCCCCCACTCACAGGCACGCTCTCTAAATTTAAAAATTAAAACAAAAAAGAATTTTTTTTGCAATTAAATGATGCAATTAAATGATGCAATTAAAATGATGCAATTAAAAAATGAGATATGGGGGTGCCCAGGTGGCTCAGTCAGTTGAGTGTCAGACTTTGGCTCAGATCATGATCTCCCAGTTCATGAGTTCAAGCCTCACACCAGGCTCTCTGCTGTCAGCGCAGACCTGCTTGGGATCCTCTGTCTCCCTTCTCTCTGCCCCTCCCTCTTCCTCTCTCTTTCTGTCTCTCTCTCTCTCTCAAAAATAAAAAAAAATTTTTTTTTGAAAAATGAGACATAGGCACAGTCACTTCTCCAAAGATATAAAGTTGGCAGATAAGCACATGAAAAGATGTTCAGCATCATCAACCGCTAGAGAAATGCAAATGAAAACCATGGAGATAACACTACATATCTACTGAAAACTACTAAAATTAAGAATACTGACAATACCAAGTGCTGAAGATACAGAATGACTGGAACTCTCTGCCTGGTTCTGTGGCACAACAGACCATTGGACTTCTGGGCAGAGTGACTAGAACTCTCATACGTTGCTACCGGAAATGTGAAATGGCCCGCTCTGGAAAACAGTTTGACAGTTTGTTATAAAGGTAAACATACATCCACCACATGACCTGGCAGTTTCACTCCAATATTGTTGTGTGTATCCACAATTCGCTCCTTTTTATTGCTGAGTACTATTCCATTGAGTAAACAAACTGTGGTACGTCCATCCAATGCAATACTACTCAGCAACAATGGGGAAGAATTGTTGATACATGCAATGACTTGGATGAATCTCAGAGACGTTATATGAAAGAAGCCAGTCTCAAAAATCACATATGATGTAAAAAAAATTACATATGAATGATGCCATTTATATGACATCTTCAAAAATATAAATCTGGACTGATGAAGAACAGAGCAGTGATTGCCAGGGGGCAGGGGAAGGGTGTGTCTAGAAAGAGGTACACTAGGGAGTTTTTAAGGTGATGTAACCATTCTTTATTCTGAATGGGGTGGTATGAGGCCATATGTATATATATATATATATATATATATATATATATATATATATACACACACATATATATGTATATATATATATATCAACATTTATAGAACAATACAAAAGAAATGTCAATGTAAAAAAATAAAATGTAAAAAAAAAAAGGCTTGTCACTCTTTCAAATGGTTTCTTAAATTTTTTTTTTTTTTACATTTATTTATTTTTGAGAAACAGAGTGAGACAAAGCGTGAGCAGGGGAGGGGCAGAGAGAGAAGGAGACACAGAATCTGAAGCAGGCTTCAGGCTCTGAGCTGTCAGCATAGAGCCTGACGCGGGGCTCGAACTCATGGAGCCGTGAGATCATGACCTGAGCCGAAGTCGGATGTTCAACCGACTGAGCCACCCAGGCGCCCCCAAATGGTTTCTTTATTTGGCATCCCAGTGATTTTTATGCCTTCAAGCAATGTACTCCAGTAAGGTTTAAGGTGGGTAAGAGGTATGGCTTTCTTTTCTGGACAAGAGAAGGAGGTTTAGGAAAGAAGAGATGGGAAGGAGAGCTGGGGTGCAGGCCCACAATTACACATTACAATGATGCTTGTGATTACTGCAGTGGCTTCCCAATTGGTCTCTCCGCTTCCTACTCCTATGCTACGCTGCTGTGTTGTTTTCCTCAGCTTCAAGTCTGATCATGTGACTTTCCTTCTTAACGGCCAGGTAGCTAGCTGTGTTACTGCCTGTGTATTTCTTCCTCTCTAGACAGAGCTCACCGGTAATTAAAAAAAAAAAAAAAGCAGACCCTTAATATACAACCCAGCAGGTGTTGAAACAGACATTTTCAAGGTGCTTTAGGACCAGAAGAGGGAGCACCCACATCATGTCTGGGCTGTCAGGAAGCCTCAACAAAGACACTCCAATAACTTTGCTAGCCCTCTGGGGGATCCATAGGAAACCCCCACAAAAAGCAGAGAATAAGACGCTCCCAGCCCTCTGGGTCTCCACCAAAATGAAGAGAGAACACTAAGTGTCTTTCTGCACGTCACCTGAAGGACAAAGAATCATAGAGCTGGGACCTCGGTGATCTATTTCTCTAACATTTCAGCCTTTCCAAGTTTCTTTCGGTTCCTCTTTGCCATCTAAGGGCCTTTGAACATTTTCTTCCCTCAGACGAGCGTTTTCCTCACCCTCTTCCCTTTGACTAACCTCTAAATACTTTTAAGGTTTCAACTTAACATCACTTTCTGGAGAGGACGGAGGCCCTCCCCTCCCCCTCCTTAGGGGTAACCCTGTGTTGCATGCTCCCACAGCAGCCTGTATTTTCCTTTCTGGACACGTGTGCCATTGTCCCACCCTGTAGAAGAGTTGCCTTCCAGAAGCCTGTAATCTGTGACAGCAGGTACCATCTGGTTCCTGCCCTGTTCCCAGGGCTTGGCACAGAACCTGGCACCGGGGGGCTGCTCAAAAGTATGTGTTGCTTGCATCGCATTTCAATAGTTAGTACAACTTCCTCACTTGAAAGCGAAAAACCAAGGCACATAGGTAGGAAGGTGAGGTGTCCAACAATCTCAAGTTAGTGGCAAAGCCAGAGCTGGCACGCCGACTGGATGGCTCTCTCTCTGCCCTGGGGTCCAGTGGGGTTCTCCTTGGCTTGCTTCTTTCTTCCCAGGAAGTCTTGTTTTGTTCTGTTTATTAATCTGGGTTTTAATTTCTTCTCAGATGGGCACAAAGATGGGACTTTCCCACGGACATTTTTGATTCATGTAGAAAAAACAGTGCTTTTGAAGAGTGAGAAGTGAATGGTCTCTTTAAAAGTTTCCCCCACTTCTAACTTTTAAGTTTGAACACTTTTGAATCTCTAGAAAGTTTGCACAAAAAGGACAATAGAGACTCGTCTATACTTCACCTGGATTCATCAGCTGCTAACATGTTGCACAGTGGCTCGCTTTCTCTAGCTCTTTCCCTGTATATATATTTCCTATCTTATATATATATATATATATATATATATATATATACACACACATACACACTATATATATACATATATATATGTCTATACTCTATATATACATGTACACATACACTTATTCTTTGCCAAACCATTTCAGAGACAGTTGTAGACTAAAAATTATTACACTTTACCCCTGAACACTTCAGCACGTATCCCTGAAGAACAAGAACAATCTACACAAATACAACATAATTATCAGTTTTACAACACTCTTGGCTAGTATACATCCATGTTCAAACTTCCCCAGTTATCTCCATTATGTCTTTTTTTTATAAATTCTTTTTTTTCAACGTTTATTTATTTATTTTTGGGACAGAGAGAGACAGAGCATGAACGGGGGAGGGGCAGAGAGAGAGGGAGACACAGAATCGGAAACAGGCTCCAGGCTCCGAGCCATCAGCCCAGAGCCTGACGCGGGGCTCGAACTCCCGGACCGCGAGATCGTGACCTGGCCGAAGTCGGACGCCCAACCGACTGCGCCACCCAGGCGCCCCACTCCATTATGTCTTTTATAGCTGCTTTGTAAAAATCCAGGATCCAGGGGAGCCTGGCTGGCTCAGTCAGGAGAGTGTGCGACTCCTGATCTTGGGGTTGTAAGTTTGAACCCCACGTTGGGTGTAGAGATTACTTACAAATAAAAATCTTTAAAAAAATAAATCATAAAAATCCAGGATCCAGTCAAGAATCATGAATTGCATTTTCTTGCCTCCTTAGTCTTTTTAAATCTAGAACCCTTTCCTCACTACTTTATCTTTCATGACACTGACACTTTTGAAGAGTCCAGGCCAGCTGTTTCAGAGAATGTCTCTAATGTGAATTTGTCTGATTAGTTCCTCATGGTTAGATCCAGATTAAACTTTTTTTCTCTTTGAGCAAAAATGCCACTTGCATGACACGGTGGGTGGCTTTCCATTGCGGTGCCTTCATTTCAGATGTCCTGGGCCTTGAGGACATGTGCCAGAGCCCCAAGACCCCCAGGGCTGGGCAGTGGGAAGGCCTGGGGAGCCAACAGGTAAAGGCCAAAGCTTCAGTCTGGGCAGAGTTCATGGCCGGCGATGGCTGTTGCCTACGGGGCCCTCCAGCTGGGCAACCAAGGCCAAGGTGAGAACTTGTCCTTCCCACCACAAGCTCCGGGTGACCGGTGGCCAGCTCCTCAGCTAATGGGTCACCTGCGGCCGTGGCTGCCCTCTGTTGATGCAGCTGCCAGAGGAACAAGAAGAGAGCTGAGCCAATAACCACGGCAATGCAGTCCCACTGGAGAGAAGGGACAGCGAGGGGACAGAGCACAATGACAGTGAACAAGAATGAAAAACCGACCAAAAGGGTGCGAGACAGAGGGGACACACACACCAGAGAAGGAGAGAAAAGCAGAGAGTGAGAGGCACAGAAACTTCGAGACTCAGACACACAGGCCCATGGGGAAAAGGAAGCACCAGCTGACGCCCTTCGCCAACAACTTCCAAGTCCGCTTCTTAGGCTCTCGGTTTTAAGATTTTGGAAAGTGAAGGGGCGCCTGGGTGGCTTAGCCGGTTAAGCGCCAGACTTTGGCTCGGGTCATGAACTCACAGTCCGTGGGTTCGAGCCCCGCATCAGGCTCTGTGCTGACAGCTCAGAGCCTGGAGCCTGCTTCAGGTTCTGTGTCTCCCTTTCTCACTCTCTGCCCCTCCCCTGCTTGTGTGTGCTCTCTGCCTCTGTCTCTGTCTCCCTCTCAAAAATAAAAAATAAACATAAAAAAAAAAAAAAGATTTTGGAAAGTGAAAAGAGTGTGTGTTTTATACTGGTCAGATTCAAAGGGCACAAGGGTTTCTCCTAAGCGCCCGTGTGGGGTCACCCACTCACTCACTCTGTACTTTTCCAAACACAGAAGTTCTCCCTGGTGCCCCCAAACCAGGCCCTGGGCCAGAAGTTTCCTGCCCTAACTCAGAATGTCTTCCCGTTTTTCACAGAGCTGTCAGCCACAAAGAAACCTACTTCTAACACATCTGGGGTGAAGGGGAGGAGGAGAGAAGCAGACAGAAGGGAGGATCCAGAGAAAAGAAGGGTGCTAAAAATAGCCTTCCCTCTGCTGGTAGGGAGGAACCCAAGACTGGGGGCAGGGGCTGCCCAGTGGGTGTGACCTTAGCTAATAATAATAGGCCAGGGTTTTCTCAGGAGGAGAGGGACTGGGAGGGGTGGGGGAGGGTGGACAGAGAGAGAAGCTGCTGGTTCCTGGACACAGCGGTTCTGGGATAGGGCTCCCCACAGAGGAACTTTGCACGGACGGAGAGGGCTTTCTGATAATAATGTGCACTGTCTGTACTTTTCTTTGGCAGGAAGAGAAGAAAATGGGAAAAGCCATGACCTCGGCTTCAGGGCTCACGGCTGAACCCCACGAGGCCCCTTTCTGCCTTTGGCCAAAAGGACCAACCCCAGGCCGTGCGTGTGTCTTACCGAGGAGGTTGAGGGGCGTCAGGGGGCGGGAGAGGACATCCTGAAAGCTCTCCAGCCATTCCCGCTGCTCCTTCTCGCTGGGGCAGGTGAAGACGAACCTCCGCTCAGGGGTGATGATGGTGAGGCCAGCTTTCCAGCGGTTCCCTCGGATGCCCTTGGGCAGGTCTTCATATACATCATACCCCTGCTCGTTGCTCCCAAGAAAGACCTGGCCCTGTTCAAAGGCATCCTGGAAATAGAAGATGTGTGGTCATCAGAGGCCACCCCTGGGGCAGAGAGACACCTGCAGCCCTGCCATCTCCCCAGCTCTATTTTAGAAAGAGGTGTTTTATGTGCATGGCAGGGGTCTCTGCTGGGGATTTCTGTTTGGTGGGACCCAGAATGTGAAAGGGTAAAAAAAAACATAAATCACACATGTGATCTGTTAAAATAATACTTGACATTTATGGACAGCTTATATGCCCCAAGATTTTAAGCAACTCATACAATCCTCATGGCAACCTCTGAGGAAGAAACTGAGGCACAGAGATTTAAGTGCTCTGCCCAAGGCATACCACGAAGTGGCAGGGCTGAAAGTTCTAAAGCCCACAGTCCTAACCACTAGCCTCCTGGTGACAAGACAAGTGAGCACTGGAAACTGGAGGATGAGAAATGACCTGTTTAGCTGCATTGGCAGCATTTAGGATACACGACTTCCGGCAAGGCAAGAGAGAATAGCTCCACGCCCGGGAGATGACTTGGAGGCAAGCAAAGGTGGAGGTGTGTCCCTCGCTAGGCTTCTCCGGCCCTGTAGCTTCCCCCACGGTCCCCGGCTAGTACTGACCCCTCCTCTGCTTGGGGGTGCATTGGAGAGGGGCCGCCGGCAGTGGCTCTTACCAGTGGGTTCTTGTAATAGAGCAGCCTCCGCTCCTGGGGATCCAGGGCAAACCACCTTTTCTTGAAAGGTTCTCTCTGCTGCAAAAGAGGGAACCTCATACCAGGGTCAGCCGAGTGGGGGGAGCAAAGAGGTCAGAGAGCCGGCCTGGGCTACACCTCGGGAGCTGGCCAGTCCCCTCCCCCTCAGACACCCCAGGGCTCCTCCCTGAAGGCTCTGCCCACCCTCTCACCCCCTGCCAGCTGCGCCCCGTGCCTCTGGGTGCTGCTGTGGGTAGGAAGAGGCGCCCTCCTCCTTCTCAGGTTGTGGACAAGAAGTCTCAGAAAAAGGAAGCTGGGGAAATCAGAAGTAGTCACTGCTCAGCAATGCTGAAAGCGCTGGCCTTGGCGGAATTGCAACCGAGGTCAGGGGAAAGAAAGCCCCCGGCAAGAATCACCGCGGACTGGCTGTGCCATTGGCTGGTGAAGGCAGAAAACACAATGTGCAACCCTTCCAGTCCTTGTTAAGCTGCCCAGGGGCTTTCTTTCACACCGATTGCCTAACCCCTTCCACCGCAGTCTTGACAACCATCTGGTCAACATAGTACACCTTTAAAAAATCAAAAAGCATTGAGTTGCTGCTGCTTTGGGAGTTTGTTTTGTTTTGTTTTGTTTTGTTTTGTTTTGTTTTAGGGGGCTCCCTCTGCTTTCCCTTCTCCTCCTCCCTTCCCCTCTTCCTCCCCTTCCAACCACCAGGACCCTCACCAGCCAGACTCCTGGCTTGGAGCCTCACCTTCTCAGCACCCAGGCAGGGGCTTAGATACCCTCACCACAGGCCTCCAAGGGAGGTCCAGGAGCGGCCAGGCTTCCCTGCCTTCACAGATGAGTGCAGATGAGCAACACTGGGGGTTGGGGCAGGTTCAGTGAAAGAGCAGGGGCTGAGTTGGAGGGAGGGGGTGTGTGCTGGGGAGGGGTGTGTCCCTGTGTGTGCAGAGGTGTGTTTTCTCAGACCAATCACGAGCCCCTGTCTCACTTGGACGGACGGTCCCGGTAGGTCCCCAGAACCAAGCACACGAGGGTTCTGGCAAGTGCAAAAGCTGTCCCCCAAAGAGTCCCTTTTCAGCTCTGCTCTCCCAGGAGTCGGCTCAATTAGACGGAGCCAAGGAGAAAGAAGCCGCCGGTGATGCTGATAAAGGAGGGGATGCCCACGGGTCGGGAGATGCGCCAGCACGATGCTGGACCACATACCAGCTCACCAGTCTCCTCTTGGTCTTTGGCCCCAAGAACTCACAAACACTGGGTTACTTCCCTTCCTCTTCCCAGCCCCCTAGGTCCCCACTTTCCTACTTCCCAAATCCTGCCCTACTGCCTACTGGAACCAGGGCCCTGTGAGTCCCACAGAGAGCGGTGAAATGTACCTTTGGGCCCGTCTTTTCCATGAAGCCTTGTTTGAGGTAGTTCCTGGTGATGAGGGGCACGAGCTGGGGGAAGAGAGACATACACTGAACCCCTGACTCACATGCCAGGGGCTCAAGGCTCCCCAACAAAGGGGAAGTTTGGAATGGGGAAGGATGTGTGCTCGTGGTTCACGGGGCTATATTTGGAACGTGGGATGGGTGCAATATTAACATTTCACCAGAGGCAGACGACAGCATCTCAGATGTTTGCAGAGCTTACCGGCAGAGCCGAATCTTGGTTTAAGGACTTAGTCTAAGGATTCCTTCAGTATCCCCAAGAGGTAGACATCGGCGAGGCTCTGAGGAGACCCTCCCGGTGTCATCAGGGGGCATATTCTGAGGGTCTACTCTGTGTCAGGCTCTGGGTGCCCTTCTCAACCACCGAGTGAGGTGGGTTTTTTTTTTTTAATTTTGTAAATGTTTTATTTATTTTGAGAGACAGAGTACGAGCAGGGGAGGGACAGAGAGAGACACACACACAGGAGCAGGCTCCAGGCTCTAAGCTGTCAGCCCAGAGCCCGACGCGGGGCTCGAACTCATGAACCGCGAGATCATGGCCTGAGCCGAAGTCGGAGGCTTAACCAACTGAGCCACCCAGGCGCCCCGCGAGGTGGATATTTTTATCTTCGCTGGACATCTGAACACACCAGGCCCCAGAGACGTGGTTGGGGATTTTCCCTGAGTCAGGCTGCTGGTAGGACAGAAAGCTGGGATTCACACCTAGGGCTGCCAGACGCTAGACAGACACTCGTGGTTCTCCCGCCACTTCACCATGACACTGAGCATAAACATGCCAGAGCCCTCTGGCCAGGCCCCCGGCCAAGACCTGGTCCTTACTGGGGATTCTAACGCAGGCGCACAGGAGACGGTAGCAGAGTAGGCAAGCAGAGAAAGTTCTGGACTAGGAGCAGGGGGACCTGGGATCTAGCCGCAGTTCTGACCTTGACAAGGTGTATGACCTTGGGAAGACCTTATCCCTCTCTGGGCCCATGTCCCCTGAGTAATAAGGAGACTGGATTGTGTGATCTCCAGGAGCCCTTCCGGCTTGCCAACCTATGCTCAGAGAGGTTTCCAGGAATTAACGCTGGCCCCCTATACCCTAGGGGGTCAAACTGGCAACCCTAGAGCTTCCAAAGACAGCCCAGGCTTCCGAGGGCAGAGGGGGTTCTCCAGAGCTCCAGAGCCCAGGACGGGACAAAGGGGAAATAAAGTCTGGGAAGTCTGAAAGGAAGAAAACTGTGAAGAAAATACACTCTCCTTTCCCTAAAATACATTCTGCAGGCCTTAGTTCCTTCATTTGGAAAAGAGAGTCCCAAGCTGCTTAATAGTCTGAACCTGAGCCAGGGCAAGGCTGGGCTAGGCCTAGGGAGACAACCAGAAGAAGGCAGATGGCATGGATGGAGTGCTGCTTGCTGCACCTCAGAAGCCTTGGCTCACTCGATTCTCACAACAGCCCTGGAAAGTAGGCGCTGTCCCCATGGTGACAGAGGAGCAACCCGAGGCTCAGAGAGGTGAGGTGATGTGTCCCAGGTAACACATCAGCTTCTCTGACTTCAGAGGCCACACGTTTCTTAGTCTAGAACCACGTTCCGCACTGGAACTCTCAGCTGTCTGACCTCTGCATCCCTAAGCTTGAGGCAGGTCCAGGCAGTTGTCCAGAACCTCACACATACCTGGGCACAGCAGGAGTTAAGGCAGCAGAGAGATGGGGGGGGGGGGGGGGGGGGGAGGGGGGAGGCGGTGGAGATCAACAGTGGGTGAGGGGAGGCAAGAGGACATTGAGGAGTTGGCCAAAGACCAATTTCCTCTGCAGGGGTCAGCAAAGTTGGAGAGTCAGCCCAATGACTCAGGCTGAGAGTCTGCACTTTGTCCTCCAAGATCTCCAGTCAGCAGGCAGCACCCACAACGCCTTCCTCACAGAGCGTGCATTCACCCATGCTGGGTGCTGACTCTGCAGACCCGGAAGGTCTTGACCCTTGGCTGGAATCGCTCCTAGGGAGTTGTGATCTCGGTGCATCACCAAGCCTGGAGTGGACACCCATTTCCAAAACTTAGCTCCCTGAAAACTGTGGAATTAAGGAGAATTTAAGCTTTCAAGGAGGGTCTAACAGTTTGGAATAAGAAAATACCGGGTTGGGGGGGGGCACCTGGGTGGCTAAGTTGGTCGTGCCTCCGACTCTTGATTTCGGCTCAGGTCACGATCTCATTATTTGTGAGTTCGAGTCCCACATCAGGCTCTGTGCTGACAGCGCAGAGCCTGCTTGGGATTTTCTCTCTCTCCCTCTCTCTCTTTGTCTCTCTCTGTCTCTCTCTGTCTCTCTCCGTCTCTCTCTCTCTCTCTCTCAAAAAAAAAAAAAAAGTTCCAGGATTAATATGGCATCTCCATCCCCATCATTTACAAAATCCTCTAAGAGCAGGGCCTAAAGCAGACACCAGCCCATAGCACCTCAGAGCTGGAAGGAACCCTGAACATGACCCAGACCAACCACCGTCTTACAGATGTGGGAACCGATACTTGGAGAAGTGCCACAACCAGCAGCTGTCAGAGCGAGTTAGTGACAGGGCATCCTTGAGAACCCAAGCCTCCTGGCTCGAGGCAGCATCCTCTGCCCCACACACCTGAGAGATGCAGACAGATACCCTACATGTCTGAGGACAACCAAAATGAAGTTCTCAGGGTCACCGTTACCTTGGCCGCAGAAGGAAGACTGTTCCTGTCAGAACTGTAATGGAGAAGATCCCATCACCTTCCCGGGACCAGAACACAAAAGGGCAAAGGGAGGACACTCGAATGGGAAGAGCACCTTTGGGTATTCACTTGACCTTCTTGGGACTCAGTTTCTCATCAATAAAATGGGAATGATTACCCCATCTCACTGGCTGCTACAAGGGATTACTGGATATGAGGGAATACAAGATAAAAGGGGCTGAAAAGCACTTTGAAAGCAGCACATGAAGGATCATTTGCACATTTCAGTGGGAGGAGGGGTCAGAAAGAGATGCCCCAATCCCAAGCCCCTTGACACTAGGGACAGTGGCTATGCATCCCTAAGAGAGAGTCTCACCTGCATTTTGGAGGCTGCCTTGCCATGTGTGAGGCCAAACCCCCTGAAGAAAGAGTCTTTGGTTTCCCTCTGAGGTATCCACCCCCAAATCTCAAGGTCCTGTCCACAAACAAAGCTAGTCTAGCCTCTGAGTATTTTGGGGGTCAGCAGACAAGGAAAAGAGGTGGCAGAGTAGAGACTCAGAGGCTGGGGTCCACATTTAGCTCACCTCAGACTCTGGGAGCTCAGGAAAGGCCGTTTTTAGGTACTGCAGACGGGCTGCACGGAGGGCATTGAACCAGTCCACTATCTCCTGCGGAGAAAAATGAGGACATCAGCCTGTGAGATGGAGTGGGGGAGGGGGGCTGAGTCCACTGGCAGGAA
This sequence comes from Felis catus, assembly GCF_018350175.1. Taxonomy (NCBI): domain Eukaryota; kingdom Metazoa; phylum Chordata; class Mammalia; order Carnivora; family Felidae; genus Felis; species Felis catus. The sequence continues at coordinate 20,161,535 of NC_058381.1, read as the reverse complement.
GCCGGCTGGGTCTTCAGGTTCAGCACATGCACACACCCTCAGTTCTGCTCAGCGGCCAGTGCGCTGATCACAGAGCCCAGACGCTCCCCCCCCCAGCAGGTGGGAACCCTCTGACTTGGAGACCTCCAGAGCCCGGGGAGGAGGAAGGTGAACTGCACTAGAGTTCTGCAATGGCTTAATATGCATAAGAATCACCTGAGGGTCTCTTTAAAGTGCAGATTTGGGGGCGCCTGGGTGGCGCAGTCGGTTGGGCGTCCGACTTCAGCCAGGTCACAATCTCGCGGTCTGTGAGTTCGAGCCCCACGTCAGGCTCTGGGCTGATGGCTCGGAGCCTGGAGCCTGTTTCCGATTCTGTGTCTCCCTCTCTCTCTGCCCCTCCCCCGTGCATGCTCTGTCTCTCTCTGTCCCAAAAATAAATAAAAACGTTGAAAAAAAAATTTTTTTAAAAATAATAAATAAATAAAGTGCAGATTTGGATCCAGTGGGTTTAGGGGGTGGGTGGGGCCTGAGATCCTGCATTCCTAACAAGCTTTCTGGTGATGTGATGCTGGCCAGTGGGACACAATTGGAGGAGCAAGTGTCCTCAGATGTCGAAGATCGGCTCCCAAGTGGGGGCAGGTGCACCTGGGGATTCTCCTCCGGTAGAAATGCTCATGTAACTTGGGCCCAAGCCGGCTTGGACTTGTATCACACTGGGGGAATGCATCCTCGAGTGTGGGCCACCATCGTCACTCACCTGGTGAACCACCTGTTAGCAGGCTCTGCCTTGGCTTTGCTGCTTTGCAATGGGTACCCCCCCCCCCCCGCCCACAACAGCCAGAGTGATTTTTTTTTTTCAGAGCAATTTTCTCATTGACAATGCAACCGTGTCTAGCTTAGAGCCCTCTCTGCCACCCTCAGGAGAAAAATCTAAGTATGACTACTTTGCCCTCTGAGCTCTCTCCATACAAAACCATTTGCAACCCTCCCAATCATGTTGTTCGTCCTCGCACATTCTGCCCGGCCCACCCCTCCTCCCTCCCCCCACACAGAGCTTCAACTCATCCCCAAGTTTAGTTTAGTTGTTGTAATGGGTTTCTGCCCAGTCCAAGCCCTGCTTCTGTGAGAACCACCCCACCCATTCTCACCCACTCACCGCTCACCCACAATTGCAGCCACATTTGCAGCTAAGAGCCTCCCCTTCTTGGCCACAGCAACTGGGCCAGGGCTGGGCCAAGGTAGAGGCTAAATTGGGCTTACCAGGTTCCTTCTCCCAAGAATTTGGAATGGGGGAGCCGAAAGATTGTTCAAATAGCTGCAGTGCTACACCTTGATGTAATACAGTGATTGAGAAATTCATTTGACTATGGTTTCCCAGGAATGCAACATAATTACCATTTCTCTCTTGCCAGCCAAGCACACTGGCCTAGTATTCCAGAGTTCAGAGCTCTCTTGGCCTGGGAATTAATAAACTTCTCAGCTCCCAGACACCAAAGGAATGGGGCCATTCCAGAAAAGACTCACCCAGACCTTCACTTTGGTCACTAACTGGAGACCACGGGGCCAAATCCAACCTGCATACGTGTTTGTTTGGTTCCTGAAGTTATGTTTGTTTCAATCCTCTATATAGGTTTTCCTGCTTTATAGCCTTCTAGCCATCTTCACTTTTTTTTTTTTAAGTTTATTTGTTTATTTTGAGACAAAGAGTGAGTGTGCGAGCAGGGGAGGGGCAGCGAGAGAGGGAGAGAGAGAGAATCCCAAGCAGGCTCCATGCTGTCAGCACAGAGCCTGACGAGGGGCTCCATCTCACAAACCATGAGATCATGACCTGAGCTGAAATCAAGACTTGGATGCTTAATGGACTGAGCCACCCAGGTGCCCCATCCACTTCACTTTTCAACTACCTTCCTGGCTCCTGCAGGCATGAGTTTGCAGCTTCTATTTATGCCTCTCTAACAGAGAGGCTGGGGCACTGAAGGGAAGAGAATGGCCAGACCCAAGCTTTCAGATGCTCTACAACTGGGCAAATGGGAGGGGCCAGAAACTGTAAGTATCAGAGACCTTGGGCACCTCAGCAAAAGCCCTCGTATAGTGATTGGCACAGAGGGGTGGCCCCGGGCATCCATTGTGGACACAGGGCAACAGCAGAGAGCCCACCATGGACCAAGAACCAGGGCTCTCCTCCATGTCTCCCAGTCCCAAGATTCTGGTAAAACCAAGGAAGGAAGTCAAGAAAGAGGGTTGATATTAGATTTCTTGCCACTTTGGGGAATGGGGGGGTCCTTGAATTTAAATGTTTATTTATTTATTTTATTTTTTATTTTTTATTTTTTTTTTTGAGCGAGAGAGAGTGCAAGCAGGCAAGGGGTAGAGGGCAAGGGGGAGACAGAGGATCAGAAGCCAGCCCCATGTTGTCAGCACAGAGCCTAGTGAGGCGCTGGAACTCATGAACTGGGAGATCATGACCTGAGCTAAAGTAGGACACTCGGGGTGCCTGGGTGGCTCGGTCGGTTAAGCGTCCAACTTCGGCTCAGGTCATGATCTCACGGCCCGTGAGTTCGAGCCCCGCGTCGGGCTCTGTGCTGACCGCTCAGAGCCTGCAGCCTGTTTCAGATTCTGTGTCTCCCTCTCTCTCTGCCCCTCCCCTGTTCATGCTCTGTCTCTCTCTGTCTCAAAAGTAAATAAACGTTAAAATAAATAAATAAAAATAAAGTAGGACACTCAACCAACTGAACCAGCCAGGTGCCCCTGGGGGTCCTTGAATTTAGAGAAATAAATAAGTACTATACTTGCACCTCAGGTGTCATAGAACAATGTGCTCCTGTTAAGAGGGCTCACTGCTCTCTCTGGCTCTCTCTCTCTCTCTCTCTCTCACACACACACCACAGTTCTTGACTCTAATCTCTCAGGAGGCCCAGCCAGATTTGTTGCCCTTAAAATAAACACCCTTGTATATTTCCCATTCATGCTCCCTTTAAGCTGATTTGAGTGTCCTCTTTTTCAACATATTCACATAATTTTTAAATAGAGACTCTTTCCTCTGGAATGCCTTTTTGACTGCCCCGCCCCCGAGACTGGGCCACTTACGTGCTTCCTGTGTGACCGAGCATGACTGACAGCCCATCAACACGGTATCAGCAGGTGCCTCTTTCCTCATCTGACTCCCTCCCCAGACCGAGATCCTTGAGGCCTGCCCACGGCTCTGCCCTGTTCACCACCACACTCTCTAAACCTACAGCAGTGCTTTGTATACTGCAAAGACCCAATAAGCATTCAAGGAAAGAGTGAACTCATGAATGAATAAGTGACAGAGATGTGAAATTGCCCGTAAGATTCTTAACCTTTTACAACTGTTACCATCATGTGCCAATAAATCATTAGCAGCGGTTAATGTTTGAAATGCATTTCACCGTACTGAAATGCTTTCACATTCATGGTTCATGGTCACTCAACCCTCAAAACCCCTCTGGGAGGCGGGTGTTCTGATCTATAAACGCAGATGGAGGAGGGGAAGGGATGTGCCCCAGTAACACAGCCCAGAGCGGAGGACCCAGGGCTCCAGTTTCTGATTCCGAACCCCTGTTCCTCAGACTGCGCCACTGGGAACTCTGCCCAAAGCGTGAAGACAGCGTCCCAGTGCTAGTGCCGCTTGGGAAGATCTAGCCCCTGAGTCAGGTTTCTGGCTCCTGCTGCCAAGGATTCTCCTTCCAGGAGGGCCACGTAGAGTGGTAAAATGGACTACAGGACCCAAGAACCATAGTCTGGGTTAATGTGCCCATGCCTCAGGGACATAGGGTGAAAACATTTCCAGGATTGTTTTGAGGATTAAGAAATGATGTATTGCACGGGGTGCCTGGGTGGCTCAGTCGGTTGAGCACCCGACTTCAGCTCAGGTCATGATCTCAGGGTTCGTGAGTTCGAGCCCCGCGTCGGGCTCTGTGCTGACAGCTCAGAGCCTGGAGCCTGCTTCAGATTCTGTGTCTCCCTCTCTCTCTGCCCCTCTCCTGCATGCACTCTGTCTCTCTCTCTCTCTCTCTCTCTCTCTCTCTCTCTCTCAAAAATCAATAAACACTAAAAAAATTTTTAAAAGAAAGAAAAAAGTGCTGTATTGTGGGGTGCCTGTCTGGCTCAGGCAGCACAGCATGTGACTCTTGATCTCGGGGTTGTGAATTCAAGCTTCACGTTGGGTGTGGAGGCTACTTAAGAAAAAAAAAATGAAGACATAAATGATGTATAGTGATAGCCGAGAACAGTGCCTGGCACAGAATTAACAGGTACTCACAAAATGTCAGACCTCACCTTTACCCCCACCTCCACTTAGCACATGACTCCCAAGTCACATGACTCTGCTCATTGTGACCCGGCTTATCCTCTTGGACCTGTACTATTGGCTTGGTCTTCTCTGACAGAAGCCGATTTTTTAAAAATGTTGATTTATCTTGAGAGAGAGAGGGAGAGAGAATCCCAGGGCAGGGGTAGATCCCACGAACTGTGAGATCATGACCTGAGCTGAAGTCAAGGCTCAGCCGCTTAACTGACTGAGCCGCCCAGGCGCCCCTGCTTTCTTAAACTTTAATGTGCTTAAGGATCACCTAGAGAGCCTGTTAAAATGCAATACCTAATTTAGTAGGTTCAGGTGGGCCTGAGACTCCCGTCTAACAAGCTCCCAGGTGATGCGAATGCTGTTAGTACAGGACCACAGGACCACCTGCTGAGAAGCAAGGCCTCTGCATTCACTGCCACCCGGTCTTCCATCCACTCCTGCTGTGTTCAGACTCCCTGCCTTATCTGGATTGGCCATCCCTGGGCATAGTTCCTCCTACCAACTGGACTCCCCTGAGTGGCTGTGTACTGTCCAGACACACCCACGGTACCTGCCGGGTGTCTCTCCCTAATCTCGCTCTGCCTTCCTCACACAGCCATCTCAGACCGGAAGGTGACAACAGACGAAGGCAAACTGGGGCAGCAAATCTCAAGAGCAGCTGAACAAGGGAGCTGCGGGGCGGGCCTGCAGAGTCCTGGGGTGCAGGCGGGAGGCTGGGGGTAGCCACACGGCTCAGCTCACCTTCCCACTTTCGTGGTACACGAACAGGTTCCTGATGTGGCCCTCTCTCCTGTAGGTGATCTGCAGCCCATGGGGGTTCCCTATCTTCTCTGTTTCAAAGGTGGCATTCAAGTCTCTGATGCTGATGACAGCTTTGGGGCCTTTACCCTGAAAGAGAGGAAGCAGGTGACATCTCACCACGTTCACCAAGGCCTTAATGCCAACAGATAACCAATCTGTAACTTTTCAGGGCTTTTAAATGTTCTTGCTCTAATATCAAGATGCACAGAGGTTCTACTGCTCCCTGCATTTAGGTCATCCCACCATTCCTACTCAATCAGATTGGCTTCGCCGAGCTGGAAAGGGGCTTAGACAGACTTGAACTTAGGACTTGTCAAATTTTTTAGCCACAGATTTTTTTCTGAAGCAGTTCCTCTATGGAAGCCAAACCAATAAAACAGATATACAGATGAAGGCAGGTGTGGGGGCCTTGGGGCACTCCCTCCCACGCTCCACTCTGTTGGCCTGGGTCTGGAACACAGGTTAAGCACTAACTGATACTAAGCAAGGAAAGGAAAAGAGTACTTTCGTTCGTAACTGATGAGAGAGGAAAATGACACAGGGGCGCCTAGGGTGGCTCAGTCGGTTAAGCACCCGACTTCGGCTCAGCTCATGATCTGGCAGTTCATGACTTCAAGTCCCCGTCAGACTCTGTGCTGACAGTGTGGAGCCTGGAGCCTGCTTCAGATTCTATGTCTCCCTTTCTCTCTGCCCCTCCCCTGCTTGCAATCTGTCTCTCTCGTGCGTGAAAACAAACAAACATTTAACAAAAGAAAAAAGAAAATGATACAAACCCTCTAGACCTGTGCCAGCCATTAACCACATGTGACTATTTAAATTAAGATTAAATAAAAATAAAACTTCAGTTCCTTATGCTTAGCCATTTCAAGTGCTCAAGTAGCCACGTGTGGCTAGCGACTAGGGTATTGGACGGGGCAGACATAGGACATTTCCATCACTGAACAATGTTCTGTTGGATAATCTTCTCTAGAGGGAAATTTGATCATATTTATTAAAATGTTCAGTATTTTGCCTTGAGTCACAGTTTCACATCTAAGAATCTATCCCAAGATAGTAATTGCATCACAATGCAAACATGTATCTCAAAAGATGTTTGTTGCTGTGTTTTTTAGAATAGTAATAACGGTGGTGGCAGTAGTAGAAGAAGAAGAAGAAAACCTATTATTTAAATATATATGAGGGATGGGGCGCCTGGGTGGCTCTGTTGGTTAAGCGTCCGACTTTGGCTCAGGTCATGATCTCCCAGTCTGTGGGTTCGAGCCCCGCTTCGGGCTCTGTGCTGATGGCTCAGAGCCTGGAGGCTGCTTCTGATTCTGTGTCTCCCCCTCTCTCTCCCCCTCCCCTGCTCATGCTCTGTCTCTCTCTGCCTCTCAAAAATAAATAAATGTCAAAAGAATTTAAATATACATGAGGGATAATGGATTAAATAAATAAATCATGGTACATTCATACAGTGAAATACCACCGAATTTTTATAGGATAATTTAGATCAATATTACTTATATGAAGAAACATCCATGATATCCATGGGTGAGAAACACCAAGTCCCAGAAAACAGGATGTATAGTAGGAACCTACTAATATAAGAAATTATACATACATACATACACACAAAAGTATATATACATTCCATATATATATATATGTATATAAATTTGAACATGCATAAAAATACAGAAATGTTTACACCAACACTCTCAACAATGGTTTTCTTGAAAGACTATTGGAAGACTTTCCTTTTTTTTTTTTTTTTAAAGCTTATTTATTTATTTTGAGAGAGACAGAGACAGTAGCAAGTCGGGAAGGGGCAGAGAGAGAGGGTGAGAGAGAGAATCCCAAGCAGGCTCTGCACTGGCTAGCACAGAGCCTAATGTGGGGCTCAAACTAACAAATCCGTGAGACCATGACCTGAGCCAAAACCAAGAGTCAGACGCTTAACCAACTGAGCCACCCAGGCGCCCCTGGAAGATTTTTTTTTTTTTTGAATATTTACTATTAGAAATACTAAAAACACAAAAAAGAGTATCTAATTTTGTGAATATTCTTCCTTTTTCTAAAAGAAGTATGATATTATGAATAAAGGCAAAAATCCCTTTCACCACTATTCACTCTATCCCATTCTCCTGTATTCCCCCCAGGCAATCACTGTCATGAGTCTGATGTTTATTCTTCTAGCTCACTTTTTATCTTTATTTATTTTGTAATTTTTTAATGTTTATTTATTTTTGAGGGAGAGAGAGAGAGAGAGAGAGAGAGAGAGAGCAAGTGGGGGAGGGGCAGAGAGAGACGGAGACACAGAATCCAAAGCAGGTTCCAGGCTCTGAGCTGCCAGCACAAAGCCGGATGTAGGGCTTGAACTCATGCTGTGAGATCATGATGACCTGGGCTGAAGTCAGACTCAACTGACTGAGTCACCCAGGCGCCACTAGCTATGTTTTTTATACTTTTACACACATCTACATATCTGTGAACATTACATAGTATTGTTTTCTGTGGTTTTAAGGTACATAAATGGTATCATACTATATGTATCATTCTAGATCTTGCTTTAGTCGCTCAGCATTATATTTTTGAGTTCTATTCATGTTGAGTTATACCCACCTAGTTTGCTCTTGTGAATGACCACACCAAAAGTTACCAGTCTATTTTCCTGTTCACAGATATTATTTCTGATTTTTTGCAATCATTAGTGATGTTGCAGTCAGCGTGTGTCCCTGGCACACATATGTGAGAGTTTCTCTAGGTCGCAGTATATATTTAAGAATGGAACTGTAGATCACAAGTGCATACATCTTTGACCTACTGGAAACTGCCAAATTATCCTGCTCACCGGCTCTCCACAGTGGTTGTACCAATATTTACTTCAATATAGAATCCGGAATAATAGAAATGAATAACACACTCAATAACAGAGGAGTGCTCCTTTCCCTACATCCCCACCAACACTTGACTGGCAGATTTAAATTTTTTGCCAATATGATGGCTATGAAATTGGATATCATTGCTAATTTTCATTTAATCAACTACACTGGGGTAGAATTTATAAATAATAAATGGCACTCATTTTAAGAATACAGCTTGATTTTTGACAAATGGATATACCCACATTAGCATCACCACAGTCAAATATAGAACATCATTATCACCCTAAGACTTCCCGCATCTCCCTTGGCAGTCAATTCCCACCCTACCTCAACCCCAGGCAATCACATACCCCTTTCTATCGACACAAAGTAGTTTAACCTGTTCCACAACTTCTTATAATGACATTATATAGTGCACACCCTTGCATAAGGTTTCTTTTGCTCAGGATAATTTATCTTAGATTCATCTACATTGTTGCATTTGTCCACAGTTTGTCTCTTCTTACTGCTCAGTGATATTCAGTCTATGGATATATTATAATTTGTTCATTCAGCTGTGGATGGACATTTGGGTTCGTTCCACGTTTTGGTGATTTTTTTAATGCATAAAGCATCTATGAATATTTGCGTACAAATGTTTTTTATGGACGTGTGTTTTTGTTCCTCTTCATTGAATACCTAGGAGTGGAATGGGTGGGTTATATGCTTATGTGTGTATCTACCTTCATTAAAAATTGCCAAATGGGGGCACCTGGGTGGCTCAGTCTGTTAAACATCCGACTTCGGCTCAGGTCACGATCTTGTCGTTTGTGGGTTCGAGCCCCGCGTCGGGCTCTGTGCTGACAGCTCAGAGCCTGGAGCCTGCTTCGGATTCTGTGTCTCCTTCTCTCTCTGCCCCTCCCCCACTTGTGCTCTGTCTGTCTCTCTCAAAAATAAATAAACCTTACCAAAAAAAACCCACAAAAAAACTGCCAAATGGTTTTCCCAAGTGGTTGTATCATTTCACAGTCCCACCAGGAATGTATGGGAGTTCTGATTTCTCCACATCCTTTCCAGGACATGGGGTGGTCAGCCCTTTTAACGCCAGCCATTCTGGTGAGTGTGTACTATATCTTATTATGGCTTTAACTTGCATTTCCCTGACTGCCAGAGAGATTGAGCATCTCTTATATTGACCATTTTGGCTTCCTTTACTGTGAACTGCCAGTCTATTTTCTTTACCTATTTTTCCAATGGGTTCTCCTTTTCTTTTTGCTTTGTAGGTTTTTTATTATTTTTTTAACGTTTATTTTTGAGAGAGAAAGAGAATGAGTGGGGGAGGGGCAGAGAGAGAGGGAGCCACAGAATCTGAAGCAGGCTCCAGGCTCTGAGCTCTCAGCACAGCTCAACCCCACAAACACGGGGCTCAAACCCACAAACCGCGAGATCATGACCTGAGCCGAAGTTGGACGCTCATCCAACTGAGCCACCTGGGCACCCCAACTTTGTACAGTTTTTTTTTTAATGTGTCCTGGGTATTACTATTTTATTATGTTGAGTTTCACTTTCTTTATATTTATTCTTTTGTATTACCCAAAATTTTTACATAAAAATGAATTACCTCTACAATTTAAAAACTTTCCCTCTGGGAGTGCCTAGGTAGTTCACTCGATTAAACTTCCCACTCTTGATATTGGCTCAGGTCGTGATCTCATGGTCATGAGATCAAGTCCCACATCGGGCTCTGCTCTGAGCGTGGAGCCTGCTTGGGATTCTCTCTCTCCCTCTCTCTCTGCCCCTCCCTTGCTCACATAATAAACAAACAAACAAACAAACCTTAAACAATTTCCCTTTGGGGAAAAGAAATAAAGAACAAAAGCAACTCATTCTGTTTTTAGACCGTTTTAGACTGAACTGGCTGAGGACTGGGAAACAGACCGTCTTTTGCTAGCCAAGGATGAGTCCCTCCTCGAGGCCAAATCACAGCAGCTGCTCCTAACTCTGCAGCTGCCTCTCCTCCTCCTGCCTTTTGCACCTACAACTTTTTTCAGTGCTTTACGTTGAAGACTGAGAAGAAATCCCGGACTCTCACTTGGAGGGTTAATACTCTTCACCCGCCCCACCATGTTTCACTTGGCCCCAGGCTGCAGTCACACTGGAGACCTGCTGGCATTGCTCTGGTCCATCTAGAAGAGCAACAGGGGCAATTTTTTTTTTTTTTTTCAATAAAAAGGCCTACATACAGGAAATGGAGACAGGTCATGGCTAAAGTGCTCAGAGCTTGTCCTTTTCTGCCCTTGTTGGCCACTCCTTCACATTCTCTGCTGGAAATGTCTCTTCCTTCTGCCCTCTAAATATTGGAGTGTCTCAGGACTCGGTGTGGTAAATAATCTCCAAAGATGGTCCTTACCAATTCTTTCCCTCCCAGTACGCACGCGCCATTATACCCATAAAGAGGGGGGAGTCTATATCCCCTTCCCTTGCATCAGTGCTGGCTGCTCAAGGTGCTTTGATTGACACAAGGTAGTTCCTGACCTAGCGTTTAAGAGGCCAAGCAGCACCCACCTGTGCTTGGGGGAGACCAGCTGCCATGTTGCAAGGAAGCTCAAGCCAGCCTCCTGAACGCGGAACCAGCACATGGAGAGACAGAGGCTACCTGCAGCCACGCACCAGACACATGAGCGAAGGCTTTCTGGGCCTTCTCACCCGGCGGTGCAGCAGGGTGAGTGAGCCGGCGGATGCACACATGGAGCACACCGCAGCAGCCAAGGCCTCCCCAATTCCCGACCCACAGGACTGAGAGAAATAATAACCTGATGTTTTAAGACACTGAGTTTTTGGTGGTTTGTCATTCAGCAACAAGTACTAAACTACTCAGTTGTAGGATTTCTGCTCTCACTCCTTTCCAGCGGTGACAACCCCCCCACCCCCCCCAAGAACATGCTTCTTGCAAAGAATCTCCTCCACCCATCCCCGGAAGAGAAGAGGGAGCGCAAGAAGAAGCCCCCTGGTGCAGAGCCCCAGCTCCCACTTCATGGACGTGCCGTGCCCGGGATGCTACAAAATCACCACCGTCTTTAGCCGTGGACAAACGGTGGTGTGGGTTGGCTGCCCCACTGCCCACCTACAGGACGACAAGCAAGACTTACAGGAGGATGGTCCCCCAACAGAAGCAGCACTAAAGCTCCCTGAATTAAGATGAGTGGGAAACTATCCCAGCAAACACATTTTTTTTGGGGGGGGGGGGGGATAGGAAACCAAAACAAAACCAAAAAACTTGAGTCCTTGGGCTTCTTTTGTCATCTACCCACACTCCCTACCCAGGTGATCCCAGCCAGTCCCATTGTTAAACCAGTCTCAGTGCTGGGGTGCCAGGGTGGCTCAGTCGGTTAAGTGTCTGACTCTTGGTTTCAGCTCGCGTCATGATCTCCCAGTGAGTTCAAGCCCTGCATCCAGCTCTGTGCTGACAGTGTGGAGCCTGTTTAGGATTCTCTCTCCCTCTCTCTCTGCTTCTCTTTCCCTTTCTCACTCAAAAATAAATAAACATTAAAAACAACAACAACAACACAGTCTCAGTGCTGAGGACTCCAGCTTCAGACTCTCCCCAAACTTCCAGACTCACATATCCAACTTCCTTCTCAATGTTTCCCCCTAGATGACTAATAAGCATCTCAAACCAAAAAAGCCTCCTGATCATCCCTTCAGGGAGCCAAGTCTTTGCCATCTCAGCAAATGGAAACTCTGTCCTTCTAGTTCTGTAGGGCAAAAAGCTGGGAACTACCCTGGATTCTCCTTACTTTCACACCTCACAGCCAATCAATCCGTAAATCCTGTTGGTTCTACTTCCAAGATCAGACCACCTCTGACCACCTCCTTCACCATTGGCCTGGTCTAATCCACCATTAGTCCTCATCTGATTTTTTTTTTAATTTATTTATTTTTATTTTCTTTAAGTAAACTCTGTGCCTAATGTGGGGCTCGAACTCACGACCCTGAGTTGACCCTACCAACTGAGCCAGGCACCCTGATTCCTCGCTTGATTATTGCAATAGCTTCCTAACTGCTTTCTCTCCTTCTACTCTTGCCCCCTCCCTGCCCCACCCTGAACCCAACAGTAGCCAGAATGCTCCTTTAAAAAGTTTAAGTCTGGGGGCGCCTGGGTGGCGCAGTCGGTTAAGCGTCCGACTTCAGCCAGGTCACGATCTCGCGCTCCGTGAGTTCGAGCCCCGCGTCAGGCTCTGGGCTGATGGCTCAGAGCCTGGAGCCTGTTTCCGATTCTGTGTCTCCCTCTCTCTCTGCCCCTCCCCCATTCATGCTCTGTCTCTCTCTGTCCCAAAAAAATAAAACGTTGAAAAAAAAAATTAAAAAAAAAATAAAAAGTTTAAGTCTGAAAAATAGGCCTACCCTATGACCCAGCAGTAGCACTGCTAGGAATTTACCCAAGGGATACAGGAGTACTGATGCATAGGGGCACTTGTACCCCAATGTTTATAGCAGCACTTTCAACAATAGCCAAATTATGGAAAGAGCCTAAATGTCCATCAACTGATGAATGGGTAAAGAAATTGTGGTTTATATACACAATGGAGTACTATGTGGCAATGAGAAAGAATGAAATATGGCCCTTTGTAGCAACATGGATGGAACTGGAGAGTGTGATGCTAAGTGAAATAAGCCATACAGAGAAGGACAGATACCATATGTTTTCACTCTTTTAAAAAATTTTTTTTTGCAACGTTTATTTATTTTTGGGACAGAGAGAGACAGAGCATGAACAGAGGAGGGGCAGAGAGAGAGGGAGACACAGAATTGGAAACAGGCTCCAGGCTCTGAGCCTCAGCCCAGAGCCCGACACGGGGCTTGAACTCACAGACCGCGAGATCGTGACCTGGCTGAAGTCGGACGCTTAACCGACTGCGCCACCCAGGCGCCCCATATGTTTTCACTCTTATGTGGATCCTGAGAAACTTAACAGAAACCCATGGGGGAAGGGAAGAAAAAAAAAAAAGAGGTTAGAGTGGGAGAGAGCCAAAGCATAGAGACTCTTAAAAACTGAGAACTAACTGAGCGTTGATGGGGGGTGGGTGATGGGTATTGAGGAGGGCACCTTTTGGGATGAGCACTGGGTGTTGTATGAAAACCAATTTGACAATAAATTTCATATGTTGGAAAAAAAAAAAAAAAGAACCAAAAAAAAAAAAAAAAGTTTAAGTCTGGGCGCCTGGCTGGCTCACTCGGTAAGAGCATGTGACTCTTGATCTTGGAGTTGTGGGTTTGAGCCCATCATTGAGTGTAGAGATTACTTAAAAATAAAATTTTGGCAGGGGTGGGGGTATGGAGGGGCCTGGGTGGTTCAGTCAGTTAAGCGTCCTTCTTCAGCCTAGGCCATGATCTCACTGTCTCAGATCTGAGCCCCGCATCAGGCTCTGTGCTGACAGCTCAGAACCTGAAGCCTGTCTCAGAGTCTGTGTCTTCCTCTCTCTCTCTGCCCCTCCCCCACTAGTGTTTTCTCTCTCTCTCTGTCTCAAAAATAAACATTTTTGGGAGGGGGGATGGGCTAAATGGGTAAGAGGCATTAAGGAATCTACTCCTGAAATCATTGTTGCACTATATGCTAACTTGGATGTAAATTAAAAAAAATAAAATAATACATAAATAAATATTTAAAAAATAAAATGAATAAATGAAATGAAAAAGAAGAAACTGTCCCTACAAAATGTTCACCCATCACAAGACTTTCATTCCCAAAAGGTAAAAAGTCTAAATCAAATTATATCACTTCTCTGCTCAAAACCTTCCTGTGGCTTCTCATCTCAGAGTAGAATCCAAAAAGCCTAACCTTTTTTGTAAATCATCTATCCAATATAGACCTCTATCTAGAATAAGGAACTATAAAAACTCAATAACAAAAAGCCACATAAGATAATTAAACTATAGGAAAAGGCTGTGAACGGACATTTCTACAAAGATGATGTACACATGGCCAATAAGCCCATGAAAAGACACCCAACATCATTAGCCACCAAGGAAACGTAAATCAAAATCACAATCAGATACTGTCTCAGACCCACCAAGGTGGCTACAGCAGAAAATGAGAAAACAGCGGAGCAACTGGAACCTTCACACATTGCTGGAAACTTCACAACATATGATGGTGCAGCGCCTTTGGAAAGCAGTGTGGCAGTTCCTTCAAATATTAAGTACAGAGTTACCATATGACCCAAGTATGTTCCATTTCTAGGTATAGACCCAGGAAAGATGGAAACAGATGTCTACATGAAAACTTGTATACCTATGTTTATTAGCAGCACTATTCACACTTGCCCAAAAAGTGAAAATGCAAATGTCCATCAACTAAGTGAACAGATGAAATAAGTATCCATGCAGTGGGCCAGCACTTGGCAATAAAAAGAAACAAAGTACTAATTCATGCTACAACATGAATGAACCTTAAAACTATATGCTAAATGGCTGGGGCGCCTGGGTGGCGCAGTCGGTTAAGCGTCCGGCTTCAGCCAGGTCACGGTCTCGCGGTCCGCGAGTTCGAGCCCCGCGTCAGGCTCTGGGCTGATGGCTCGGAGCCTGGAGCCTGTTTCCGATTCTGTGTCTCCCTCTCTCTCTGCCCCTCCCCCGTTCATGCTCTGTCTTTCTCTGTCCCAAAAATAAATAAACGTTGAAAACTATATGCTAAATGGCGCCTAGGTGGCTCAGTCGGTGAAGGCTCCGACTCTTGACTTTGGCGCAGGTCATGATCTCACAGTTGGTGGGTTTGAGCCCCGCGTAGGGCTCTGCATTAAAGGTGAGGAGCCCGCTTGGGATTCCTTCTGCATCTCTCTGCCCCCTCCCCTGCTCTCTCTCTCTCTCTTTCTCTCTCAAAATAAATAAACTTAAAGAAAAACATACGCTAAATGAAAGAGGTCTGTTACAAAAGACGACATATTCCACGTGTATGAAGGATCCGAAACAGGCAAATCTAGAGAGACAGGAAGTAGAGCAGTGGTCACCTGGGGCTGGGGGTCGAGTGGATAGAGGATTACAGCCAACGGGTTTGGGATTTCTTTTGGGGGTTATGAAAATGTTCTAGAATTGATTGTGGTGACAGTTGCACAACTCTCTGAATATACTAAAAGCCATGAATTGTATGCTTTAAATGGGCAAATTGCATAGTATGTGAATCTACATATATTTTTTAAATTCTTTATTTACTTTTGAAAGAGAGAGAAAGAGAGAGGGAGTGTAGAAGCAGGAGAGGGGCAGAGAGAGAGAGGAGGACAGAAGATCCCAAGCAGGCTCCATGCTGACACAGAGCAGAGCCCGACGTGGGGCTCGAATTCAGGAGCCGTGAGACCATGACCTGAGCTGAAGTTGGGCACTTAACCGACTGAGCCACCCAGGCGCCCAGTGAATTTATGTCTTGATAAAGCTGTTTCAAAAACAAAACAAAAACAAAAACAGAAAACAATCTTGAGTCTTACTAGGCCCTACAAGGTCCTCACCTGCATGGGTTCACCTCTTTCCATCCTTTTCTTTGCTCCCTCTGCACATTCCACTTTGGTTTCCTTGATGCCCTACGAATCCACCAACCACACACCCAACTCAGGCCAGGGCTGTGGCTTATGGTCGAGTAGTCTGTACACTAAACAAAAAGTCCCCGGCTTAAGGTGCAAGGGAGAACTGCAGTCTAGGCTCCGGGTTGTCTAGACTGGGGCCCCCGGGCTGCGCCGTCTCAGAGGAGCCATTTTCGAAAGTTTTTTTTTTTCAACGTTTTTTATTTATTTTTGGAACAGAGAGAGACAGAGCATGAACGGGGGAGGGGCAGAGAGAGAGGGAGACACAGGATCGGAAACAGGCTCCAGGCTCCGGGCCATCAGCCCAGAGCCTGACGCGGGGCTCGAACTCACGGACCGCGAGATCGTGACCCGGCTGAAGTCGGACGCTTAACCGACTGCGCCACCCAGGCGCCCCATGATTATTTCAAACTTAAATTCATTTAATCTACTGGGGACTCAAAAAGGAATCCAAAATGGCATATCAATTCTCTTGGTCTTTTGGGGGGGATTAATGTTCACAGGATAGTTGGATGTTGAATTCATTAATTTTTTTTAATTTTTTTTCAACGTTTTTATTTATTTTTGGGACAGAGAGAGACAGAGCATGAACGGGGGAGGGGCAGAGAGAGAGGGAGACACAGGATCAGAAACAGGCTCCAGGCTCCGAGCCATCAGCCCAGAGCCCTACGCGGGGCTCGAACTCACGGACCGCGAGATCGTGACCTGGCTGAAGTCGGACGCTTAACCGACTGCGCCACCCAGGCGCCCCTCAGAGGAGCCATTTTCTAACTGGCACGCGGTGTGAGTGCCAGCCATGGCCACGGCCGTATTCAGGGCTTCTGCACATCGTGTTCCCTCTACTTCTACTCTTTCCCCACATATGCACATGACTTGCTCACTTGTGTTCACTTCTCTGCTTAAATGTCATCAGAGGGGCCTTCCCCGACCACTGTGTGTTGCCAGTCAGGCTCTCGCCATCCTCTCTAACTCTTCGCCCTCTTTTATTACACTTCATAGCGCCTCCTACCACCTCATATGTCATATATCGATGTACGTTTTGGTTTACCACCTGTCTCCTTCCACTAGAATGAAAGCCCCGTGAGAACAGCAGCTTCGTTTAGTTCGCTGCTGTGTTTCCCCAGTGCTTGCAATTATGCCTAGTATATAGCAGGTGCTCACTAAATAAATTCTCGAGTGCATGAATAGGTGAAGTAAATTCAAGTGATCATCCAAGGCTTAATCCGATTTGAAGCGAAGAGAAGGTGTGTTTTTTTGTGGACTCTATGAGTTGCATCACCAAGGAAGAGCGGCAGAATGTGGTGCTGAAGGCTTAGCCATAAGGCTCAGCACCATTGATTTAAATGCAGCCTCCGGGGGGGTGGGAGCCAGGGCTCAGGGAGGGGAGCCCTCGCCGGTCTGGCCTCTTACCTCTTCTTTAGTATAGTATTTCAGGAGGCCTTCTCTTGCCAGGAGAACAAACTTCCTTCTCAGGAACTGCGCATTGTCTCTTCCCCGCTTCCACAAGAACCCTTCTCGGTTACCTTGGCCGCCAAAGACGAGAAAGAGTGAACACCTACATCCTCAAGATTCTACCTCCTTAAGGGGAGAACGAACGCTCCACCCCGTGCTAAAAACCTCTGAAATCTAACTTAGCTCTATCAGCTGCAGCACGCAGGGTTCCCTCTGGAGCCAAATTCGCAATGTCTTATGATTTTGGTTGGGCTCCCCCCACTAACTTCCTTCTTTGGCTGTTTCACAAGACAGAGTAAGCCCTTAAGGAGCCTAAGTCCTGAGAAACGGGATGATTCTGAAAGACGCCCATATGGTCCTGCCCGGCTTCACGTTGACATCGGCCTAATGAAACTCTCCAGAGGCCGGAAATAATGAGTGACCTCCAGGCACCCGCTGGCCGAAGAATACCGCGTGCTCCTGGTGGCTAGGAGCGCTGACACAGGCTGCTGCTGGGTCCTCACAGTGGTTTTGTGCACTTTGTACTCTGGGTCGGTGTCAGCTTGGACTCAGAGCAGCTGGGCAGCAACCGCCAGGGGTCGAGGGCCAGCGATGAGGTCGTGCCCCACACAAAGGTGGAAAGGGAGGCTGAAATCCCTCTCGTGTGCCTGCCCGAGCCTCGTGCCGCAGCAGGGGCTACCCTCACCGGGAGCAGGGGTGCCTTTTTCTAATTACTCTGCCCAGCGGGTGAGTCTTCCTGCAATTTTATACTAAGACTCTATACACACTTGTGGCCCTGCGGGGACCTGAGATAAAAATGCTTCTCAACCACTCAGACCATAAAACCCCACCAGCTGACATGTTGCTGTTTCAGAGGCAGAGGAACCCACACCTTGGCCTCTGTGGCCAGAGTGAGGCCGGCAGATATCTCCTGATTAGGCCCTGATATTCAGACACTCTATTCTCCAGGACTCATTAGAACGCAGACCACAAAAGAACTTACCTGGGGGTGAGATGGTTTTCCCATCGGCCATGAATTCCTGTCTTTCATACTTAGCTCGAATCCACTGTTCCTTTAAGACCCTAAAAAGAGAGAGCCCTTGGTCAACTGTGTCTGGTGCATCCTCTTACCACAGGGTGGGAGCACCACAGCAACTGTCTGCTCAGACTACCCAGGGCTTCTCAGCCTTGTTACTGTTACACTTGGGGCTAATTCTTTGTTGTGGGAGAGGGGGGAGCATCCTGTGTTCTGTAGCCGGTTTAGCAGCATTTCTGGCCTCTATCCCCTAGAGGCCAATAGTCCCCCACCCCTAGTTAGGACACCCCAAAATGTCTTTAGATACTTCCAGTGTCTCCTGAGGAAAAAGATTTCCCCCAAGGGGCTCTATGAAAACCACTGGGCTATTCCAACCCCAGCCCA
Source organism: Felis catus (assembly GCF_018350175.1). Lineage (NCBI taxonomy): Eukaryota > Metazoa > Chordata > Mammalia > Carnivora > Felidae > Felis > Felis catus. The sequence continues at coordinate 20,143,169 of NC_058381.1, read as the reverse complement.
GCCCTCTAGGTCAACCGGCTCCCCGGGACCATCTACACTGCCACCCCCCACTGCATGCTCATAAGCTGACGCCAGGGGAGTCCATGAACCTCTTCCTGTGGCTTTCCCACAAAGTCTGGGCATGCCACACTGGACAGAGCAGTGACATAGGGGTCCAACCACCTGGGACCTCATCCTCTACGATTTATCCGTTGTGTGACCAACAGCAAGTTACTTAACTTCTCTGAACTTGGGGTCCAACCACCTGGGACCTCATCCTCCTCTACGATTTATCCGTTGTGTGACCAACAGCAAGTTACTTAACTTCTCTGAACTTGGGAATATGTCAATAATATTATACCTACCTACCCCTCAGGGTCCAGGAGGGGTTTAAATGTATATAAAAGGGCCTAGTACCACGATCAGCACATAGTAGGAGTTTAATGTTAGCTTAATCAGATATTGTCCTCCATGAACCCTGCAGGAAACTTATTTCAACTGTTGGGTTCCCTCTTGCCTCTTCCAGGGAAATGTTCCAAGGTTTACTTCCAAGACACTGGGAATGACCTAGAGCTGGGTCCTTGGCCTGAACTGGCCAATCAGAGCTCTGCCCTGGGCCGTGTGGAGCAAAACCAAGAGAGGGATAGATTGGAAGCCCTCTCTGGGTCAGGCTGAGAGCTGGGGCCGGGGACCGGGAAGTGGCCTTGTTCCCAGCTCTATGAAAAAAGCCTGGCTGAGGAAAAGGTGCAGGAATGAGAGCCAGACAGAGTAGGAGAGGCCTGACAGCGTTCGAGCCCCTGGCTTGTCCTTCCTGAGGGTGGCTCCACCTGTGTCCCTCCTACAGTCTGATTCCCAGAACCCATAAAATCCCCTCATGCCTAAGCTGGTTTAAACTGGGTTTCTGTCACTTACCACCAAGAGTCCTACCTAATGCACAGCCCTCACACCCAGCACGTTGAGGAGAGTCACCAAACCCACCATGGAATCCTGAGTGACAGGATCAGAGCCGGGAGAGGGAACGGAGACTGAGACCCCAGGCCTGGTCCTAGAGGTGGGAAACTTCGAGGACCTTTAGAATTACAGGGAGGAGGCCGTGAGTGTTCTGCTAAAAGCGGGTAAGGTACAGGGCTGTGGTTAAAGTCGCAGCAAGTAGTATCTGTAGTGCTGGCAGAAAGCTGAGCACATAGTAGGTGTTCATCAAATGCCTGTTCCTTTCTCTTTGCAGCAAAGGGCTGAGTGGCAGCAGTGAGGCAAGGTGAGCCAGACCCTCTTGAGTTAAGCCTGGCACATCCCTCAGCTGGCCCAGGGACCAGACAGCATTCCGAAGAAACGGGTTAAAACTAGCCTGTCATGTGGCCTGTGAGACATTTTACACAAATTATCTCATTTAATCTCTACCACCATGCCATGATATGGGCATCATTATCTACATTTCACAGATGATGATGCCATGATTCAGAGAAGTTGGGTAACTTGTCCACCTTTTCACAGCTACAGAGTGGTAGAGTCAGGAAACAATACTGGGATCTTCTGAGTGCAATACTGTGCCTCCCCTGCCACTCCATGCTGCATCAGTAGCCCCTGGGTTGCTTAAATATTGGGAAATGGCAGGGTACTAAGTACAGTTGCACAGTTGGTGCACTGGCCAAGAGCTTCCTGCTGACACTAGAAGACAATGGTGGCTGAAATACAGCCTGCTCTCTGCAAGCCATAGCCCCCATGAGCTATATCTGCCCAAAAGGTACCTTCTTCACATTTATACTGGGGGTGGGGGTGGGGGTGGGGCGCTGCCTAGCAACCCTGGCAGTGAGGCTGAGTCCCTGGGAGGGAGGCTAAGCCTCAGGCAGTCAGTCCTGCAGAGGCTGAAGTCACACTGACCCCTCACGTGTAGGGACCTGAAACCTCGTGATGCTTCACAGCTTCCCGCCCTTATATTGAATTTCCCCAGTGCCATGGTACCCAACAGCAGGCCCTGGTGTCAGATGGGCTAGTCAGTCCCAGTTCTGTCTCTATGAGCCTCAGGTACTTCATCTGTATCATGGAGATCAAGACAGTGTTGTCTCAGAGTTGTTGAATTAAACAAATTCATGCCCATAAGCATTTAGCACAGGTACCTAGGTAAAGCTCAATGAATATTAGTGGCTACTCTTATTTATATGGTTACTACTTAGGGACCTGGGGCCAGACAGCTGAGTTGCAGCTATGCTGAGGCCTGTGGGACAGCCTTGGGCACAACACTCCATAGGAAGTAGCTGGAACACATTTGCTCTACTAAAATACCAGCGTTTTTCTTCTCTATCAAGTTAGCCACCACCAGTAGGCTAGGACAACATCAGAGGCAAAGGAATCACAGAGAAAATGCCCTATTTCACAGCTTGGAAACTGAGTCCCAGACAGTGAAGTGACAATCCACGCAATAAAGACAGAGAGGGAACTAGACCACATCTACGTGTTCTCCATGACAGTACCAAATGTCTTTCTGGATCCACCAGGTCCATAGAAAAGACCACCACAGGGGCGCCTAGGTGGCTCAGTCAGTTAAGCGTCCGACTTCGGCTCAGGTCATGATCTCACGGTTTGTGAGTTCGAGGCCCGTGTTAGGTTCTCTGCGGTCAGAGCGGAGCCTGCTTTGGACCCTCTGTCCCCCTTTCTCTCTGCCCCTCCCCCTGCTTTCTCTCTCTCTCAGATATAGGCATTAAAAATTTTTTTAAGAAAAGAAAAGACCACCGCAGACAAATGGAATAGGGGTGGGGGAGGTGAGACTGAGAAATCACCCACTCACAGACAGTCGTTGGCCTGGGGGATATAGTAGAAAGCAGGGACTCTGGCTTCATACTTGGCCTTCACACGGAGGTTCCCGTTGTGGGTCATAAACTGCAAAACAGCAGCAAGTTGGGGTAATATTAGAACATGAAAAAATGTGAAATGAAACCATGGTCTACCCAGAAGGCCACTCTTCCCACTGGCTCCTAGACCCAGTCAGGAGACACTCCTACTTGGGGTCTGACGCACCCCAGGCTTGGTCATTCATGCTGCTGGGAAGCCCCAGGCCAGAACACTGAGGTGCAGTAACAACCACGCCTCACGCTGGCAGAGAACTTCACAGTTCTTACCCATTACTTCATTCCATCCCCTCAACAATTTTAATACCGCCATCCTCATTTTAAAGGTGAGGCAACTGGGGCTCAGAGAGGTTAGGTGACTTACTCAAGGTGGCACAGCTAGAAAGTGGAGAGCTAGGATTTGAACCCAAACCTGTCCAACTCCAAAGCACATGTACTTTGTCCCACCCCCTCCACAGATGGCCAGGACCACCAGCACCAGTCCCGGCAAGCCTGCAGCGGATAGACATAGCTGGAGGATGGAAGAAGTCAGAGGTGGCGCCACTGAGTACTTAAGTCAGGGTGATCACTGGGGTCCTATGACACCCGAGGTACCCAGAGGCAGAATTGCCAAGAGTGGCCCTGGCCAAGAGTTAGCACTCAGTAACAGAGGTGGCATATCTGGGGTTAGGGCCCATGTGGGAAGAGACATCAGGTTGCTAATTCACATCCTGTGAGCAGAGTGAACCCTTCTCCCCTCCCCTGGGGCTGCTGGGCTGTGACCCAGGATTTGCATGGGCTTTGGACCCCAACAGAGCAGATTTCACATTCCAGCTGTTCCGTTTATTCACTGAGTGACCCCTGGGCGATACTTAACCCTGTGAGCTTCAGGGATTTCAACTGCAAAAATGAAGAAAGTTTAACAGGGGGGTTGTAAGGACAAAGAAACAACCTTCAGGTCTATGTGCTGGTTACTGGTTTCCTGTCTTTCCCCTGCACTAGAAGGGTGTAAGCTCCCCGTGGGACGAGACTTTATCTCATTCATTGTTCTTTCCTTAATACCCAGCACCTAGTAAGCTTACAGTAACTATGTGTCCAACGAATAAGGCATCTACCACAGGGCCCGGCACAGAGTGGGCTCTCTGTAAACATGGGCCTGCTCCTCCAATAGTCCTTGAAATAAATCCTCAGCCAACCAGTACAGTTTAGAACTGCTTGTTCTCTGAAGGTCTTCTGGCCAAAAACGGTATAGTCATCCAGATTGCATCCATTTGCATAGGTCAGGAGAGCAAAATGGTGCCCTTCCTGGTTATGGGGGCCGGAAGGGGGACTGCAGACCATGATCAGTATACTGTTCCAGTCCAAGACTTCAGCTAATGATAACAGCAGCTGTTACTTGACTATTTATTTTGTAGGCATTGAGCCTACATTTAATCCTTATGGCAACCGGGGGAAGGGGTAGTGGTATCCTTACAATACAGATGTGGAAACTGAGGGAAATAACAAGCTCAGGGCCTTGAACTCGGGGCCTCTGTCTAGGCAGGCACTCTGACAGGCTGTGTTTTCTCTTGCTAGTTCTTGCTCCTCTCTGGAACTCAGTTTCCTGCTCTGGACGCCCTACCCACCGCCTCCACCCCGGTTCTGCGGTTCCAAGGCTGTCCACGCGCGCCCCTCGCTACCTCCACGGTACTGTCATCCCAGAAGTCAAGTCTCACGGATTTAACTCTGCTGATGTCTGGGAAGTTGCGGTGGACGCCGGAGCAATTCAGACAGATGAAGATGCCCAGCTTGTAGGAGGCCCAGTCAGGATCTGCGGGGCAAAGAGGGTAGAAGGGGAGTTGTATGGTGAGCTAGGCACGGAGACCAGGGCTGGGCTGGGGGTGCTGGGAGAGGCGGGCTTGGCGGTTAGAATTCATGCGGCGGTGCCCAGCGCTGCCCAGGCTCGGAAACCTTTCTCTCTCGGTTCCCACCCCCCCCCCACCCCACCTTGTTAACTAAGATACCCGCATGCTACCTTCTGGTCAGCCCACCCGCCAAGGCACGGCGGCGACCAGGATGATCCTGGAAGGAGTGTAGGGATGCGGGGCGAGAAGTTACGGCGAGCACGAAGTGGAAGTGACAAGACTCCGGGGAACCGAGAGGAGAGCGCGGAGGGAGGGGCCGACCCCGGGACGCCAAGCTGGGGAGCTGCAGGTGGGGAAGTGCGCCGCAGGGCCCCTGGACGTCCGCAGGGTCCGCGCGCCGCGCGACAGGAACGTGGGAGGACCCGGGGCGTCCGGGGGCAGGGAAGGGGTCACTGGAAGGTCAGGAGCTGTGGGCCTGGACCCCTCGGTGTGGGGGATGTTTGGGTCCGAGAGCGTGGGAGGTGACCAGGTCCGGATGAAGACGTCAGGGACTGAGGTCTGGGGGGGGGGGGAAGGGGGGGTGTCTGGCTGGGAGGCGATCGAGACGGTCAGGGCATCCGGGTCCGGGTCTAGTGTAGGGGTCCAGAGTGGGGAGGTCAGGGGATCTGGGTTCGGGTGGGCGCCGCATCGGATGTGGAGAGCTCGGCCAGGGGCGCGGGTCGGAGATTCGCGGGCTGGGTGCGAAGGTGTCAGAAGGGTCACGCCCGAGTCCGGCGGGCGCCCGGGACGGGACCGGGTCTGGAAGGAGGGGAGGAGGGCAGGGGTCCTGCTCCGGGCCGCCGCGCCCTTACCCGCCGCCCCGCAGTCGGCACAGTGAGAGTTGCCGGTGCCCGCCGCCTGCACCAACTCCAGCAGCCGCTTCTTGTTGCGCTCGCGGTCGCCCATGGCCGGCCCGGTGGGCTCAGCGGGGCTCAGCCCGGCGTTCCCCCGGCTGGCGGCCGCCCATGGCGCTGCGCTCGCGCCGGCAGGTGGAAAGGGACTCAGCCCCTGCGCCTCCCGCGCGCCCCCGCCGCCGCCAGCCAGCCAGCCCCGCCCCTCCGGCCCTTCGGCTCCGCCCCTGGCGCGTGCCGGCGGCCCCATCTCCCGCCACTCTGCGCCCAGCTGGAGCCCGTCCCGCGGGGAGGGACCCGAGTGCGGGCCTGGGAGACCCTCACGCTGGCTGGCCCAAAAGCAAAAACCCGTCGGCCGCTTGCTAGCTGCGGGACTGTGGACATCCCAGTCGACCTCTCTGGCCTCAGTTTCCACCTCTGTAAAAGGGGAATAAGGGCATGTCTGTGTCTCTGGGCTCCGTGGAAAATTAGACAGGATCTAACTTCCGTTAAAGCTTTCTACTGATGTAGCGCTTACATCTACTTAGAGACCTCCCCGGGAAGCCCTCCTCAATACCCAGCCTAGAGCAATCTCTCCAGCTTCTGGTCCTGCTAGAACCCTGTTACAGGATCCGTCCATCCCTTTGGCCCTGAGCATTTTCTATCTACGCTGCATCGGTTATTTATGTATTTATTTATATTAATCCCTCCCACAGCTCCAATACACACGTGGCCTCGCTGGATAGTTTGACGTCAGCAGATTTATTTCTGTATCCCACATAATTCCTAGAAACAGCACCTGCACATTTTTAGAAGTCCAATAGTTGCATGACCGTGTTCACCAGGAAGCGTGGTTTCACCAACGCGGACTCAACTAGGCACTTTTATCTGTGAGGTTCCATCGCTGTGAGGTGTGGGCAGGGTTCAGGTGGTTTGGAATCTGGGAATCCCTCCCCCATCCCTGGCCCTCATTGATCCCTTTCTCTGTGGTCCCGAGGTGCCTGGGAAGGCACACGCTGCTCACGCTTGTCCTCGCCTCCATAGGTAAACACCCATCTGTCATATGCATATAGCTTAATGCCAAGGATGTTCCATTTTCATCCTGATCGTTGCAGCCGAAGTTCTAGCTGACCCTCCTGTATCCCCAGTTCAACATACGTGCATATATACATGTGGATACATAGGGCAGCATGGTATCATGGAATGAATCCAAGAACACAGGTTTTGAATCTTGGCTCCACCCCTTACCAGCTCGGTGGCCTTGGGCATATTCCTTCACTTCTCTGAGCCTTGTACTCCTCCTCTGGAAAATGAGGATTTGGGAAGACCCACTTAATAGGGTCACTGAGATGTGCCAGTGGGTGCGTGGCACATAGAACTCTCAGAACACAGTGGCTCCCGTGCTTTCCCTGTCCCTCTCTGGTCAGCTCGTGGGATCATCATGTGGAATGCTGTGTGTCATTTCCCATTTTCCACAGGGCAGAGGAGGTCAAGCCTCCATGCCTGGGAGGAGAGGGACATTACCAAAAATAACCAGCCAGGAGGGTCTTGACTGGGGGGGGGGGGGTGGTGAGACCTAGCCCAGGGGCAGCTCCAGAGGAGCCAGAGAGAGCCCAGAGGGGGTCAGAGGGCATGGGGCTGTTTACCAAACAGGCTGAAAGATGATTCATTTCCGCTGCTTAAGATGAAAAAAGAGACAGAAATAAATCTCCCAAGAGATAGATGGGAAAGGCAACCTAAGATAGGAAGGCAAGACGAGGGGGGAGGTAGGGGGGCAAAGACAGGACAGGGCAAGGACATCATTTCTCTGCTGCCCAGTGCCAAGGCAACACCCCAAGCCCTCCTAGATTATGCACCTTTGAATATTCCTTCCCCACAACACCAGGAAAAACACAGCATCTCCTTCCTGGTGAGGAGCCAGAGATTGAGAGATTCCTTTTGTTTGCCCTCTACCTGTCCTTATTTCTGGAGGTTTCCATTTACAGAATTCCAAGCCTTAAGGTCTTCAGACACTAAATAAATATTAAAAAAAAAAAAAAAAAAGGTACTATTGTATTTTGTTTGTAATGGGTTTCTTTTATGGGGCAAGGTTAAGGCGATAATACTAATTAAGAATTATTGATTGTTTAAAGAGAGTTTCACACCATTTGGTCACATTTGAGTTCCATGACTGCCCTGAGGGCAGTGGGTTATCTATCCTCAGAGGAGTTAAGTTACCCAGGGTCAAAGAGCCAAAGGGACCGAATGGAGGTCAAAATAGAGGCCTCCTGGTTCAGCCCAGGTTCTGTCACCAAATCCCACAGGTCAACCCTGCCCTCTTTCGTCTGGGTTTTTGGTTTGTTTTTTTTTCACTTTTCAAAAAATTGAAGTAAAATCTCTATAACGTAAAATCGGCCCCTTTAGCCATTTTTAAGTGTACGATTTAGTGGCATTGAATACATTCACGATGCCACGCAACTATCACAACTGTTTCCACAACTATTTCATCACCACAAACAGAAATGCTACAGCCCACTCCGTGGGCATGGGACATGATCAGGGTTCAGCTCGGGCCTGTGTTCGGGAACCAGAGGCTGCTCTTAAGGGAAGAAGATAACTGTGCCAAAGGCTGTCGTGACTGGGATCAGGGGCCAGGCTGTGAGGGGCAGGGTGGGCTGAGGCAGCCTTCTTCGTGGGCTCAGTCCGTAGCAGCTGCAGAGGTGAGGGGGCAGTTCAGGCCCTGGGACCGAGTGTCCTCTGTAAACAAAGCTCCCAGGGTCCGCCAAGCACAAACATCAAGCCCTGCTCTCAGGGTCACTGTCTGTGGAGCTGAGTCCAGCCACCGCAGGGGTTGGAAGAAAGCTTTCAACCACATTCCCAGCCCTGGACTTGGCTCCAGATCCCTGGGGAATGGATCGCAACCCCTTTGAAAATTTAAATAATTATGTTTACTAGATAGTTTTTTTGAACTCTAATTACAGGAAATTTGGAAAATACAATAAAGAAGGAAGAAAACGCCACCTACAATTATGACCACCATTTATTCAGAGATGAATGTATGTCAGACATTATTGCATTTAATCTTAAATACAACCCTGAAGTCTGAACTATTTTTATGTCCATTTTATAGTCGAGGCAACGTAGGCCCCAGACAAAGTAAATTAACTACTCAGGTTACACAACTGAGATGATGCATACTGGATGGTACATAGTATTGGAGCTGGGATTTGAATCCAAGTCTGCCTTGGACCCCTTTCATCAATATATTTGGTTGATGGTATGAAGTAGACTTACAAAAGTTGGGGTGCCTGTTTGGCTCAGTTGTGTGAGCATCCCACTCTTGATTTCGGCTCCGGTCACGATCTCATCGTTGGTGAGATGGAGTCCCTCATTGGCATGGAGCTGCTTGGGATTCTCTCTCTCCCTCTCTCCCCTTCCTCTCTGCCCCTCCCCCTTCCAGCTCCGACCCCTACCCCCCCCCCCCCGCCACACCCCACAACCAGGGCACATGTGCGCTCTCTCTCTCTCTAAAATAAATAAGTAAACTTTAAAAAAAAAAGTACGGCATGCAGTTCAACCTAATATTATCCTTTCAATTGTCCTACTATCAGTCTTTATTAACATTTTCCTAGATTTTCTTCTGGACTTCCATACATTTTTTTATATATCATTGGGATCATATTTTTTCATATAATTTTTTTTCTTTTACTTTCTTCACATAACGTCCCTTATCATATTGTTATAGATGTATCATGACATCATTTTATTTTATTATTTTTTAATGTTTATTTCTGAGACAGAGAGGGACAGAGCATGAGTAGGGGAGGGGCAGAGAGAGAGAGGGAGACACAGAATCCAAAGCAGGCTCCTGGGTCCCAGCTGTCAGCACACAGCCTGACGTGGGGCTTGAACTCACAGACCACGAGATCATGATCTGAGCCGAAGTCGGACGCTCAACCGACTGAGCCACCCAGGCGCCCCATGACATCATTTTAATAGCTCTGCAATATTCCATGAGATATGTATATTTCCCTGTTGTCGGACATCGATTGTGACCAATATTTCGCTGTTACACATGATGCAACTATGAGTATCTTTGTGTCCAGAGAGTTTCCCCTCTTTAAGGCTAGGATTTTCAAGTACCTGAATCGCCTGTAATTGCTCACTGGTTTCCTGTCTCCCTTACTCATCTCAGCTTCCTGAGGGCAGGGACAGGTCGCTCTGTCCTCTGCTGCATCCCGGCACCTGCCTGCTGCGTAGCAGGGACTCAAAACATACTTGTAAAATAAACGAAAAAATGAATACAGGTAAAAAATAATAAACAATAAGGTGAGAGGACTTGGGATCACAAAAATGTTTTCCTTTTGAAGGGAAATAATAGGCAGGGACGGGAAACATCGGAAAATCAAGCAGCCAATTGTGGGGAAATAGGTGCTGTTTATATAAATGGGTTAGAGGAAAGCTTAGGGCAGAAAGTCACCATCACGGGGCAAAAGTGCCTGAGGTTAGCTAGCGAGATATTGTAATGGAATCACGAGTAACTTGTTATGTCAGCTGCAGGAAATTACTTTCCACCTGATGCCAATATATTATCACAAACTCCACTTGCCTCCCAGACCCTTTGTTCTTACACACACCGGTTAATTGCTATCTGATTGTTTTCTTCACATTCGCACCGTGGGTAATACCTTGTGAGCTCAAGAAACACGAAGATGAAACCCCTGTTAGTGGCTCTTGTCTCCTTCTGGACGTTAGCCTCTCTTGTATTCAATTCTGCGTCTGCCCTCGCTGGACAAGAGAGCACTCCAGACTCATAGTCTGTGACAGCCAATCAGAAGAATCTGATCGAGTTTACCTATTGCTTGGTGCTTTCAATATTGCTCTGTCTTTAGCAGGAAGCAGCTCAGAACCCAGAGGGACTCCCCACCGCAATGCTGCCAAAGTGATTGCTTCTCCACTCATTAAAATGTATGGGGCTTGCACTATGTGCCAGGCATTGTTATGGGTGCTGGGAATATAACTATAAACAAAGCAAAGAGTCCTGCCTTTGTACAGCTTAACTTCAAGTGGGGGAGACAGAAAATGAACAGAGAAACATATACCTATATACAATATGGTACCAGAGCGATAAAGGCTGAAAGGGAGTACAGAGTAAGAAGATAGAGAGGGACAGAAGATGCTTTTGTTTTTCTTTAATAAAGTTTATTAAGGGGCGCCTGGGTGGCGCAGTCGGTTAAGCGTCCGACTTCAGCCCGGTCACGATCTCGCGGTCCGTGAGTTCGAGCCCCGCGTCGGGCTCTGGGCTGATGGCTCAGAGCCTGGAGCCTGTTTCCGATTCTGTGTCTCCCTCTCTCTCTGCCCCTCGCCCGTTCATGCTCTGTCTCTCTCTGTCCCAAAAATAAATAAACGTTGAAAAAATAAATAAAAAATAAATAAAGTTTATTAAAACTTTATTTAAAAAGTTTATTATAAAGATGCTGTTTTGATAGGGAGGTGAAGGAGGCCCTCTCTGAGGAGGTGACATTGAAGCAAAGATCTGAAGGAAGGGGTTGAGCCTACCAGGCACCGATCTGAAAGAAGACTGTGCCAGGAAAAGGGGCCAGCAAATGCAAAGGCCCTAGGGTGGAAACATGCTTGGGGTGTGCTTTGTCAACCTCCTGTGAGCACAGAGCTGTCCAACTCTCTGCTCTTGTGCCTTGCTCCAGCTACTTCTCTACTACTGCAGCTCCCACCTCCTCTACCCTGCCCTCTTGCCCAGCCCCACTGTTCTAGCAAACTCTGGCCTCTATGCCTATATTCAAATCTTACTTTTTTTTTTTAAGTTTATTTCTTTATTTTGAGAGGGACAGAGACAGAGCGAGCAGGGGAGGAACAAAGAGAGGAGACAGAATCCCAAGCAGGCTCTGCACTGGCAGCACAGAGCCTGATGTGGGGGGGGGGGGGGGGGGGCTCCAACCCACGAAACTGTGAGATCATGACCTGAGCTGAAACCAAGAGTTGGCTACTTAACTATGCCACTCAGGCACCCTCAAATCTTCTTACGGTTTGCCCTATCTCCCGCATCTATTTCCTCACAATGCTCATATTTCTGTTACAATAATCATCACATTGTACTATCATTTTTTAAAATCTATTTGTCCCAGTTGTCAGTGATCTTGTTAACAGAAGACTGTCATATTCATCTTTGTATTCTTGGTGCTTAGCAAGTGCTGGGCCCCCAAAATGCTGATCAATCGCTTTAAAAAAAAAAAAATTATTTTATTTTTTTAATTTTTTTTTCAACGTTTATTTATTTTTGGGACAGAGAGAGACAGAGCACGAATGGGGGAGGGGCAGAGAGAGAGGGAGACACAGAATCGGAAACAGGCTCCAGGCTCTGAGCCATCAGCCCAGAGCCTGACGCGGGGCTCGAACTCACGGACTGTGAGATCGTGACCTGGCTGAAGTCGGACGCTTAACCGACTGCGCCACCCAGGTGCCCCTAAAAAAAAATTTTAATGTTATTTATTTTTGAGAGAGAGAGAGAGAGCGCGCAAGTGGGGAAGGGGCAGAGAGAGAGGGAGACACAGAAGTGGGCTCCAGGCTCTGAGCTGTCAGCACAGAGCCAGAAGAGGGGCTTGAACCCATGAACCACGAGATCATGACCTGAGCTGAAGTCGGACGCTTAACCCACTGAGCCACCTAGGCACCCCGATTTTTTTTTTCAGAGAGAGAGAGAGAGAGAGAGAGAGAGAGAGAGAGCGCAAGTGAATGAGGGGCAGAGAGAGAGACAGGGAGGGAGAAACAGAGCTCATGTTTTACCGAAAGCGGGGCTCGAGCTCACGAAACCGCAAGATCATGACCTGAACCAAAGTTAGATGCTTCACAGACTGAGCCACCCAGGCACTCCCAGTTGGTTGATCTATTTATGTGAAATGTGCGGGATAGGCAAATCCATAGAGACAGGAAGTGGATTCCTGGTTGCCAGGGGCTGGGAGGGGCGGGCAGGAGAGTGACTGCTAAATGGGTACAAGGTTTCCTTTCAGGGTGTTGAAAAGGTTCTGGAACTACATAGTGGTGATAGTTGCACAATACTGCGAATGTACCAAACACCACTGAAATGTACACTTCAAAACGGTTAAAATGGTGAATTTTATGTTATGTGAGCTTTGCCACACACACCCCCAAAAAATGTTGGTTGAACTGGGGGTGGAGTTGAGACCTCCATTACACAGGCAACCCGTGGTTCGTTCGGGTTTGCTAAAATACAACAAGGAGTTGAAACACCCCATTGTGAAACCTGAAGAGCCAGAAAAGAAGTCCCGGATTAACACACGGTAATTGAGTGTTTACATTTGATGTCATTACCTGGAGCACTGAGTGAGAAGTTAGTCACAGAGGTTTGCTCAAACCCACAATCAAAGGGGTTAGGGTGACACCTGTTGGAAATGTGATTTGTACGTTGGTGCTACCCTGTTGAAGTGGAGTTTTAAAATTGGGCTCGAAAGTCTAAAACTTCTATTTCCTATTGTTGTACCTAAATTAATCAGAGGATTATTTTACTTTTTTAAGTTTTTTTTTTTTTTTTTCAAGAAAGTTCTACACCAAACGTGGGGCTCGAACCCACAACCCTAGGATCAAGAGTCACGGGCTCTTCTGACTGAGCCAGCCAGGTGCTCTGAGGATGGTTTTAGAAAACATCTAGGGATTTTCTTCTTGAGGTGGTTTCTTAGGCAATCACATTTCATCTTAACCTATAGAATCAATTGTCCACTTTATCATATCTTCCACTGTGAAAAAAAGTAATTTCCGTTGTGTAACACTTTCTCTTTTCCCTATGATTTATATAATTTCATCTTCACAACAACCTTGTGAGAGCGGTACTTTGAACTTTATTTTGCACAAAACTGCTCTTACAGAAGTAAACTGAGATACACATATGTAATATGTAGCAGTGTCGGAACTTGAACCCAAGTATTCTGAATTTCAGATTGAATAGTTTCTTATTTTGATCATTTGCCTTATAATTTTAATTGTGTAATACCATTTATTTATTTATAATTTATTTATTTTTAAAGATCTATTTATTTTTGAGAGTGAGAGTACAAGCGGGGAAGGGGCAGAGGCGGCGGGGGGGGGGCGGGGGGAACAGAAGATCCAAAGCAGGCTCTGTGCTGACAGCAGTGAACTCTATGTGGGGGCTCGAACTCATGAACCACGAGATCATGACCTGAGCCGAAGTCAGGCACTCAAGTGACTGACCTACCCCGGTGCCCCTGTGTAATATCTTTTAAAAAGACAGTAAGACAATGTAACATAAAAGCAGGGGGAAAAAAATCCAAAACTTTTGCCCAAGTGACATTAGGAGGACCAATTACCTTCCCTCTGCCCATTCTTGTCCCCTCTGATCTCTTCCTGGGGAGGGGGAGCAAAGAGACAAAGAGACGTCTTGTGCTCCTTGCCCAGAATGGTCTATGCAAGAATCAGCAGCCCTTTCATGGAAATCCGGGCTACGTTTGGGAAGTGAACAACTTTGAAGATTAAATAGAATAGATTATATCACTAAATAAACATTCAAACCTTATATGATGCATATCTAATTCAGGTGACTCGGAGAATTACACTTGGATGTAAACTTTTATTGAAATATAACAAACAGAAAAGCACAAATAATAAATGTGCAATTTGATGAATTTTTACTAAGTGCACACACATGTTTAACTAGTACCCAGAGCTAAAAACAAAACAAAATGAAACCAAAAACAAAACAAGCCACAAAAACACAGAAACCGGCATTCCAACGTTTATTTATTTTTGGGACAGAGAGAGACAGAGCATGAATGGGGGAGGGGGCAGAGAGAGAGGGAGACACAGAATCGGAAACAGGCTCCAGGCTCTGAGCCGTCAGCCCAGAGCCCGACGCGGGGCTCGAACTCACGGACCGCGAGATCGTGACCTGGCTGAAGTCGGACGCTTAACCGACTGTGCCACCCAGGCACCCCATAAACCGGCATTCCAAAAGGCTCCCGTTCCCCTTCAGTTTCTAGTCCCTAAAGGTAATCTGATTTTTATCCCCCTATATTCTTTTGTCGATTTTTACACTTTATATAAATCATGTGGCTTCTTTCCCTCAACACTATGTTTGTGAAATTCCTCCATGATGCTGGATGTATTTGAAGCTTATTCCATATACAGTCTTTTGACATTTGAGATATCCCATGTTTTGGCTTATACAAAGGACACTGCTATGAACATTCTGGTAGGAGGTGTGACTCTGGGAAGCTGCAGTTTTTGTAAATCAAAAACTACCACATACTCCCAACTTTATACATATATTCCATGTTTTTTAGTGCACGTATGTTTGCATTCTATTGAATTTACACCCAGGGGTGGGATGGTTGGCTCACTGAGGATACATATGCTCAGCTTTAGTCGATACTGCCAGGTGGTTTTCCAAAGTAATTCCACCAATCCCCACTTCCACAAGCAAGTGTGAGAGTTCCACATCCTTGCCGACACTCCAGGTTTATTGATCGGTATTTTCACTTCAGCTGTTCTCATGTCTGTGTGGTGCTATCACATCATAGATTTTGATTTGCATTTGTCTGATGACTAATAAAAGAACGCATTTTCATCTGCTAATTGGTCATTTAAATGCCCTCTTTAGGTGAAGTGCTTATTCCAATCCTCTGCCCATTTTTTTTTTTCAGCTGGTTTGCCTGCCTTTTTCTTACTTTCTAGGAATTTATATATATAATATATATATAATATATATAACATATATATTATATATATATATATTTTTGATACCAGTTCTGTTAGTTACATGTTTTGAAAATATTTGCTTTCACTCTGCGACTTGCTTTTTCCCTGTTGTCTTTTTTTTTTTTTAATGGAGTTATTTATTTATTCAGAGCACAAGCAGGGAGAGGGAAGAGAGAGAGGGAGAGAAAGAATTTCAAGCAGTCTCCACGCTGTCAGCGCAGAGCCCGATGCGGGGCTTGATCCCACGAACCACAAGATCATGACATGAGCCGAAGTCAAGAGTCAGACGCTCAACCGACTGAGCCACCCAGGTGCCCCCGGGAATGGATTTTTGACATATTTTAGTTGGTAGCTTCCAGATCCCCAGAGTCAAATAAGGGGACAAAGCCATGTGGTCAAAACAAAACAAAACAAAACACCCCATAGTTGAAGACAGATTGTATTTTGAGAGAGATACGAATCAAGTGTTTGGCAAAAGGGGCAGGATGCTCTGGCTTGGCAGAGAGGGGGGCTTCTTGGGGCAGGAGACACCCTTGTTGGCCCTTGAGAGGTGAGAATTCATTTGGGGGGGATCCTAGGGAAAGGGACCGGCAGACACAGAGGTGCAGAGGTGAGACAGCGTGGAACGTGTATGGGGAACTTTAAGTCACCCAGTCTGTCTCCTGAGTGGATGTATTAAGGAGGAAGTTATCAGCTTCAAGTAACACGATACTGATCTACAAGTGGCTGAAACAATTAGGTCAGTTTATCTCGTACTGAACCAAAAGTCTGCAGGTGGATGATTTCAGGGAACAACGTCATCAAGGCATTCTTCATGCTTTTTTTTTTTTTTAAGTGTTGGTTTTGCCTTGACAGTTTTTCTTCCAAAACGTTTATTTATTTTGAGAGAGGGGGGAAGGGGCACAGAGAGAGGGAGAGAGAGAATCCCAAGCAGGCCCCGTGCAGAACCCGACAAGGGGCTGGATCCCACAAACCATGACATGAGCTCATGCCTTGAGCTGAAATCGAGCCAGACGCTTAACTGACTGAGCCACCCAGGCGCCTCTGTTCTTCATGCTCTGTTGTCAGCATTACTTGTCCTGCAGAGGTGGCTGTTGCACTTAGTTCCTCCTCCTGGCTACCAGAGCCTCAGGAAGAAAGGGGAGGCGGCGGCTGCTTCTCTTTCCTGATACGCCCCCAAACAGAATCACACCCTTCTTAATCCGCAGCAAAGGGAAATGGATTACCTTAACCGGTTCGCCTTCCCTGGAGACATTGCTACCTGCCTACAACCAGGGATCTATTGGGAGAGGCAGCACTGTGGGTGCTGGGTGCCAGAGAGGGTGCCTGGTGGTGTGCAGAGAGAGAAAGAGCTAGAACATTAAGGTGAGGCCCCACCACAGGGCAGGGATTTGGAGATTTAGTCAGCCCTGGGGCTGCTGGCAAGGACAGGTAGGGTGTGTATAAAGGACAGGGCAGGGGTTAGGTTGATAGGCAGCTGGAAAATTGGTGGGGGGTATTGCAAGAGCCCAGGTGAGAGATAATGCAGGTAAGGTTGTAGAATTTTGTGTGTTTTTAAAATTTTGCAAGTTACCACGCAGTAGTGAGTCATGAAATGAATATTGATTTAGTGGTTCCAACTAACCTAGATTTTTTATTTTTATTTTATTTTTTAATGTTTGTTTTTCAGAGAGAGAGAGAGAGCGAGCAGGGGAGAGGCAGAGAGGGAGACACAGAATCTGAGGAAGGCTCCAGGTTCTGAGCTGTCAACACAGAGCCCAACGTGGGGCTCGAACTCACGAACTGAGAGATCACGACCTGAGCCTAGGTCGGATGCCTAACCGACTGAGCCACCAGGCGCCCCAACCTAGCTTAAAAAACAAAAGCAAAAACAAAAACAAAAAACCTCTTACCTCCTCAGGATCCTACATGCCCTTAGTCTCTTTAACTTGACTTTGTCCTGTTTCCTTTTAAATCTCTCTAAACATTGTCTCTTAGTCTTTTGGGGAATCTGAATTATCTGCTCACCCCCAATACTGGTCCTCCCAGAGTCTTCTCTTTGACTTGGTGTGATTTTCTCACACTACCCTCTCCCCAGCTCATCCCTTGCACTTTCATGGGATAAAGTACCATCTCTCTACACTGACAACCTCCAAATCTATACCCCAGCACAGTCCTCTCCCTTAGCATCAGACTTAGCATCTATCTACTAGGCATCTCCACCTGGTGTCCTGTAGACTTTTTGTTTTTATCATTTATTTTGAGAGAGGCAGCAATAGCACGAGTGGGGGAGGGGCAGAAAGAGAGGGAGACAGAATCCCAAGCAGGCTCCGCGCTGTCATCATGGAACTTGTTGCAGAGCCTGATGCGGGGCTTGATCTCATGAACCGTGAGATTATAACCTGAGCTGCAATCAAGAGTCAGACGCTCAACCGACTGAGTCATTCAGGTGCTCCTACACAAGTATTTTTTTTTTAACGAAGCTTTTGTGTCACACCAGACGCCTATGTGTCCTGCGTCCTGGTCACAAAGGTTTTAAAAGGTCAAAAGGTTTTAAAAACATTGAAACCAGGTAACAGGCTAGATGGAAGGAGTGGGAGGAGCCAGGGACATCTGCAATACAAACGGGGAAGTTAGGAGGAGCTGGTTTGGGGGGGGGGCGGGCGGGGAAGTAACAACTTTTGTTTTGAACACCCAGAGTCTGGTTTACAGTAAATCATACACCGTAGTTGCCCCTTTACCTTCCACTTCCAGGTTCTGGTCCAAGTAATATTGGACGAATGCTCTGAGGAATGAGGGAGTTTCCCTTCGAGGTCATTAATAATTAGCTCCCAGGAAGAGGTAATCCTTTAAAAGGGGAACTAACGTTTACTATGTGCTGGGCTCTCTGCATCCAGTTTTTTTGTTTGTTTTTTTACATTTCAATTTTTTTTTTAACAGGAGTGAGTTGTGTACAGGGGGGTTAAATGCTTGATAGACAAGCAAAAAAACTGCGCTAGAACCAACTTATTCATCATCATCTTCTTCTTCATCTTCCTCCTCGTCCTTGTCCTCCTCCTCTTCCTTCTTCTTCTTGCGTTTCTCAGCCTTGACGACTCCCTTTTTGGCCACGTCAGGCTTTCCTTTAGCTCGGTCTGCAGCAATATGCTTTTCACATTCTCCCTTCGGCCTCGGAGTCCTCTTTTCATAAGGCTGCTGGTCATCTGCAGCGGTGGTGTTGTTCCACATCTCGCCCAGTTTCTTTGCAACATCACCAATGGATAGGCCAGGATGTTCTCCTTTGATATCCGCCCCTTTAGGGGGGGATAGAAGTTTTCATTTCTCTTTCATAAAGGCCTTGTCCGTCTTTGCCCTGTCTTCAAACTTTCCTCTCTCTTTAGCAGACATGGTCCTCCACCTCTCCGAGCACCTCTTAGAAAACCCGGAGAAGTCGACTGAAGCATCTGGGGGCTTCTTCTCGTGCTCCTCTCGGCAAGTTTGCACAAAGAGTGCATATGATGACATTTTGCCTCTCGGCTTCTTAGGATCTCTTTGGGCCGTGTTTAATTATTTTCCTCAGCGAGGCACAGAGTCGCCCAGTGCCCGTGTGCCTCTCACTTGCCCCGGTGCTGTGTCTGTGGAGCCCGATGTACTGCAATGGCTGTCCAGCTGTTGGTTTTGTTTTTTTTTTTTTTAACGTTTATTTGTTTTTTGAGAGAGAGCAAGAGCGTGAGCGGGGCAAGGGCAGAGAGAGAGGGAGACAGGGGACCCGATTGCCGGTGAACATCATCATCTCTGAAAGCATCAATCACCAGGGTTCCTGATGGCTTCAGGTGTTAATTTCCTAGGGCTACTGTAACAGACTACCACAAACCGCGTGGCTTAGAGCAACAGAAATGTATTCTGTCCTGGTTCTGGAGGCTAAAAGACTGAAATCACAGTGTAAGCAGGGCTGGTTCCTTTATTTTCTTTTTTTTTTTTTTACGTTTTATTTTATTTTTATTTATTTTGAGAGAGACAGTGTGAGTGGGGGAAGGGCAGAGGGAGGGGTAGAGGGAGGGAGAATGAATCCCAAGCAGGTTCCACACGGTCAGTGCACAGAGCCCGATGCAGGGCTCGAACCCATGAAAATGTGAGATCATGACCTGAGCCGAAATCAAGAGTCAGATGCTTAACCAAGGAGCCACCCAGGCGCCCCTGGGCTGGTTCCTTCTGAAGGTGAATCTGTTCCCTCTCTCCTACTTGATGATGACCCACTGGTGATCCTTGGCTTATACATGTACCACTCCCACCTCTGCCTCCATTTTCACACGGCATTCATTTGGTCATTCTTTTAAGGGCACAGTCATACTGTCATACTGAATTAGTCACCTTCCCCCACTCCAGGATGACCTCATTTTAGCTAATTACATTTGCAGTGACCCGATTTCCAAATAAGGTCACATTCTGAGGTACTGAGGGCTACAATTTCCACATGTCTCATTTCATTTCACTTCACGATTTCATTTTATATACAGAGAGAGAGCATGAGCAGGGGAGAGAGGCAGAGGGAGGGAGAGAGAATCCCAAGCAGGCTCCATGCTCAGTGTGAAGCCCAGTGCGGGGCTCAATCCCACTACCCTGGGATCATGACCTAAGCCAAAATCGAATCTAACACTTGGGGCACCTGAGTGGCTTAGTCTGTTACATGTCTGACTTTGGTTCAGGTCATGATCTCACGGTTCATGAGGTCCAGCTCCCCATCAGGTTCCCTGCTGTCAGTGCGGAGCCTGCTTCCGATCCTGTTCCCCATTCCCCCCCCCCAACCTCTTTCAAAATAAGTAAATAAACTTAAAAAGAAAGTCACTCAACCGAGCCACCCAGGCGCCCCAACATATCTTTATTGAAGGATGCAATTCAACCCATAACACCTCATTAAGCAGAATAAGCCAGGAGCAAAAAGGAAATTATTTGCTTTGGAGGATTTTGCACAAAAAGTTGAGATTATTTCTTTTTTACAGTCCTAAGTTCTCCAGGAATTGGTAAGATTCCTAGAATTCTCCTGAGTATTTCTTATGAATACTTAGAAGTCCCTACATTTCCACTACTTCCTGGACAATATCTACAAAGACATTAGCACCTCATGAAAACACAAACCCACCCCCTTTCCCTTCAAAACCCACCTCCCTCCTGACTTCTGTGTTGTTCACAAAACTCGCTAGAATCTCCCCATGTTCCAGACAGAATCCTTTCCTTTCCATTCTCCTTACCCCTTCCAGGTTCAGTTCCTTATGGCTGCCTGCCCCTTGGGAAGAGACACTCCCTCCCTCTTCCACCTCCAACCCAGTCTGGCACTTTTATATATGGCCAATTTTCTAGAAACACCATCTCCCGTCTGCCCCTACAAAAGCCGCAGTCGCTTCGGGCTACCTAATGAAGCGATTTAACTGCTCCATTCCGCATTCAAGGCCCAACCAAATTTTGTGCCAGCTTCATGTGCCCCCCCCCCATCCCTGCCAAATGGAACCCTGCTCCTACCTCGCCCTTCCTTGACCCCCTGCTTCTCCCAGTTGCCCCTTTCTGCCTAGAGATAGGGCTATCTGTGTCCTTGTCTCTGCTCCCCACCAGGCTCCGCTCCTTGAGCCCCAGGCAAGGCCCCCACAAGGCCGTATCAGTTCCTGTGCCTGGAATAAACCCAGGGAGTCTCCCTGAAGGAGGGACCTTGCCAACTACAAACTAGAAGTGGCCTAGGCGTTTTCATCCCAGAGATTGGGCTCAGCGGCTGTCAGGGGCCGGCCGGGCCGAGAACGTCTCCCGGACTCAGCGGAAGGAAAGTGCGGGCCGCCCAGGGGCTGGGGATCTGGAGACACCGCCTCGGCCGCGGCGCGCCCGGAGTCCGCAGCCCACAGGCAACTCACCCGCTCCTCAGGCCGGACGTACCTCCCGCCGGTGCCGGAACGCCACGCCGGCCGGAACCTTTCCGCCGAGAGGCCGGGCACTTTGGGGCGGAGCACGTGGGGACCGGAAGTCGACAGAGGAAGATTGGACTGAGGGAACCTGGTGCTTTACCTGGAGGATGAGCGTCCATTGTCTCCTCGTGGCGGGAGGTAGCGTTCCTGGAATATTAGGTTAATTTCCCGTCTGTCCTGGGATATTTCCTCTCTCGGGTCCCCTGTCCAGCTCTCCGTCTTGGAGTCCTCGCTGAGCTGAGAGGCGCCTCCGAGCGATTGTGCTTCCCGGGGGAGGGGTCCGCGAGGGGCTCCTTCCCGGACTGGGTGGCGGGCGGGCGGGCGGACGGTTCAGATTCTAACGGCCGTTTGCTGACTTCTGGCTGTATTTTCTTCCTGCGCCTGCAGTGTCAGAGTGACTTCCCATGGGTTTTACAGAATTGTTTCTTGCACAGTTTTTGCCCTTGCACTTGCAGCAGCGTAGTCACAGTAGAAATCTCGAAAAGTGTACCGGAGAAACAAAAACCGTCCTTCAGTCTACCACTCAGCTGAACCACTTCTTACACACGTATAAAATTTAATTTTATCTGGCTCTCCCGGATGAGAAAGAAACTAGTGAAAATGTTCTTAACAAGAGATAGTAATTACAAAAGGATCTTTCTAAAGTTAAAAATGCCAAAACGTTAAGCAGTTGAAGACATTGAAGGGCATAAAATTTCCAGGTTGTAAAACTTAGGACTTGTCCACAGAAATCAGAAGACACCTCTTGTGAATTTGGTCTACTACTTCTCAAATTATGGGAAAGTCTCTGTCACTTGGCAAAGGCTCTGGTGAAGCCACAACTAATACTAAAGAGAAGTAGGACATTCCAACTTACGTTTTGCTCAATTTTCCTTTCAGGAAGGTGGCGATGTTTTCCAGTTCCGGTAGGGTCGTCCTTGGTCCAGGGTCTCCACAATTCCTGCTGTCGGAAAAAATCCACCGCACCTAAGAAGGTCATTCCCAGTGTTGCTCTTTGTGATGAAAATACAAAGAAATCTGGAAATGCACTTGACAAGCTCTTCTCTTCAGAGCAGCAGGCTTCCATCCTGCAGGTGTTGAATACAGCATCTAATAAAGAACTTGAAGCTTTCAGATTGCTTCGTGGAAGAAAATCCATCAATATTATAGAGCACAGAGAGAAGTTTGGGCCATTTCAGAATTTGGAGAGTTTAATGAATGTGCCCTTGTTTCAGTACAAAACTGCCATTCAAGTTTGTAACTCCATTCTTTGTCCAGAGACTGAAGGGGAAAAAAGAAAGTTCCAAGACAACCGGCTCTTGAGAAAGCTCATCAAACCAGAGATAAAAAGAGAGAGACTTAAGGTATATCATTTTTCTTAATGTCCGCTATATGGCCTACATATTTGAGAACATACTTTGCAAAGCACTATTCTGGGCATCAGGACAGCTTAGAGTTTAGTTGGTATGTGATCAGTACTGAAGAATGAGATCTACAGATAGTAAATTGGCAATGGATGGGGCAGGGAACTGTGGGCTGTGACTGTTGGGCAGATTACTGGTAGAACTCAACCTGGATCTTGGAGAGAGAGAATTAGGCTACCTGGAGGAGGCGGGCATTCTAGGAAGAAAGAACAGTTGTAGAGAAATAGGTCTGTGCAAGGTTTATTTAAGGGGAATGTTGAGAAGCTATCTGGCTGTGTCTGAGGGTTCTATCGAGAGTAATGAGAAATTAAGATGCAGAGATGGTTATGGCCAGGGAGTGACTGTACAACATTATACTGGTCTTTCCAGCAGGATTTAACGTAACCTTTCCCTCCCTACCTCCTTTTAAAAGCATTCTAAAAGCAAATCCTTTTCAGTGTTGTCTGTCTGTCTGTCTGTCTGTATTTATTTATTTATTTATTTTATTTTTTAAAGCGAGAGACAGCACGAACAGGGGAGGGCAGAGAGAGAGAGGGAGACACAGAATCCGAAGCAGGCTCCAGGCTCCGAGCTGTCAGCACAGAGCCCGATGTGGGGCCTGAACCAACGAACTGTGAGATCATGATCTGAGCCAAAGTCAGACACTTAACTGACTGAGCCACCCAGGTGCTCTCTTTTTTTTTTAATGTTTATTCATTTTTGAGAGAGCGAGAGCAGGGGAGGGGCAGAGAGAGAGGGAGACACAGAATCTGAAGCAGGGTCCAGACTCTAGGCTCTCAGCACAGAGCCCAACATGGGGCTCAAACTCACAAACTGCAAGCTCATGACCTGAGCTGAAGTTGGAAGCTTAACCGACTGAGCCACCCAGGCACTTTAAGACAAATATTAGAATTACTTGGCACATCAGACATTAAACCTTGGAGGAGGGACTTAGGTCCTGTGTAACAATACATGATAAAATATTCTCTCATCCTATACCAGTAGTAAGCACACTTTTTTCTAGACCAGTAGTTCTCAGTTTGCGGGGATTATGGATACTTTCTGAAAACCTGATGAAAGCTATGGACCTCTTTTCAGGAAAACAAAAACACGTATACATAGAATGTTGCATGTACTTTCAGAGGGTTTGTAAGTTTCATGAAGCCATCCATGGACTCCTGATAGAACTCTTGCAGTTGATCTGGAACATACTTCAAACGACATTTTTCAGGGGTTGGATTTTCCTTCAAAGTGTTTGCTACAAATACTATTTATACTCACTACAGTGGAGTTGCAATCTTATTTAGAGGGTTAGGTTCTAAAGTTATTTTGTATGGAAAAAGTCATGCAGTAGTCCTTAAAAAAAATCTTGCCCTTGAAGTACTGTGTGTGACCTGGTGCAGTAATTGTTATGTACAGTAAATCTCGGCAATCATTGAGCTAAATAAAAGAACCAAAAGAAGGCCTGTATTTTGTAGATTAGGCATCCAAACTATTCTGCCCATAGTGGATATTTATCCATTCCTTAGCAGTGAAAGGGAGATGGGCATAGAATTAGAAAATGTTCCTGCTTATCTGCCTTTGTATCTGTGGAGCACGTTCCATATCCATATAACTAAATGAACTGTGTGGGAGTGAAGTGATGCCCAGACTTCATGCAGAGTTGAACACACATATCCAATTATCTACTACACATTTCCCCTTAGAAGCCCTGTAGGCAACCTGAATGGAATACATTAAAAAACAACTCACCTCCCCTTAACCTTCCCAAGTTGATCTGCTTCCTATCATCATCTTTAACAGGTGCCATTCAATCACTGAAATAAAACTGGATTTATCCTAAGCTCCTCCATCCCACATATCAATTCTACCCCCGTTATCTCTGCTCTATTTCTTGTCCTCACTGTCACTGTCTTCAATTTTGTTAGAAGTTTATTTTTGAGAGAGCGCTCGAGAGAGCAGGTGCCCAAGCAGAAGAGGGGGAGGGAGGGAGGGAGGGAGAGAGAGAATCCCAGATGGGCCCTGCACTGTCAGCACAGAGCCCGGCACCGGGCTCCATCTCACAAACCGCAAGATCATGGCCTGAGCCGAAATCAGGAGATGGTCACTTAACCGACTGAGCCACCCAGGTGCCCCCGATTCTTAATGCTTGGTCATGTAACAGGCACCTAACCAGTACCACCTCTAGTCTAGCCTGCTATGGTCCATCTTCCACACAGCAGTCAGTGATGGTTCTGAAATGTCTCATGTTGTACCTGAATGTTACCTGCTTTGGGGGCTTCCTGGAGCTCTCAGGATAAAGCAAGATGCTTTTGCAGAAATTTGCGTACCCCTCGGCACTTTTCCCACTTGCGCTCATACCGCAGCCTGAGTGTGAGGTGTCACACAACCTATCTGTGTGGACATCTGGTGAAATAACGTCCCATTTAGCATTTACTCACTCTCCTAGTCCAGTCAGTCTTCCCGGACCGGGTCTCCTCTCTACAGTGTAACTGTGCTGGCATTTCTTACAATGTATGGGTATGTTTCTTGTTTCCCAGTACCTAGCACAGTCCCCAGCAACATTTGAATATTTGAATGCCGATTTTGGGCAAGGCGCTCAGAATAAGTAAAGGTTCTTTGTTTATAAACTGCTACTGTTTGCTTTTTAAATATTATTGCTGCATTTCTTTAACTATTCTCAGTTCATAAACTGTAAATATATTTTTGTTATAGAAACTAATTTGGCATTCTGAGTTTATAGCTTCAATTTTGTATCTATTAAAATGTCTATACTTGTCATTAAACAGCCTTTTTGTTTTAGGCAGTTAATAGTATCGTATCCATTGTTTTTGGAACTAGAAGAATTGCCTGGGCTCACCTGGATCGTAAATTGGCCGTGCTAGACTGGCAGCAAAGTGAGTGTTGCCAGTTGATGAAAGGAACATACTTATCATCTGTCTATTTACAAGAGGTAAAGCAGTTGCACCTCCAAATTCCCACCTGCCGGAACTCCTCGTGTAGTTTAATCTTCTAGTCCTAAGAGGAATGAAATACAGTACTAACGATGGACTCTCTTTGCGTGCTTATTATTCACCCATTCCTATCATGTTTTCATCACCTATGATTTTTAAAGGTTGAATCTTCATTTAGTTCATGAAATACCTTCATGTGTCAAAGGCACATACTGAGAAAAATCAGTGTTAAAATATATTATTCTAAATGTTATAGAATTTTATCCCTATATAAAGCTTGTTTTTCAAAAATGCTGTCACTAATTGTCTCATGGAGTCTTCAAAACCTTGTGAGATGGGGAGTAATTACCATCCTGATTACACATAGGGAACTGGTATAATCAAGCATCTGATGGGATTAATCATTTGCAGATGATTGATTATAGGCTAGTTATTCTAACTCTGTGCTCTACCCTAGACATTTTTATTTAATTAATTTATTTAAAAACTTTTTTTTAATGTTTATTTTTCAGAGACAGAGCGGAGTGGGGGAGGGGCAGAGAGAGACAGAGACAAAATCCAAAGCAGGCTCTGAGCTGTCAGCACAGAGCCCAACGCAGGGCTTGAACTCACAAACCATGAGATCACGACCTGAGCCAAAGTCGGACACTTAACTTGACTGAGCTACCCAGGCGCCCCTTATTTTATTTACTTTTTTAAATGCTTATTTATTTTTGAGAGGGAGACAGAGGATGTGAAGCAGGCTCTGTGCTGAGAGCAGAGAGCCTAGTGCAGGACTCGAACTCATAAACTGTGAGATCATGACCTGATCTGAAGTCAGACACGTAACCCACTGAGCCACCCAGACGCCCCACCCCTAGACATTTTTAAAAGGTTAATAGAAGTTTTAAGTTGTCTAATCTTTTGTAAAATTAAAAAAAAAATTTTTTTTTCTTTTGAGAGGAAATGGGAGAGAAGGGCAGAGAGAATCCCAAGCAGGCTCCACGCACAGCACAGACCCCAACATGGCTCAGTCCCATGACTATAGGATCATGACCTGATCCAAAATCAAGAGTTGGACGCTCAACCAGCTGAGCCACCCAGGTGCCTGTTAAGTTGTCTAGTACAGATGTTAGAAATTATGAAGCCCAGGGGACCACCTGGTGGCCAGTTGATTGGGCATCTGACTTTGGCCCAGGTCATGATCTCATGGTTTGTGAGTTCCAAGCCCCACATCAGGCTCTGTACTGCCCAGCAGAAAGCCTGCTTCAGATCCTCTTTCTCCCTCCCTCTCCGCCCCTCCCCTGAGCTCACTTGCTCACTTGAGTGCTCTCTCTCAAAAATAAACATTTCCAAAAAAAAGGAAGAAAGAAATTATGAAGCCCATTTTACAGATGAAGAAACCAGTACTTGGGAGGACTAAATGGCCTGTCTTAGCTCAGCTTATTCCTGATAGAACAATGACCAGAACTTGGCTGTCCTGAGGCCTCCATTAAATGCTTTTTCAGTTACTTCAGAACTGTTAGCAGGAGTTTAACCTAAGTTACATATTGAAAAAAAAATACAGGTTATGAGCCTGGGTGGCTCAGTCAGTTAAGTGTCTGACTTCAGCTCAGGTCATGATCTCATGGTTTGTGGGTCCGAGCCCATGTCGGGTTCTGTGCTGACAGCTCACAGCCTGGAGCCTGCTTTGGGTTCTTTGTCTCCCTTCTCCCTCTGTCCCTCCCCGCTCATGCTCTGCCTTTTAACAATAAATAAACATTTAAAAAAATAAATGGGAGAGGGGACCCAAACAACAAAGTATTTCTTGTCACTAATTTTGTCTTTTTTTTTTTTTTTTTTTTTAAGATTTCTTCAGTCATTTCTAAGATGCCTAACGCTGACCTCTATGTTCTGGAAAAAATAGGGCTTTCAATTCAGAACTCCTCTCGGTTTCCTGTACTGTTACATTTTCATATCATGGAAGCCATGCTGTATGCCTTATTAAATAAAACTTTTGTCCAGGACGGCCAGCACCGGGTACTGAGCATGAATCGAAATGGAGTGGGGAAGCACTTTGAGCTGATGATTGGTGACACGCGGACTAGTGGAAAAGAACTAGTGAAGCAGTTCCTTTCAGAGTCCGTACTGAAGGAGGAGCCTCGGGTAGTCTTCCCATCAGAGAAGATCGTCCGCTACAGACAGATGTTTTCGTCTACTGAACAACAGAGAGCGGAAGAGTTATATGATTCATTGTTACAAGCCATTGCCTTCTATGAATTAGCAGTTTTTGATACTGAACCTTAAAATTCTGAGGTTACTGTAATGGGCTCTACTGTTATATCTATTAAATTGTATTTATTGGGGCGCCTGGGTGGCTCAGTGGGTTGAGCATCTTGACTTCAGCTCAGGTCATGATCTCGCGGTCCGTGAGTTCGAGCCCCGCATCGGGCTCTGTGCTGGCCGCTCAGAGCCTGGGGCCTGTTTCGGATTCTGTGTCTCCCTCTCTCTCTGACCCTCCCCCGTTCATGCTCTCTGTCTCAAAAATAAATAAATGTTAAAAAAATTTTTTTAAAAATAAATAAATTGTATTTATTCTAAAGCTGTAAGACCAACTGTTTTTAACAACCATGTTTATGGAGAAGAAAACATGTTTGTATTCGGATGTTTAGGGTCAGACTTTCGGCTGTTGAATTGTTCACACAATAATAGGCCTAGGCCAAATCAATAAATATCTTAGAGGAGACTGTGTGCCTTTTGGGTTTTGGTGTTCAATGGTAAGATGCTCCCTAAACAGCCAAAACAAGAAACAGAGTTATCTCCCCTGAAAAGCAAATCCCATCCTAAAGGACTGAATTGTTATATTGCTAAAATAGGGAGTAATGATTTTTCTGGGTGGTGCTCATCTTGGGAATAACACTAATTATAACCGAGAACACAACTTACATCTTCTTCTTCTGTAAGTAGCATGTGGTTCGATGTACTGCTTCCAAAGGTGATTTTCATCAACTCGGTCTATCAAACCCAGAACAAACAAGCTTTGTCTAATAGCTTCATTTTTTTTCACTTTTGAAATATTTTACTTGGACAGACCATCTTTTGAGAAAAGTAGGACTGGGCTGCCTGGGTGGCTCAGTCAGTTAAGCATCCCGACTTGATTTCAGCCAAGGTCATGATGTCGTGGTGAGATCGAGCCTCACACTCAGTGTGGAGCCTGCTTAGGATTCCCTCTCTGCCCCTCCCCATCTTGTGTCTGTGTGCTCTCAAAATAAACATTTAAAAAAAAGTAGCATAGCACCTAATTTTCCACCCGCATCTCACATTACATGTGCCTTAGTTCAGGCCCTCATTCTATCTCACCAATCCTGAACCGAAGTCTCTTTGATGTCAAAGCAATACATTTTTCCTTTAAAAAGTGAAATATACTTGTTGGAAAAAAAATAATCAGAAATATATAAAATATGTGGAATCTGGGTTGCACTCTCGACCTATTGCCATTCACTTATAAAGCTCTACATTTACCTATATGGTTGTACAAAAACATCTCCACCTTGGATATGTTGTGGATCTCTCAAACTACACATGTCTGAAATAATTCTCTTTCCTTCAAATCTCCCTCCCCCCTGCTTTGCCACTGTTCTACACTTCAGTAAACAGCTTCACCAGCCATCCAGTTGTTCATGCCAGGTACGTGGCATTCTGTCTTCCACATATTCCTGGAAATAGCTTTAAGTGAAAATGTGTTCATTTTAGGACTTTATAGGATAAGATGCTAAGTATTGAAAAGCCATCAGAATTTGGTTACTTTATCTCAAAAGGGGACCTAAATCTTCTAGGAATTTACTACCTTTAAGAATTCATAATTTTTTCCCCAAATCATGCTAAACCTAAATAAAAAATCTTAAATGTGTCCCTATTAGGGAGGAAAATATCCTGTTCCCTGATTTTTGATCTTATTAAATACAATTCTATAGTTATTTTACTTCGGTTCTCAATTACTGAGAATTACCAGAATTTTCTAATAATAAAAGACCAAATTAACAGGTAAGTGGTCTACAAATAGTGAATGAACACTAGTATGCAGTAGAAAGATCCATATACTTAAAAACCCACAAGGGGCGCCTGGGTGGCGCAGTCGGTTAAGCGTCCGACTTCAGCCAGGTCACATCTCGCGCTCCGTGAGTTCGAGCCCCGCGTCGGGCTCTGGGCTGATGGCTCAGAGCCTGGAGCCTGTTTTCGATTCTGTGTCTCCCCCTCTCTCTCTGCCCCTCCCCCGTTCATGCTCTGTCTCTCTCTGTCCCAAAAATAAATAAACGTTGAAAAAAAAATTAAAAAAAAAACAAACCCACAAAACTTCAGATCTATTCTCTCTCTTGTACAAGCATGAAACCTGTAAGACATAGCCTATATCCAAACCTATAAAATACCCATATTTACCCAGAGGATTACACCTGAACACCTATTTAAACATTGCATAAAGCCTCTTAGCTTCAGCCTTTAATTAAATCCATATACTATCAATAACAAGAAAAAGCAAATTGAACAAATGAGGTAAAAACATATCTTCATACACATTTGTAAACAGGTATACAACAATATTTTCCATCTGTACAAAATTAGGATCCTTACCTTTTGGGGTAAAAACATAATTCAGATAATATAACTGAATTCTAGGCTAGTACATAATATAAACATTGGAAATAGGACACTATTTTCAGATATACCTGATTATATGATCGCAAAAATAATTTTAAGTGAAATGTGGGATTTTACAATCTTGTAATTAAAAATATACACTTTCTCCAAAAGCATAACCTTAAATGGAGATGGCTATGATGTAGAAAGCCTGTATAGTAGAATCCTCCCTTGTTACAATTTTGATGAGTAGCGCTTTGTCCAAAATAGATATATTAACGTCATTAATATCTTTATGAAATAAAACATCACTGATATAAAAATACAAGAAAAATGTACAAGGCAAGTGATTTGAGTTGGCAAAATATACAAGATATCACATATGTATGGTTGCTAAAAAAGATTTATGAAAACGACAATTCATAATCTTGTTTTCACTTTGTCAACATGCTGATCCAATGGTAAAATATGCCAGAGGAATACACTAAAAATAAATTTATCGGGAAGATGTTACTTTTTGAAAACTGATGCATAATTTCTTCCCTAGGAAGTTTTTTGCATGTTACATAATTTTGTATTGCATAAATTTATTTTTTAAAGATCACCACCTAGATGATTCATATATACAACTTGACAGAGTACTGAAGGTTGGGTTGGGGAGAGGTGGATTAAAGGTAACAGGAAAGAGAAAAATTATGGATTAATTTAACACTGAAACATTTTTAGAAATATCTTAGTGAACTGTCCCTTCTAGAAACAGCTCACTCACATACAAAAATACTATAACAAAGCTAAATCAGATAATATAAAAAATTTCAGAAAAAAGTACCACCACAATCATAAATACAATTTGTAACTCAAATTTTTTCATTTTAAATACCTGCACACTAATAAAAAATATACAAATAGCCTGTTTTAAATGTACATTCAGAAATAAATTCTTCCATGAATCAATATAAAAATGTATCTTGAGGACCACATAATAATCTGTACAAGGCATTGTTCATGTGAACATTAAGGGAAGCCAGCTGCCAAAGTGTTCACAGTCTCTTTCGAAATGTTAAGATGAATCCCTTCCAGATAGTGCAGGAACCTGTCAAAATTACAAGGAACAATTCAATTTAACCATCAGCTGAGGATACTTATTAACCTTGAAATAGCTGTCTACAATGTTACTTGTATAGAGCCTTTCTTTACCTTCTTTTACTTTTTCCTTGTTCTTTTAGCTTCTCCGTCTTACAAATGTTTCGAAGAGTTGGCAAGTACTCAATTATACTAGCTTGTCTATTACCCAGGTTTAGAAGGGATCGGCTAGAAAATACACTTTTAATGACTGCTATCCTCTTCCAGGCACTGCTGTAAATGAAAAGGAATGCATTACTTTTTACTTTTAAGGTCTAATAAAAATGCAACAATCCCAAACACAACCAGCTTCTGGTCTCCGCTTCTCCTTGCTTCTGGTCTAGACTAGATTAACTAGATTCCGGGTTAACTTACTGTATCATTTTCAATACATCAATCACTCACAAGTGAAAAAAACCTTTAATGGCTACCTGCTATCCGTCACAGCAAATCAAAACCCCACTCCCTGTCATTCAAGAGTCTCCTAATCTCTGATTTTTCTTCCCAGCAATCAGGATGGTCTCCCTGTCTTATTAGAAGCTACATTATTGGGGCGCCTGGGTGGCTCAGTCGGTTGAGCATCCGACTTCGGCTCGGGTCATGATCTCATGGTTTGTGGGTTCGAGCCCCGCGTCGGGCTCTGTGCTGACGGCTCGGAGCCTGGAGCCTGCTTCAGATTCTGTGTCTTCCTCTCTCTCTGCCCCTCCCCTGCTCATGCTCTGTCTCTCTCTGTCTCAAAAATAAATAGAAACATTAAAAAAAAAAAAACTAAAAAAAAAAAAGGAGCTACATTATTAATATTAAGGGTTTACCATGATCAATAAAGCCAAGCATTTCAAAATTAGTAAAAAGAAACTAATAATTTCCCCTTTATCATTTATTATTGAAAAATAAAAAGTAAAAGGAGGCAAGACTTACTCTAAATTAGCCGCTGACTGACTGAAATATACATTGCTGCGTTTTTGTGAAACATAAAAAGTAAGCTCTTTTGTTGGATCTCTTCCTGATTTCTTGCAAGAATTCAAGGAGGTTTCCAATGCTTTTGAAATAGTAGATGAACATTTAGTAAAGCTGAGAGCTTCTACAGCTGCCTTTAATTCTCCGGAGCTCGGAGAAGTCCATCCATCGGTAGTCTCGAGACTAAACTCATCACAAAGTCCGCTTTTAACATTTGTCCAACTGAAGTCATTTTTACCAATTTCCTTTTGTTCTCTTACATCATTTAAAAGAGCATCTAAGAAGGACATGTTATCCATGAACTCAGTGAGAGAATTTAGACACTGAGAAACGAGGGCAGAACATTTTTTTTCTGCTGGTGTTTTAGGAGGACAAGGAACAGACTCAATGTTAGACTCTAAACATTTGTTTAGTTTCTTTGTCTCTGGATTGCTTTCTTTATCTCTGGCTTTGCTTTCTTCTGAATTTGAGGAAGAAGATACAGGGGAAAGGCTAAGGAATTCATTAGAAAAGTCCACTTCAGAGTCAAATAAGTCACTATCATCTAGAATTGTCATCTTTTTCTTTTGTTTCTTTTTTTGTGGCTTTTTCAATGGCTTCTCTCCTTCAGAATGTTTCCTAGCAAGACATTTCATATTTTTTGTTGCTGCACTGGTGTCCTCCACACTTCCTGATGAACCACAAAAGTTTTCCGTTTCTGGAATGATGTTAACAGGTAATGGCAGAATGAACTCAAGATTACTATATAAGAAATCTACATTCTGTGTTCGGAATTCTGTAAGAAGCTGGATGAATTGATACCATTCTTCCTTTGTTCTGATCTTGTGCTGAAAAAAAATTTTGAATGAAGTGTTAGAACATAGTCTGAACATTCTTCTACCCATATGACCATCTTAAAAGTAATGAGTTGCTACCCTCTCATAATTTTATTAACCTACACTCCCTTAATTTGTCAAATAGTTCTGGGGGCACCTGGGTGCCTTGGTCGGTTAAGTGTCTGACTTTGGCTCAGGTCATCATCTCACTGGTTCGTGAGTTTGAGCCCTACATCGGGCTCTCTGCTCTCAGCATAGAGCCCACTTTGGATCCTCTGTCTCCCTCTCTCTCTGCCCCTCCCTAGCTTGTGCTCTCTCTCTCTCTCAAAAATAAATAAACATTAAAAATAAATAAATAAATAAATAAAAATAAAATAGTTCTGAGCCTAAAAAATACATTTAAACTATTGAAATTTGAAGAATTAAATTTTTAATAGTTTATACCGCAATTCAATAGTTAGCTCATTTGTTTAAAAACTACTTTTCTGAAATTTTCTTTTTTTATTCTGAAATCTTTCTAAATTCTAGTCTAAATCCGATAATATGCATTTAGAGCATTACCCATCAACTGTTTGTCAAAGTGGTATAGTGTGTTAAAATCAGAAATCTATGAAAATTATAGGCAAATTTATGTTAACCTGAAGATTTATTTATTTCTTAAAAATATGTATGTATTTTTAGAGAGAGAGTGGGGGAGAGGGACAGAGGGAGAGAGAATCTTAATTTTTTTAATTTATTCTTTTTAATATTTATTTTTGGGAGAACGCAAGTTGGGGAGGGACAGAGAGAGGGGGACAGAAGATCTGAAGCAGGCTCTGCATTGGCGGGCTGACAGCAGTGAGCCCAGTGTGGGGCCTGAAGATCACGACCGGAGCCAAACTCAGACACTCAACAGACTGAGTCACCCTGGTGCCCCCTCCTTTTTTTTTTATTTAATCTTTTGTTTGTTTGTTTGTTTTAATGTCTATTTATTTTTTTTTTTTCCAACGTTTTTTGTTTTGTTTTGTTTTTATTTTTGGGACAGAGAGAGACAGAGCATGAACGGGGGAGGTCCAGAGAGAGGGAGACACAGAATCGGAAACAGGCTCCAGGCTCTGAGCCATCAGCCCAGAGCCTGACGCGGGGCTCGAACTCACAGACCGCGAGATCGTGACCTGGCTGAAGTCGGACGCTTAACCGACTGCGCCACCCAGGCGCCCCTTAACTTTAAGATTTAAAACACAGGAGTGAGTGTTAGGAAGATGAAAAGGAATATAAATTTAATATCTTACACTAGACATTGAAAATACCTTTAGAAATGAAAATAAGTCTTTCGATGGGGAAAAAATGTTCTTAAGGCCAAACAAGGTCTCAACACAGCCAGTGTCACATTTGGGAAGGTCTGTAGGGCTCCTTTTAGTATTTTTAGGTTTATTTTTGGAATCAGGGCCATCTTCAGAGCAAACCAGTTGAACACTTCTGCTATTTCCTCCTACAAAATTAATAAAAGAAAATCTTAGCTATCTATATTTTTAATAAATTACAGCAAAAAATTATTTAAAATCTAAGATCCTGTCATCTTTTGGACCTATATTCCCATTTTCTTCTTCTCCACATGTGTTTTTAATTCACAAAAAGTACGATACAAACATTATTTCTAGCATACAGAGGTTAAGATGGTGGTGGTGGTCGGCTTACAAAACAATCCAAAAGAATAAAGCACAAGGACTATGAACAGACAAGTAACAGAAGAAATACAAATATCTAATAAACTCATAAAAAGATGTGCAATTTTACTAGTGATCTTGGAAATGCAAATTAGAATAAGATACCATTTGCTTTTCGCCTTTTAAATTGGCAAAACTAAAACAACTGGCTCCCTAATTTTCTCAGAGGTATACATAAAAAAGCCATCATAAACTATTCCTGGGAACATAAATTTGTACAGTTATCTTCTGGAGGGCAACCGGACAATACCTACCAGGATGCAAATGTAGGCCTTTGGCCTAGCAACCAAACTTCTAGAATTCTCTCCAACAGAAGTACTCACAGATATGCTCAAGGATATGTGTATGGATATTCACTGCACATTTTAATGACAACAAAAGGTAACTTCCATTTCCACTAGTAAGTGATGGTTAATTAAATTACGTTACATCCATTCCCTATTATGGAATAGCATGCAGCTGTGAAAAAGAGAGGGCTAAAACTGTACGTACTAACAACACATTCTCCAGTAAAAACAGCAAATTGCTTAACAGTACATACAGTATTGGTTAACTCCGCTAAATAAGTAGGTAGCAATATTTGTACATGCATAGATAAAGCTCTAACAGTGGCTAACCTTAAGAAGGGGGGAGATCTTTTACTTTTCTTTTACATACTTCTGTACTGTTTGAATTCCCAATGAGTACACAGCTGCATTTTTTTAGACAGACATAAAATGCATATAAAATCTTCAAGAAAAGAAATAATGACATAGTTTTTTTTCTTTGAAAGTTCTTGGTATAGCATTTTATTTCCAGTCATACGGCAATAGTTACTAATTTGTTTTTTATAAGAAGATTTTTCTGTGTCTTATTTATCATATTTACTTCTAAGAAACAGTTAAGGCTCCAAGCTTACACTGAATTAAATATATATGTTTGCTAACTCAAAAAAGAATAACACATTAAAATTTGGAACTAATCGAAGAAAAAAAAAAACTTGACAGGGGATTAATATTACAGAACTTCACCTTGGTTTTATTTAAATATTTGTGTATTTCCCAGAGCAGGATCTGTAACTACAGAACTGTGACTATGGAGCATGAAAACCACAGAACTATGAACTTCTTCAGGGAAGGAAGCATGTCTTATTCATGTAAACACAGGACCTGGCATAGAGAAAGTCCTCAATAAATGTCTGTGACTTCAATTCGGTAACAGAGGCTAAAGATTGATAAGAAATAAAACATTTCTGAAATGATAAAGTTCTTATGAGAAAAGAATGATAGACTATTGAAGCTAAAGAACTTACAGTCAGACAAAAATAACCTATATATGGGGAAAATCACCAACATGTTTTTTAGTAAGTGGAAAAAGGAAATCAGTTGCTAAATAATATTTAATTCTATTTGTTTATAAGAAACTATGCTTATAAATGTAGAAGTAACAATTTGTTCCATGTGCAGGTTTACTCTAACCACATTTCATGTTTATAAAATTTTAATCAACTAAATTGACATATGTATGTTTATGTTCAAGATTAATATGATCTCTGGATGCTCACAATTTTTTAAATCTTTCAGATATTTTGGTACAGCATATAGTTTAACAGAGGGTCCCCTTATAGAAATTTCTTTTATAACAGATCAACTTACGACAAAGGGATAATGGTCTTTCTTCTAAAAATCCACCTCCACTTCTAATCCAGAACTGTAAGTAAAGGATACTTTTTCTAATATCACAAGTATTTGCAGTTAACAATGTTACAAAGTCTTTCACATCAGTTCTAAAGTTCTCAGCTAAGCAGATCATCTGTAGGTAGCTGGCAACATTTAGCTGAGCAACAGAGAAAGAAAAAAGAAACATGGTGAATTGTAGAGTTAACAGAAATACATCAGTAATACATATCTAAAAGTAGGACAAATTTCACTAAAATTCACAATATCTTAGCTCTTGAGAGTGAAACTGATCTAGAAAAATATAAAGGAATATACTTCTAAATTAAAAAGATTTTACGTATACTTATTTTATTAACTGTATACAGTCTAAAAACAGTAAGGAAACTTTTACGGGAAATTTTCCAACACAAACCCTGGAGGCAATGCTATTAAACCTTGAGAAATTCCCTTAAGCTTAAATAATGGTACAACCTGATGGAATATTTCACAGCCATTAAAATTATAAATGTGAATACTAGGGAAGAAAAACAATGTGAATACTACAATACTGAAAAATACTCATATAATTTTTAAAAGCCAGAGTTAGAAAATTATATCAAGGCATGCACAAACGTATACATGTAAGTTAACAAGAAACATTATGAGACAAAATGAAAACAAAAATCAAAAAAACAAAAACCCATGTAATTTCTTTTTTTTAAATTTTTTTTTTCAATGTTTATTTATTTTTGGGACAGAGAGAGACAGAGCATGAACGGGGGAGGGGCAGAGAGAGAGGGAGACACAGAATCGGAAACAGGCTCCAGGCTCTGAGCCGTCAGCCCAGAGCCCGATGCGGGGCTCGAACTCACGGACCGCGAGATCGTGACCTGGCTGAAGTCAGATGCTTAACCGACTGCGCCACCCAGGCGCCCCAAACCCATGTAATTTCTTAAGAATAAATGGACCAAGTAAAAAATTTCATTTTATTTAGCGTTTTCATCAATATTGCTATAATATTTTTTTGTAAAATGACAAAACATATACTCTTCTCTTCCCGCTGTTTATGGAAAGCTTTTTACCTTCAAAAGCTGAAACAAATAAAATTGTATTTACATTTCGCATATTTTACAAGATCACTAGCATTTTTACCTTGAAGTTAACAAGACAATTAAAAGATTTCCTCTATTAAATTTTTGACTTTATTTTATGTGCATACATTACTCCTGCATACTTCTGGGACTTTTGCTTCCCACAAACTAGGAATTCTTTCAATAACAAAGACCCTATAATCAGACAAACCTTGCCTTCAGTAATAACTATAAACTCTACAATCAGTAACAAATAAATATAAAAAACAAACTACTTGAAGGCACAAGAGAGTAACCTGAGCAGAAGATAACTGAAGGGAAATCAACATTTGGACAAAAGAAAATGGCCCTGGATGAACTCCCATCCTCTCCTACCTCCTCTAAGTTGATTTTTGACTGAGGGCAGGGGGCAGCAATGGTGGCTAAAACTCAGACACAAACTCACAGTATTACTGGCCTGAACCAGAGGATAGAGTTTGGGATGATGGCTGTAGCTGGAAAGTGACAGGGGAGTTCGGTGAAAGTAGGGAAACAGAAACTCTAGCTAAAAGAAGAATGCAAATCCCTGGTATGATACCTGAACTTCACATGTGTGGGCTTAGCTCAAAGCAGCCCAGCTAACACTAAACGAATGGAACAGAAATTTTAGCTGCCACATATTACAGGAGAATATCTGTTCACACAAACATAACAGAATCTACAATATATTCACAAAGTACAGGGAAAAAGTCTCAAATCCAGAAATATATAAAAGACATAACGCAGGATGACCATATTATCCTAAGAATGCAAGACTGGTCTGACATCCAAAAATCAAACAACATCATTCACCATAGTGATAGAATTAAAAAGATAAACCAGATGATTGTTTCAAAAGACAGGAAAAAACCCACCAGACAAAATTTAACACCATTCACAATAAAAATACAGCTAATATCACACTTAATGGTAAAGAATGCCTTTCACCCTACCATCAGGAACAGGGCAGAGATGTTCACTCTCCTAATCAGCAATGTACTGAAGATACACTGGCACTATCATAAGAAACCATCTTTTACAGAATTGTGATATATGATTTATGATCAAAATTCAAAACTTACAAGCGAAGGAGTACTGAAATTAATTTCTTCAAAGAAGCCATCAAACATTAAACTAAATGTTGGATCTATAGGAAAGAAAACATTTTAAAAAACCATTAAGACCATTAAATTACTTTGTCCAGTTATACTTTCTCTATGAAAATATTCTGTATCTCATCGGTAATAAAAATATGCAAATTATAAATCATTAAGGAAGTGAATTTCTATCTTGACCTAAAATAATTGATCTTTTAATTAAACTGTCATGTAACCTTTGAATAATACAATTTATATCAATATTTTTAGAGGACAATCACTAACAGTCATATGACCCATTAATTTATAAGTGGAGTCTGACATAAACTAACATTTATTTTCCTCTAGAAATTTATAGCAGAGATATGCTACTGAATATGTGCAATGAAAAATATTAGAAAACACTGTTATAATTCAGTGTTTATAATGAAAAAAAAAAACTATGAGTTTTAAAATTGAACACCAAACACTAATTATTAGGAAGTTTAGAGCAATCAGGCTGGTTACAACTTACTTTAAAATAGGCAATAATCCATATGGAAGTGTTCTCAGGGGTTAAGGAATGGCTAAGTTCAATATTAAGGAACTGCAGAAAGGCTGGGTTCCATAAAAAGTTCTGACCAGTGAATGATGTTTGGTGCCATTTGCAAGGTAACATATTAATTTTATAATTACTCAAAGCTGAGAACTAATCATAAATTTGAATAATTCTTCGTTTAAGAAATAATCTAGGAGCCTCCAAATTTTAGAAAAAAAAAGTTAATTTACTAGTAGACTTTCATTTTTTATTCTTTAATGTTTGTTTATTTTTTTTGAGAGATTGAGAACATGAGCAGAGGAGGTGCAGAGAGGTGGGGGGGGAGGGGGGGAGGGGACAGAGGATCCGAAGCAGGCTCTCTGCTGACAGCAGACAATCCAAAGTGGGACTCGAACTCACAATCGTGAGCTCATGACCTGAGCTGAAGTCAGACACTTAACCGAATGAGCCACCCAGACGCCCCTACTAGTAGACTTTTTTTTTTTTTTTAAGTTTATTTATTTTTTGAGAGACAGAGTGCAAGCAGGGTAGGGACAGAGAGAGAGGAGGAGGACACAGAATCTGAAGCAGACTCCAGGCTGTGAGCTCTGATGCAGGGCTCAAACTCACAAACTGAGATCATGAGCTGAGCCAAAGTCGGACGCTTAACCAACTCAGCTAACAGGCGCCCCTTTACTAGCAGACTTTTAAAGGAACATTTCTAACTAAAATTTGAGGCTTTCTCAAATATTTTAACCAAAAGTAATTAGCTGTAAAATCACTGTTACCTACCACTTGTAGTAAGGATTACAGGTCTTTTAGTTGTTGCCATGAATGTTTTGATTGCATTCAAAAACCCAGCATCTTCCTCAAAAATGACATCAACCTAAGAACCATTTATGAGAATATTAGTGTACTGAGTAACAAAACATGTGCTGGATGTGTCATGTACACATACTAGATACACTGTAAGTCTGTCAGAGACAAAGTTTATGAATTTATTAAATTTATGAACACTGTGAATTCAGCCCACACTGAAAGCTTAAAATGTTTTACACCATTATAAGTAAAAAAAATTATCAAATAAATATTAAACCAAAAAAAGCAGTCACCTATACCTGAACAAGTATGAATCGGAATAATTTCTATAATCGCTGAACAATAATTAATAACCCTGAATTGCATTAATCATCTTTCTGAAAAATTCTTCTATGGTTGCAGTTTCATTCACTTAAAATTCAAATAGATACAAGTCTTCCTGACTTTCTTGGCTATTTTACAACACTTCACAGTAACACATGTAGTAATCTGTAGAATAAGGTTTTTTTTAATGTTTATTTATTTTGAGAGAGACAGAGAGAGAGTGAGAGAGTACGCATGCATGCACAAGTTGGGGAGGAGCAGAGAGAGGGAGACAGAATCTTAAGAAGGCTCCGCAACGTCAGAGCAGAGCCTGAAGCAGGGCTCGAGCTCACGAACTGCAAGATCATGCCCTGAGCTGAAATCAAGAGTCGGACACTCAACTGAGCCATCCAGGCACCTCATACAAAAATTTGTATTATAAGATATCATGAACATATGTCCACAAGCCTACCTCCTCAAAAAGAATGAGAGATGTTGCGTTTTTCCTGTTGGATTCCTCAGCTCCAAATTCTTTGACATTTGACTTAGTTGTGTTTGTAGATTTAGTCTGAATAATTGGTTTCTGTTCACAAGAATTTTTGATTCCTGCATAAACAAAATATTAATATTTTAGATTCAAATCAACCTTTAACAGAACACTGGATATTTCTGCAAACTAAGCTCAAAGTGAAACCCCCTATCAAAACTGAAACAAGGGTGGGGGAAGAAAAAAGCTGAAACAAAATATCAAAACTCTTATGTGTATGACCTTCAAAGTAGCTGAGGTTTAATAAATAGCAGTAGGAGGTACCTGGGTGGCTCAGTCAGTTGAGTGAACGACTCTTGATTTCAGCTCAGGTCATGATCCCAGGGTTGTGGGATCGAGCCCCGTATCGGGCTCCACGCTAAGCCTGTAGCCTGCTTAAGATTCTTTCTCTTTCTCTCTCCCTCTCCCCACCTCCCCCCCCCCCCCTTTCCACTGCTTGTGGTCTCACTCTC
This sequence comes from Felis catus, assembly GCF_018350175.1. NCBI lineage: Eukaryota > Metazoa > Chordata > Mammalia > Carnivora > Felidae > Felis > Felis catus. Next base: position 20,102,016 of record NC_058381.1, on the reverse strand, counting down.
TCTAAAAATAATAAAAATAGGGGCACCTAGGTGGCTCAGTCAGTTGAGCGTCCGACTTCGATTCAGGTCATGATGTCACGTTTGGTTTGTGAAACCTGACCCAGAGCCTGCCTTGTATCCTCTATCCCACACTCTCTCTCTCTCTCTCTGCCCCTCCCCCACCCACACTCATTCTCCCTCTCTCAAAAATAAACATTTAGAAAAATAGATTACAGAAAAATAAAAAAGAATTAGAACATTAAAAAAATCAATAGCAATAAGAACTCATGAAATAGGATATTTTATGTATGAAGGTCATTATTAAAAAATATCACATATATTTTGTCAATTTAATGTCTTACCTTTATTATTTTCCAGAAGTACTATTTCTTCATTTTTTTTTGGCTTAGAAGAAACTTTAAAGTAATTTGCCAAAGTTTTAGGCGGAAGTGTTCGTTTTGGTACGCTACTTTGTGGTGACTGCGGAGGAAGTTTCCTTGGTGATGTAATAACTTTCTTAGGAGAGCTTAATTTTTCTGCCAAAACCAAATTTACGTAAAGGTAAATATTCTAAAAGTTAAACAGATGGTAAGACTGAGTTATCCACAGCCTATATTTCTACTCTTACCAGTTAAAAATTGATACAGAAGTTTTCTTTCATTCTTACACTGTGTACAAATATTAGCATATTGTTACAGTTATTCTATCATCAGAGAAGGTAAAACTAGAAAAGACATTCTTTTCCATACAAACATACATCCTTGAAGCAAATAATGTTCATAATCCCTCCATTCACTTTCTGTACATCTGCTTGGGTTCAGAGGAGGCTGGAGGAAGAGAGATAATGTACATACTGAGCACAGACAGAACACTGTTATCCAACTTCAGTTTCCCTATAGCAAGCAAAGAATGGATATCACAAGCAAAGAATGTTTTTTTAAGGATACTATGGAGGATCAATACAAAGTTTAAAAGCAAATGTTTGATCTCTACCCTCCTGAGGTCCCATGGCACCAAGCATTTGTACCAGAGCATGTTTTTTCTCCCCTCCAAGTGCTCTGATTCAGTCCTCACATGTGCAAATTATTATTAGGAGCACGATCTTCTCCTGTACCATCATATGTGCACAATTCCATGACTGTATCTGTCCTATTCTTTTTCTTGCACCCCATCTCCACAGATCTTATGATATTCTTTGCATATTACAGATGTTTGAAAACTTACCGAAAATTTTGAATTTGAGCTATTATCCTAGACATCACTATTATGTCATAAACCCAAGCAGGCTCCACGACCAGCAGCCCAGAGCCCAGCATGGGACTCGAACTCACGAATCATGAAACCAGGACCTGAGCCAAAATAGAGTTGGACGCTCAACCAACTGAGCTACCCAGGTGCCCTGGAACATAATCTTAAAATAAAAAAATATTTCTTTATATTGAAGAGATTGCGATTTATAAAAAACTCACTATTTTGTCCTTATTTTTCTAATTTTGGCATAGTACAAGGATTGTTTGATCATGGATTGGCACCAGTCCGAAGACTGGTTTTAGAGAATAAATGCCAAGGGGCACCTGGGTGGCTCAGTAGGTTAAGTGTCCAACTTCGACTCAAGTCATGATCTCACGGTTCGTGAATTCGAGCCCCACATTGGGTGGGGTCTGGAGGATTCTGTGTCTCCCTCTCTCTGTCCCTCCCCTGCTTGTACTCTCTCTCTCTCAAAAATGAACATTAAAAAAATTAAAAAAAAAAAAAAAAGAAAATACATGCCAAATTTAAATAATATACCTAGTAGGTAATAGGTACTTGGCTAAATTTTATTGATATATTCTTTTTTTTTTCTTTAATATATATTTTTGAGAGAGAGACAGACAGACAGGGTGTAAGCAGGGGAGGGGCAGAGAAAGAGGGAGACACAGAATCCAAAGTAGGCTCCAGACTCTGACCTGTCAGCACAGAGCCCAATAGAGGGCTTGAACTCACAAACCGCAAGATCATGACCCGGGCCGAAGTCATACGCTTAACCGACTGAGCCACCAGGTGCCCTTATTTATATAATCTTCTTAAAGGATCTTTCAACAAAACAATCAGCTCCATGGAGAAGTAGCTACCTTCTAGGTCTGGAACATCTTAACAAGCCAGAAAGCAAAAGCAAATATCAAAGATTACTGGGGCTATGTGTAAAGGACACAAACCAATTAAGTCAGGTTACTGCTAGTCAAAAAGCACAAAAAGAAAAAAGGGCTCTACATTTGGCCAAGACATATACTGGAGTTACCAATCTATCTGAAATAACAGCAAAAAACTAAGCATAATATATGAAACAATGCTTTTTAAGACTTTGGAAATAATGCAAAAAATGACAGTGATACCTAAGAGAAGAAACAAACAAGGTGAACCCCAGGAATTGCCTAGTTCCTGCCTTGAGACAATGTATAGGCCACAGTGAAGAGGGGGAAGCCAGTCCAGAGGTTTCCTTGAGTTCAGGAGATTGAACAGGCCTCCAGGGAGGCCAAGGCTGATTGCAATCACAGGGCAGAATAGTGAAGAGCAGAGAGCTACACGGAGTGTTCCAGAAATCTGCAGAGTGTCTCCCTCAAGCCTTCAATGGAGTAGTGATCAGTGAAAGATTAGAAGAAATAATCTAAGGCTTACAAAGAGCTGGGAACAGTTCCTCTTCCCATCAGACAGAATGGCAAACTTCAGAATTAATGGGGAAGTGGACAGAGTACTCAGAAGGATTTTACCTAAGCAATGGCAAAATTTGTCTTACACTAAATGCTGCTATGGTCTTGCTAATATAGCAGAAGACCCGAAATGATCAAACGGTTTCTAGGTATCTTAAATGTATTCCAGAACAAAATTCAAGAGTAGTTATGGGAACGTAGAAATGTCCAACACCCAACAAAGTAAACTGCACAAACTCTGACATCTGATCAAAATTATCAGGCACCAAAAAGGCATGAAAATACAATCCATAATGAAAAAAAAATCAATTAACTGAAGCCAACTCAGAAATGACACAGATGACAGAATTAATAGACAAGAACACTAATTAATAAACAAGAACACTATGACTAAAATAGTCATAACTGTGTTTCTTCTGTTCAAAAACTTACAGGAAAAATTGGGCATGGTAACACAGAAACTATAAAAAGGACCCAAGTCAAGCTTCTAGAAATGAAAACTACAATGTACGAAATAAAAAAATACATTGGATGGCACTGACAGTATACTAGATACTGCAGAAAATAAGATCTGTGAACTCGAATAGTTAGAAACTATCCAAGATGAAACATGCAGAGCAAAGGAAGACTGAAAAATTGCACATGCAATCATCAAGCTAGAAGACAACTCAAGGTGGTCTAATATATATATAATTAAAATTGTCAAAGGAGAGGAGAAGAGAAAAATTATTTGAAGAGATAACAAGTGCTGGCGAAGATGTGGAGAAAAGGGAAGATTTGTGCGCTGTTGAGGGGAATGTAAACTGGTTCAACCACTATTGAAAACAACATGAAGTTTCTCCCCAAAACTAAAAATAGATCTGCTATAGTTGTGCTTCTGGGAAACAAAAATGGGATCCCGAAGAGATATACACACTCCCATGTTTACTGCAGCATGATTCACGACAGAATGTGCTACGGAAACAACCTAAGTACCCATGCATGAATGGATAAAGATGTAATATATATACACAATGGAATATTATTCAGCCGTTAAGAAAGAACATCCTGCCACTTATGACAGCATGCATGGACCTGGAGCACATGAGGCTAAGTGAGGTAAGTCAGACAGAGAAAAGCAAGCACTGTATGACATCACTTATATATGGAATCTAAAAAGTCAAACTCACAAAAACAGAGTAAAATGGTGGTTGCCAGGAGAAAGGGACTGGGGACAGATAGATATTGTTTAAGGGTACAAACTTGCAATGAGTAAATAAATCCTAGAGATCTAATGCACAGAATGGTAAATACAGGCAACACTGTATTATAATCACCAAACTTCCTGAGACTATAACTTAATTATTCCAACCACTAAAAAGAAGTGATAATTATGTAACATGATAGAGATGCTAATTATCAATGCAATGGCAAGCATATTACAATATAGAAATGTATCAAATTAACACTTGTATGCCCTAAATTTATACAATGTTATATGTCAAACCTATTTTAATTAAGAGTAAAAAAGACACAATGCTTGGAATTTTCCAGATTTGATGAAAACTATAAACGCATACATCCAAGAAGCTCAACAAACCCCAACCACATGAAACATGAAGAAAACTCCAGCAACCCACATCAAAATCACAGCTGTTTAAACTAGTGACAAAAAGAAAATTGTAATAGCCACAACGAATAATGAACACAAAGGACTGAAACACATTAAATAGATACAAATCCATGAGTTCCTCATAATACTAAAAAAAAAAAAAAAAAAGTAGACTACCCAAAAACTCATTGGATAACTTTAGAGATTACTAGGGCACCATTACTTTAAGAACTGATAAATGAGGGGCGCCTGGGTGGCACAGTCGGTTAAGCGTCCGACTTCAGCCAGGTCACGATCTCACGGTCCGTGAGTTTGAGCCCCGCGTCGGGTTCTGGGCTGATGGCTCAGAGCCTGGAGCCTGTTTCCGATTCTGTGTCTCCCTCTCTCTCTGCCCCTCCCCCGTTCATGCTCTGCCTCTCTCTGTCCCAAAAATAAATAAACGTTGAAAAAAAAAAAAAAAAGAACTGATAAATGAAAGAAAAGAATGGGAGTGCCTGCGTGGCTCAGTCCATCAAGCGTCTGACTCTTGATTTTGGCTCAGAAGTCATGATCTCATGGTTGTGGGATTGAGCCCTACGTCAGGCTCTACGCTGAGCACAGAGTCTGCTTGGGATTCTCTCTCCCTGACCCTCTCGTCCACTCATGCTCTCTCTAAAAAAACAAACAAAATAAATTTTTAAAAAGGAAAGAATGAAACATTTCTCGTGCCTTTCCTGTACAAATTGTATGTCAAAGTGTCCAAACAACTGATGAGGAGAAATTCTCCTTACAATTTCAACTAATAAATTCAGAAAGGCTCAGTGAATTACAAAATCATCCATTTTTTAACTCCTAATGAAATAATCTACTAGATAAAGATCATTCATGGCTACATAAAAGAGTGATGGGGAACTTTATAATGGATGGATCAGCCTGAAAACAACTGAACTCACTGAGCCATGTGACTATCACAAATGTTATCTTCCACTTTGATGCCATAGGAAGCACACAGCCCCGCCTATGCATGTATGGTAGCCCTGAAACAGAACCTTAATCTAATCAATATCACAGATCTAACTGCCAGTTTACAAGAAATATAGGGAAGAGGAATATGTTAACTGACGCCATGAACATACAATCAGCGAAATCTAAAACGTGAGAGATTTTATGAAAAATGACCCACGTTCTTCAACAAATAAATGATATGAAAAGGATGAGGGAATTATTAGGGACACTGAAAGACATTTAAAAGACATCAGTCAAATGTAAGATGTAAACCTTGTTTGAATCCAAATTTGCACGAACCATTTGAAACAACAGAACACCAAAATAAGAGTATGTATTAGATCAAATTAAGATACATAGCTAATTTCATTAGGTCTAATAATGATTACTGTGGTTATGCTTTTTATTTTATTTTACGTTTATTTATTTTGAGAGAGGGAGCAAGCACGTGTGTGAGGGGAGGAGGGTCAGAGAATCTCACGCAGGCTCCGCACTGTCAGTGCAGAACCCAATGTGGGCCTCGAGTCCACAAACTGTGTGAGATCATGACCTGAGCTGAAATCCAGAGTGAGACGCTTAACAGACCGAGCCACCCAGACACCCCTGGTTATGCTTTTTAAAGGCCCTTATCAATTAGAGATACCTACTGAAGTACATACAAATAAAATTATATGATGGTCTTGAGGTTTATTTTAAAACCATCCAGAAAAACATAAAAAAGGTGCACGCACGTGTGTGTATAGGAAAAGGTTAAAAAACAAAAGGCAAAAAAAAAAAATGCTGATTATTAAAATTCTTTTTGTAGATTTCACTTTCTCTCAAAGGTTATGACCTAAGCAAAAGAATTTACTTACTTGGTGACTTGCCTAGGTTGTAACTATTAAAAAAACAAGGTTTCTGAGAGTTTACACCTTGTTTGTCCACTTGATGGGACTGGGTAGCTTCCTTCAGTTGAGACAGAATTTGTCTACCACTGCGCTGAGAAGAGGCATTGACTTCAAATATCTGGAAGAATACATGAAAGCAAGGCAGAATGGTCGGTCTTCCTTTAATTCGAGTGCAACAGTTACATTAACATCCTCCTGGCGTAGCTGTTACTAACCTTAAATCCAAGCTCCTGAGCACACGCATACACCGCGGCAGTCTTCCCCACTCCTGTCGGCCCTGTTATCAGAACAGTATTGCAAAGGCGATTCTCTTCTTCGTCATCTGAACTGCCTTTAAAATCAATGCTATCCGACAGATCTGAAAAATTATTCAAATGCAAATTATCATTTGATAATTGCTCAGGCAGCAATAGATGCTAGACACTTATTTACAAAACCTAGGAAAACAAATATAAAATACAATTAAGAAATTTCATACACATTTAGAGCCAATCTAACTAAACACGTTCAGTGAAATGGAGAAAATGCCTCAAGATACCTTCCTGTTTCTCATCTTTTTTTCCCTTCAAATTTTGTCTTTCTTCCAATTCGGCTCGTCTCTTCCAGTCTTTCAACCAACTGCCATAAGAAAATATGTGTTAATTAACTAATTCACAGAAAAGAGCCTTATCTCTTTGAATCAACGAAATAGTAAAATATTTTTACATGGGCACAAATATTTCTAAAGGAAGTAATTTTTTACCAAAATATACAACACTGTATGTACAAGGATATCCACTGCAACCTTGTTCAGATTAGGTTCCAAAGGGAAAAACATAAAAGTACTTCAGTAGGAGAAAAGAGACACTACAGTACCCTCACCTATGAAACCAGTACGGAACAACTATAAAGAGTTCAGGTAGACTGTGTGATGATATGAAACATGTCTAATACACAGTGCTAAGTATAAGCAGAAAGATTAAGTTCTAGCTTAGAGCTAGACTGCTCAAGTTTGAGTTCCAGCCCCACTATTTTCAAGCTGGGTGACCCTGGACAAATAATTCAACCTCTATGGGTTCATTCCTTATCTATAAGATGAGGACAGCAGTATTTACGCTCATAGTATGGTTGTAAGGATTACAGGGGCTAAGAACAATGCAAGCACTTAGCACAGTACTAAGCTCAAAGTGTTAACTATTATTATAGGCCCCTATTTCTTAAATGAAATCCTTTGGACCAGGTGAGTTTTAGAATTCAAAATTTTTCAGATACTAGAAAAGTAATTTGGTACATATACCACACATAACACAATACCCCTCTGGGGTCTCTGGTATTACAAAATAATCACTTAACGTTTTTATTTAAAAAAAAAAAAAAAAAGATATGAGGGGCGCCTGGGTGGCTCAGTCAGTTAAGCATCTGACTTCAGCTCGGATCATGATCTTGTGGTTTGTGAGTTTGAGCCCCGCATAGGGCTCTGTACTGACAGCTTGGGCCTGGAATCTGCTTTGGATTCTGTCTCCCTCTCTCTCTGCCCCTTCCCTGTTTGCGCTGTGTCTCTCTCTCTCTCAAAGAACAAATAAACATTAAAAAATTTTGTAAAAAGGTATGAACTCCTACCAAGTGGGATCCATAAAAACCGTAAGTTAGTAACTTTTAATTTTCAGAACTTTTTTGGATGTGGGAATTGTAGACAAAGGACTATGAACGTGAATTAGTAGTAATATGACCCTATTTGTTAGGAAGAAAGGAGCTAACATATGCATAAATTTTTTTCTGGAAGATTCTACAAGAAACCTTTAATAGTTGTTACCTCTAGAGAGTAGAAATAGACAAGAAGGATATTTACTTTTCATGTTTTTCTTAATTTCCTTTTTTAAAAAGATTTTATCATACTTTATAATTTCTATATTTTAGTATAAATAAAAGTAAATAAACAGTAAAACTAGATTCAAACAAACTAAACAAACTAGATTCAAAACAAACTAAATGTAAAACTATTTCTCAATTCTTTTACATGTTTTACCAACCTATGTAATTTTTTTATAGCTAGCTCATTGCCTATGAGCTCACTGGAGTTCTGGGGTTGATACTTTTCTGTCCATAGCATGTCTTCAGTTCCAGAATCTAAAGCAAAACATATACATTGAAGCATTGTTCCTTAACATAAGCATATATTCTTACACATTTACATTATTGTTTCATGTAAACAATGAATATTTGTACAGTATTTATATTTACAAAATGTCAAAAGGGCAATTTCAAAACTTAACATTTAAAATTCTTCATATCATATTCTTCATATCTTCATATCAATTCTTCCCCCTTAAAAACTAACCACCATAGGGGCACCTGGGTGGCTCAGTTGGTTAAGTGTCTGACTTCAGCTCAGATCATGACCTCACAGCTCATGAGTTCGAGCCCCACGTCAGGCTCTGTGCTGACAGCTCAGAGCCTGGAGCCTGCTTCGGATTCTATGTGTGTCTCTCTCTGCTCCTCCCCTGCTTGTGCTCTGCCTCTCTCTGTCTCAAAAATAAATAAACGCTAAAAAAATAATTAGCAAAACAAAAAACCCCAAAAAAACTAACTGCCATAAAGTCTCATGGCAGTAAAGTTTAAAAGTTAGTACTCAATTAGGGGTGCCTCACTGGCTCAGTGACCAGAGCATGTGACTCGATCTCAGGGTTGTAAGCTCAAGTCCCATGTTGGGGGTAGAGATTACTTACAAAAAATTATGAAAGAATAAAAGTACATGCTTAAAATTTAAGTAATCACTAAAAAAACATGATATATGAAAAGGAATTTATACCCTAAGAAATAATCTAAAGAATAAAGGCAGAGTAATTTTTGTGAAGCATCCTTTGATCGCTGAAAAGAAACATTAAAATGTCCTACAAAGTCAACCTAGGTAAATGGAGATGTGCCACACTCCCATTTGAGAAGACTGAATGTGGTAAACATGCCAATTCACTCCAAATTAACCTATACACTAATGCAAAATCAAACCCCAGTAGGATTTGTGGAGTAAGAGAATCTATAGTTTATTCAGCAGAGTAGATACATGAACATAATTTTATTTTTTAATTTTTTTTAATGTTTATTTTTGGAAAGAGAAAGAGCACGAGCAGGAGAGGGGCAGAGAGAGAGAGAGATGGAGACACAGAATCTGAAGCAGGTTCCAGGCTCCAAGCTATCAGCACAGAACCCGACGTGGGGCTCAAACCCACGAACTGCAAGATCATGACCTGGGCCGAAGTCAGATGATCACCCAGCTGAGCCACCCAGGTACCCCGATACATGAATAGTTTTTAAAAAAACGATAGAGGAGACTTGCTATACAAATATTAAAACATCCATTCAGCCACATAAATGGACGAATTAATCAATTCAATAGAATATTTTTGAAAAAGCTAAAGAACCCAAATGGGAGTAAGTCAGAGACATGTTAAAGAGATATAATCCCAGGTTGTTTAAAAAGCACACAGAAAAATCAAAGACCAAACACCTATCTGTTAAATGTGGTTTTCTGTAAGACTGTGATTATAATTAGTAAGGCTTCCACTTCTTGTTTTATAAACATATATTGTTCAAATGTTGCAAAGAACATATATTAAAGAGAAAATGAACAAGAAGAGAAAACAAACAAAAAAGTTCTAGGCCGAGAGGAAGAAGATCTAATTTACCAGGAACAGGAGATCTTTCTGATGTAGGCTCTTTGCCATCATCTATTATCAGAACATCAGAATCTTCAACTGCTTCTGTTTCTATTTTACATGTTGTACTCGAAGCAGTTTGTTTCTTCCTGGATGTTTTAGAAAGAAGGCCTTTACAAGAGTCTAGCTTTATCCCAGTGGAGTTGTTTCTCTTGTCAAGTTCTTCTGGCTTCCCATTTATCTTTTTTGGGCTTTGTGAATACTCGTTTGGCTTCTTTCTTTTTGACTTCTGAATTTCCGTTTCCACTCGTTTCCTTTTGGTTTCTTTTTGATTGACATCAGGTTCGAGTTGTGGACTTTCTATTTCAGAAGTTAGAGAAATGCATATGCTTACTAATTAACAAAAAACAAATTTTAATATCCAAAATCTTAATATTACTTCAAAATATCCAACAATCTTATTACTATAAAATGAAGAGGCAAGAATCAAATGTGGGCCACTGAAAGCAAGCAGGATATTGTGTTATCTAGATTGCCTTTTGTACAAGTTATATAAAGGCAAGTCAGTTCAAATGATCTCACCTAAGGCTTTCCTTAAATGAACTATTAATATTTTAACAATATTAAACCTGTCTTTGGGTTTGTACCTGTGGAGAATGGCAGGGGCCAACACTGCATTGAACAAGATGCTTTAATACAACTGAACAATTTTCCCTGCCAACCATAAGCAATATCCTCTCAGTGGACTTCCAAGAGTCAAAGACCAAGTCTTAATGTTTTCAAAAACAAAACGTTAATGTAAATGATAACAGTTATCACTAACCTTGTTTACGATGACACTCAGAAAGTACCTGGTGCTCACTTCGTTTTTTAAGAAGCAAAGAAAAATATTTCCTCAAAGAAAATTCGGGATTTGACCACCTAATTTCCTCCAGCAAAACATTTCTTACTTCTTCAGTCAAATCTTTCCTTCTCTCCACAAACTGCAATAAAGAAAAAAAAAGCTCAATAATGGACCCACATTGTCTGTTTTTTTTAAAGACGTTTCGATTTTTTTTTTTAAGTAATCTCTTCACCCATCGTAGGACTTGAACTCATAACCCTGAGAACAAGAGTCGCCTGCTTCACTGAGCCAGTCAGGTGCCCCCCACATTGTCTATTAATATTAGTCACCAACCATTTTCTGTCGATAACTAGTCAATATTAATGTAGGATTAGCTTCAGTGACTAAATAAAACCTTAACAGCAAAGCTGCATTTGCATAATTTTTAGGGACTTAATTCATATTTTTCTTGTTCCCTCTTTCAACTAATTGTACTTTACACATTAGATTAGAATGCTGATTTACACAATATCTAAATATGCTATATAATCTAATATTCTTTTGAAACTGGCTACCCTTAATTCCTTTTTTTTTATAGAATTTTTTTTAATGTTTATTCATTAAAAAAAATTTTTTTTTTAACATTTATTTATTTTTGAGACAGAGAGAGACAGAGCATGAACGGGGTAGGGTCAGAGAGAGGGAGACACAGAATCTAAAACAGGTACTAGGCTCTGAGCTGTCAGCACAGAGCCCGACGCGGGGCTCGAACTCACGGACCGCGAAATCATGACCTGAGCCGAAGTTGGCCGCTTAACCGACTGAGCCACCCAGGCGCCCCATGATGTTTATTCATTTTTGAGGGGGGGGGCAGAGAGAGACGGAGACACAGCATCCGAAGCAGGCTCCAGGCTCCGAGCTGTTAGCACAGAGCCTGACATGGGGCTCAAACTCACGGACCACAAGATCATTACCTGAGCCAAGGTCCGACACTCAACCAACTGAGCCACCCAGGTGCCCTGGCTACCATTAATTCTTAAAATGTTTCTAAAGCTCCAGGAGTATTTAAAAGAGATGTCTACCTCATTTGGGGGTTTTTTTCTTTAAAACTGGACTCCAGGGAAAAAAGAACTTTAGGCCACAGTAGCAGATATCTGTTTGCTTTCCCTCTGAAGATATGAAGGAAACACCGTACAATAGCTGGGATCTCTGGTACTTACCACAACAGCAGAATTAGTACTTTTAGAATTTGAATTCAATGTTGAAAATTCACCAAGAGCAAGAACACATCTTGAGAGATCTATTACTCTAGTATCCAGTTCTTTAAGTTTGGTTAAGAGAGGGCAAGTGGGTGGTTTCAAATGCCACAAATGGCATCCTAAAGCAAAACAGAAAACAAAGGTCTTAATCATCTTCATTCATTACATCGAATGCCAAATACGCAAACGTGAAAAGACCTGACAGCTACATAGTTAACACAAAAATACCAAAACTCAAAAAACCAAACTCCTCTCCTCCAACAAATACAATTAACAAAAATATTGAGTCTTCCTTCCCAATTGTTTAAAATAACCAAGTGATAGCAAACTTCGTTTCTTTTGAAATCAACCCTTGCTACTAGGGGTAAGAATTTCAGGGGCAGTTCGCATCCTGGTTTAAGGTTTAAACTCTGAGGGCAGACCTGGCATACCAGTAAATAAATGTGTGATTAACTCCTCCGGTTCTATTTTTTTTAAGTTTATTTTTATTTATTTTGAGAGCGAGAAAGAGAGAGTAAGCATGGGAGGGGCAAAGAGAGAGGGAGACAGAATCCCAAGCAGGCTCTTCACAGTCAGCGCAGAGCCCAATGTGAGGCTCAAACTCACGAGATGTGAGATCATGACCTGGGCCAAAGTCAAGAGCCGGACGGTCAACTGACTTAGCCACCCAGGCGCCCCAACTCTTCAGGCTCTAAAAGAGAGAGGTTGTCTCTGTGCTTGCTTCATCTCCTGACCCACAAACACATATGATACATTTTACAGTAGCACTCTGGTGAAAATGTTGATCAAAATCAGGGAAGAAACATATAACTAACTTCTACAGTTGAATATACTATTGGAATATGCTGTATAAAACTGAACTGGTGAAAATAACAAGAAGGGCTTCGTCCACCGAATGGCCAATGGCAGAGCTGAGGAAGAAAGAGAAAGAAGAATATCACCAGAAGGGCTGGCTGGGAAGTTCCCTGTACAAATGGGAGGCTGAACAAAACCGAAAAGCTATCAAGGTCAGAAACACAAAAGGAAAAAAGAAAGAAGAGAACATAGAGCATATTTTAGGAGTAGAAGGAGTGCATTAAACCAAACCACAAAGCCAGCTGAGAAGAATACAAATGCTTTTGTGCACGCACGCGAGCGTGCACACTCACACACACAAAACCCTGGAGGCAGGAGCAATGACAAGGAAAAGAAATAAAGCTTTGTACACTTTCGGTAATTAAAAACTATGTAAGTCAAGTAAGATTGTGGTTGCGGTAGCATTTGAATCCAACCAGAATAGGGTTCTGATCAAGCCAAGACCACCGTGCAGAAGGCTTGTGCAAACAGCTCACCCTTGTGCACGGTGTGTGTGAGGAAAGGGTGAACTGGAGTGTGGAGCTACTTGCTACCTGCTCCAGGGGGGATTTAGATGCAACGAGAGAGGAAAAGCTGTTCTGGAAAGGAGGCAAACATCTCCCTTGCACATTCAACAGCCCATCGGACGAGGACAGGGCTGGAGCTCCTCTGAGAAAGTCTTACAGGTGATCTGTTCACACACAGGCTGCATGCGTGAAGACCACTGCCTTCCTTTCGGAACACAGTGCCTCCCTGGAGAACAACATCCACCTGAGGTCCCTCCCGCACGCCTGCTCTTCACTACATAAGGTGGTGAGGGCTGAGGATGCCTCTGGCTCTCTTGCCCTGACACCCCATATGCAGTACAGGGAGTCCAAGACTGAGGAAGAGACAATGAAACACAAACTGCGAATTGTCACTAAAATCTCCTTAAGAATTATCTTTAAACTTTAGCCTCATTTCAAGTCAACTTACACTTTCATATTACTTCTAACACTTAAAAATACTTTAATATTTATTTATTTGGGGGACAGCGCAAGCAAGGGATAGGCAGAGAGGGACAGAGGATCCGAAGTGGGCTCTGTGCTGACAGGCTGACAGCAGAGAGCCCAAGAAAGGCTCAAACTCACGAACTGGGAGATCGTGACCTGAACCGAAGTCAGACGCTGAACTGACTGAGCCACCCAGGCACCCTACATTTAAAAATGTTTAATTATAATACACTCACCATCATCTCTTTGTTGTACATGGACAACTCTCTGGAAACTAGTACTCGCTGCAAGGTACACATCTAATACAGCAGCTTTCTTTGCAATCTGTCGTTTCAGCAAATCCGGCAAACCGCTCATTAGGAAGTCGCGCTTGGCTTGAAACTGCACATCACAATCCTGAGACTTTTCAGATGTATCTTGGCTTTTAAGAAAATGATGCGACAAAGGAAAGCTAAGGTTATAAACACTTAAAAAAATACACAATACTTTTTAATTTCAAAAAATGAATCCGCTATCTGAGATGTTAGCTGGGCACATTCACTTTTGCTTATCATAAAAATGAAAGCGATCAGTATTAAGAAATAAAAGTAAATACATAGAGGGAAAAAAAAAATGACTTGAAGAACATCCAGCAAAATGTTAACAGAGTCTATCTATGAGTGATAGGTGAGTTTTTTCCCTTGTGTATTTTGTCTTCTTTTTAAAAGAACATGCATTTGTATCATAATCAGAAAACAAAGTAAGTGCTATATTTCAAAAAGTTAATATAAGAATTTCTAATGTGATGTTTCCAATATAGTAGCAAGACCATTAGGGCCTTTATTACTGATGCCTCAGTTTTACCTCGCTTATCTTCATATTGCTAATCCTAAGAGTCCTGACTTTGGTGGGAGGGAGGCGAGGAGGATGGGATACAGGAGCAGCGGAAGGGGGAGAGGGTGGTACGACAGCTAATCTGCCCTTCCTAGCCCGCCATATATGGAGAATTGTAATATTCTCTACAAACAGAAATTTGAGTTGGTAAGTAAAAAGAAGATGCAAAGACTTCCATTTCTCTTTTCCTTTCCTTTTTGAGAGAAATGAGGGAAAGAAGAGATTTAAAGCCAGTGTGGAGGCATTTATCTCAGAAAAGAGGAGGTGTAGCTTTTTTTTACTGTTAGTTGGAGGGAAGGAGGAAGAGATTCGTGAAGTTGTAGCTAAGGAGGTATGAGATTGGTGTACCTGGCTGGCTCAGTAGGTAGAGCATACAACTTTTTTCTTCTTTTAACGTTTATTTATTTATTTTGAGAGAGAGAGAGAGAGAGAGAGAGAGAGAGAGAGAGAACGCACACATGAGCAGGGGAGGGCCAGAGAGGGAAGAAGAGACAGAATCCCAAGAAGGCTCCACATTGTCAGTACAGGGCCCGACGTGGGGCTCAATCTCATGAACCTGTGAATTCATGACCTGAGCCGAAATCAAGAGTTGGGCTGAGCCACCCAGGTGTCCCTAGCATGTGACTCGATCTTGGGGTTGTAAGTTCGAGCCCCATGTTGGGTGTAGAGATTACTTAAAAATAAAACCTTAAAAAAAAAAAGAGTATATGCCAATAGCAGAAGGTAAACTTTAAGGAGAAGTATACAAAGTGCTAATACAAAATATACACATATTATATATATGTGATAAACTGTGTAATATATACAATTATAAATTGCTTTGGGTATATGCATATATATAAAAAATATATACTTATTTATATATGTATCCTAGCTTTATCTGCTTTATCAGACAGACCCAGGTTCAGAGTCTCCACACTTCAATAAACACAGTCAAGGACATGGGAAATCTTGGTGAAGGGGATAGGAGTTCTTTGTAGTAGTCTGGCAACTTTTCTTAAAGTTATTTCAACATAAATTATTTTTTAAATTCTTTCATAGTATACCAATTTAGGAACATAAGAATAATTCTAAGAAACTTCTAAGAAATTTAAGTTAAGTAGTCCAAACCCAGCAAATTTCTTCCTTCAAACAATTCTACTGGGTAAAGCAAAGGCATATAAGATAATAGCATTAGGTGAAATGGTAGACTGTGGTATAGGTTAAAAAAAAAAAAAAATCAATTGTATTTCCACATACCAGAAATCAACAATTGGAAAATAATGCTGTTTATAATTATATTAAATACATGAAATACTTAGAGATGAATTTAACACATGTATAAAACCTCTACACTGAGAACCACCGAACACTGATGAAAGATATTAAAAATAGAAATATAATGTTCTTGGATCAGAAAACTTAATATTGTTAAGATATCAATTCTCTCACTATTTAAAAGAATCATCAGCAAATTGTAGGAGACTTCTACATGAATGTTGCTGGCATCTTTTTTCTTAAGACTGGAAACAACCCAAATGTCCATCAACAGGTAACCAGGTAGACAAAAAGTGGTTTATCCATATAATACTATTCAGCAAAAATAATGAACTACTGATATATGGTTGACCTTGAACAACATAGAGGTTAGGGTTGCTGACCCTCTGCACAGTCGAAAGTACATGCATAATTTTTGACTCCCCAAAAATGTACCTACTAATAGCCTACTACTGACTGGAAGCCTAAAGGATTAACATTAACTGTCGATTAACACATAGTTTGTTATGTTGTGTATACAGTATATATATTATATACTATATTCTTAAAGTAAGCTAGAGGCAAAAATATTGGAAAATCATATGGAAGAAAAAATACATTTTCACAGTACCGTAATGTAAAAACCCACATAAGTGGACTTGCGCAATTCAAAGAGTCAACGGTATTTGATAACATGAACAAATCTCAAAATCATCAAGCTGACTGAAAGAGGCCAGATGAAAGAATGTATTATCATACGATTTCATTAATACAGAATTCTAGAAAATGCAAATTAACATACAGAAAAGAGACAGGTGCTTGCCTGAGCTGGGACTAGGAGGAGGACTGCAGGAGGGCATGAGGACACTTGTGGAGGAAAAGACTTTCTGGCTAGTGGAAATAAAGCATTATCTTTACTGCAGTGGTGGTGCTTTTACTACATGTACAACTGGCAAAGCTCACCAAGTTATACACTTTAAATACAGGTGACTATGTAATTTATACTTCAATAAGGTTCAAATTTTTAATTGATTAAAAATAATAAAAAAATAAATAATAAAAAATAACACTATACCACTAGAAACCCATGAGAATGGCTAAAATTAAAGTCTGGGGGCACCTGGTGGCTCAGCTGGTTAAGCGTCTCTTTTGTTGTTGTTGTTTTTGATGTTTATTCATTTTTGAGAGAGACACAAAGCGCAAGCAGGAGAGGGGCAGAGAGAGAGGGAATCTGAAGCAGGCTCCAGGCTCTAAGCTGTCAACACAGATCCCGTCGTGGAGCTCGAACTCACGAACCGTGAGATTATGACCTGAGCCGAAGTCGGACACCTAACCAACTGAGCCACCCAGGTGCCCCTAAGCATCTAACTCTTGATTTCAGCTCAGTTCATGATCTCACAGTTCATGAGATCGAGCCCTGCATTGGGCTCTGCACTGACAGCGCAGAGCTTGCTTGGGATGCTCTCTCTCTCTCCCTCTCTCTGTGCCCTTTCCCTGCTTGCATGTGCATACTCTCTCTCAAAATAAATAACCGATAAAAGAAAAGTCTGATAATGCCAAGTGTTAGCAAACAGAGCTCTCATATACTGCTGGTGGGAGTATAAATGGAACAACCACTTGGGAAAGTTCGGCAGATTCTTACAATGTTAAACGTACACCTACCCAATGACAGAGCAATTCCACTTCTAGGTATTTACTCAAGAAAAATGAGAACACTGTCTGCACATGGAATGGAATGGAATGTTCACAGCAGCCTTATTAATAATAGCCAAATACTGGAAACAACCCAATTGGCCATCAATAAAAGAATGGATACACAAACTGTGGTATATTCATATAAGGAATACTACTCAGTAATAAAAAAGAAAAGACTACTGATATATTACCTTGGCTAAGAGAAGACAGAGACAAAAGTGAGCATCCTGTATGATTTCATTTCTACGAAATTCTAGAAAAGGCAAACCAATCTATGTCAACAGAAAACAGATCAGAAATTGTGTGGGATTGAGTTGGGGACATGGATTAATTGCAAAGAGGCAAAAGGGAACTTTCTGGAATGTAGTGAAAATGTTCTCTATTGTGATGATTACACAGATGTGTACGTTTGTTAAACCTCAAACTGTTTACTTCAATTGTATGCATATGATTGTGAGTACATTATACCTGAATAAAGTTGATTTAAAAAAAAATTTTTTTTACAATTATTTATTTTTGAAAAGCAGAGAAAAGCAGAGAGTGTGAGCGGGGGAGGGGCAGAGAGAGAGGGAGACACAGAATCCGAAGCAGGCTCCAGGCTCTGAGCTGTCATCACAGAGCCCAACGTGGAGCTCGAACCCACGAACCATGAGATCATGATCTGAGCCAAAGTCAGATGCTCAACCAACTGAGCCACCCAGACGCCCCTGAATAAAGTTGATTTAAAAAAAGAAAGTGTGTGTATGTGTACTGACCAAAAGCAATTAGATACAAAAGAATACATATATATATATAGATATATATATATATCTACCTATATATATATACAGATATATATATACACATTTACATGAAGTTCTGAAGTTTACGTAAAGTTTTAAAACTAACAAAACTAATCCACGGCAATAGAAATCAAACTAATCAATGGTTAAGAATCAGTATAGCGGTAACCTTTTGTTATGGTGGTGGTAGGAATAACAGAAAAAGAGTAACCTTTCAGAATAAAAGAAAGATTGTTAAATCTTGATATAATGTACTTATGAAAACTGTATGCTTAAGAATGGTGCAGTTAGGGGGCGCCTGGGTAGCTCAGTTGGTTAAGCATCCAACTCTTGATTTGGCTCACATCATGATCTCATGGTTTGGGAGTTCAAACCCCACACTGGGCTCTGCATTGACAGCTTGGAGCCTGCTTGGGATTCTCTGTCTCCCCCTTCCTCTCTAAAAAAATAAACATTAAAAAAAAAAATAAGAAGGGCACCTGAGTGGCTCAGTCGGGTGAGCGTCTGACTTCGGCTCAGGTCACGATCTCATGGTTCGTGAGTTCGAGCCCTGCATCAGGCTCTGCGCTGACAGCTCAGAGCCTGGAGCCCGCGTCAGATTCTGTGTCTCCCTCTGTCTGCCCCTCTGCTGCTTGCACTCTCTCACATTGTCTCCGGGATGAATAAACATTAAAAAAGAAAAAAATAGTAAGAATGATGCATTTTTAGGGGCACCTGGGTGGCTCAGTTGGTTGAGTGTCTGACTCTTGATTTAGGCTCAGGCCATGATCTCACAGTGCAACTGAGAACACCACTCCTTACTGAGTATGGAGCCTGGTTGGGATTCTCTCTCTCCTTCTCTCTCTTCCCCTTCCCCGCTCCCTCTCTCTCTCAAAATAAATAAATAAACATTAAAAAAAGAGAATGGTGCATTTTACAAATAAACAAAACAGAAACAGACTCATGGACAAAGGAACAAATTGTTGGCTACCAGAGTGGGGAGGGGGAGAGGGTGGAGGCAGGAGAAATAGGGGAAGGGAATTAACAGGTACAAACTTCTACTCACAAAATAATTAAGTCACAGGAATGAAATCTACAGCATAGGGAGTATAGTCAATCAACTGTAGTAACTTTCTGTATAGTGACAAATGGTAACGAGACTTATCATGGGAATCTTTCTGTAATTTATACAAATATCAAATCACTACCATGTATATCTGAAACAGGATACTGTATGTCAATTATACTTCAATCAAAAAAAGATTAATGGGTGCCTGAGTGGCTCAGTCGGTTGAGAGTCTGATTCCTGATTTTGGCTCAGGTCATGATACCAGGGTCATGGGATTGAGCCCTGCATCTGGCTCTGCACTGAGCATGGAGCCTGCTTGGGAGTCTCTCTTAGTCTCTCTCTCTATCCCTCTGCCCCTCCATCTCTTGAAAAAAAAAAAAAAAAAAAGATTTGTGCATCTTAACAATATGTAATTATACCTCAGTAAGAGTGAAACAGGAAAAAATAACCTGAACCCATGATGTCCCTAAACCTGGTCTTCCACCATGCCATCCACTTGCACAGGGATACCAGAACTTGAGTGTCACCTTCACTTTCCTCTCTCCTACCCCTACCCCCCAGATCTAATTAATCATTATGGATTTTGATCTAGCAAACCAATCCAGCAGTCAGAAAAGACCTTCCTGAAATCCAAACATTTATGTGCATATTTTGTGTTTAAAACCCTCTGTTTCTTATTGCCCTTGGCAAAATGACAAAATTCTCTCACACGGCCTAAAGGTGCTATGTGGGCTGGCATCCACCTCCCCAGCTTAGGCCCACATTCCTCTCACCCAAGCTCTCTGCTCAAGTCACACTAGCATTCTTTCAACCTCTCTCTTCACCATGCTCCTTCGAGCTATAGGGACTCTGCAGATTGCTCCCTCTGGCCAGAACACTGTTCCTCCCCTGGTGAACTCCTGCTCATCCTTCAGTTCAGATGTCATTTCCTCAGCAAAGCTTTTTTTGACCAGACCAAATCCACTTAATATAAACTTAATAAAACTCTGTACCTCTCCTTCTTAGCACAACTGCAATTTTTCACTTGATGGCCCAATTAATGTTTTATCACAGATTGCCTTCCCTCTAGAGTGTAACCCTCATGAGGACAAGGAAGGTGTCTTGTTTTGTTCCCCCAAATATTACTAGTATGAAAAACAGTGCCTGGTACATAGCAGGTATTTAAAGATTTCATTTTATTTATTTTTTTGTTTTAAAGTAATCTCTACCCCCAATGTGGGGCTCAAATTCATGACCTTGAGATCAAGAGTCACGTGCTCTACTGACAAAGCCAGCCAGGCACCCTCATAGCAGGTATTTAAATATATACGGAATAAGTTCATAATCAGCTCTTTGGTGCTTTTGGTTTATTTTTCCACTATTCTATCTAGAGATGGCCACAAAATGTCTGATCTTCAAATTGTGACTGTAGCACTGTCAATATTATCTTTAGAAATGAACTTATTGGGATGCTTGTGTGACTCAGTTGGCTAAGCATCCAACTCTTGGTTTCAGCTCAGGTCATGATCCCAGGGTCATTAGATCAAGCCCCGCATCCGGCTCTGCACCAAGCATGGAATCTGCTTAAGATTCTCTCTCTCTTGGGGCGCCTGGGTGGCGCAGTCGGTTAAGCGTCCGACTTCAGCCAGGTCACGATCTCGCGGTCCGTGAGTTCGAGCCCCGCGTCAGGCTCTGGGCTGATGGCTCAGAGCCTGGAGCCTGTTTCCGATTCTGTGTCTCCCTCTCTCTCTGCCCCTCCCCCGTTCATGCTCTGTCTCTCTCTGTCCCAAAAATAAATAAATGTTGAAAAAAAAATTAAAAAAAAAAAAAAAAAAAAAAGATTCTCTCTCTCTCTCTCTCTCTCCCCCTCTGCCCCTCTCCCCAACTCGTGCTCCCTCTCTCTAAAAATAAATAAATAAACTTATTAAAGGTTCAAATGATAATGTACATGCTTTCTCATCAAAGTCAAGGAAAAAATACAAAATACATTCCATAAGACATTTCAGCATTTTAAAATTTGTATTAGACTGACCTGTTTTCATCAAAACCAAGAACAGGATCAGCTGTTTTTTGAGCTTTTCTGGTAAGAAATAAAGGAGCAACTTTCACTGTCCCTTAGAAAAATAAATAGTTAGGTTAGTATCAAAGTTTATCATCTCCACTTACCTCCAGATACTTTTCAATTATAGCTCTATCTTCTTAAACTTAAAAAAAATGAACTCTTCTCAACTTTAACAAAACTTTTTTTTTAAACTAACTTTTTAATTAAAAAATTTTCTATATAATCATCTAGTCTCACAATAGCATTATCAGAAACTCCTGGGAATGTTTTTTTAAACTACAGATTCCCACAATCCCCCTCCAGAGATTCTTTTTTTTTTTTTTTAATTTTTTTTTTCAACGTTTATTTATTTTTGGGACAGAGAGAGACACAGCATGAACGGGGGAGGGGCAGAGAGAGAGAGGGAGACACAGAATCGGAAACTGGCTCCAGGCTCTGAGCCATCAGCCCAGAGCCTGACGCGGGGCTTGAATTCACGGAGCGCGAGATCGTGAGATAGTGACCTGGCTGAAGTCGGACGCTTAACCGACTGCGCCACCCAGGCGCCACCCCCCCCTCCAGAGATTCTTAATCAGTATGCCTAGGGAAGGACCTAAAGATTTAAGAAAATTTTTAATTTGGGGCGCCTGGGTGGCTCAGTCAGTTGAGCAGCTGACTTCTGCTCAGGTCATGATTCTCACAGCTCGTGAGTTCAAGCCCCGCGTTGGGCTCTGTGCTGACAGCTCAGCCTGGAGCCTGCTTCCGATTCTGTGTCTCCCTCTCTCTCTGCCCCTCCCCTGCTCATGCTGGTTCTCTCTGTCTCAAAAATAAATAAACATTAAAAAAAAAAATTTTTTTAAAGAAAATTTTTAATTTATTCAGAAGATTTTGATTATCAGGTTTGGGAATCTCTACCTTAACTGCAGCTAAATAGAAAGAAATCCAATAACTTGAATACACAAAATTACCTTTATAAAACTTTTCACTACATTATAACTTTACTTATTAAAATAGATATATGTAATATAATTGAACGTTCATATTTTAGAAGACAAGAAATTAAAATGAGAGCAATATAATTCCTCCAAAGCATTCTAATATTCGTCACAAACATTATCAGATCTCATTACCTGGTACGTTTTTAGGATTCTTGTTAAGTTTTTTTCCTAGCACATCATTCAGACACTGAAGATTCTTCTGATTTTTCTCGGGTTGCTTTAAAGAAGTAATATCTGAATCTATTATTATTACAGAGTCCTAAGACAGAATAAGAAAAACATTTTTACAATATGTCAGACAACTGAGGTTTTAAATTTCAAAAGGATTACAGTGCTAGAAGCCAGAGGTAAGAGAATTACATTAGCAGCTCCATCCATCTCTTCATCAGACACTACCTGATTGATACAGAAAACATACGCTATATGTCGTAAATGACAATAGCCTGTGCTATACCATTCAAGTTCACATATCAAAGGGTGGACTTATTATTACCATGGGTTTTCTTTTTTAAAGAAGCAACCAAAAGACTTTACTCCAGACAAAAGAGTCAGTATCACTGAGCTATACAAGTTCTAGCTCTACTCTTTGAGAGCTATACATCCTATAAATGTATTAGATAAAGTCTGATATGCTTTCAGGTGGTCAGTACACATTTACTAAGCATCTACCATGTGTCAGGCAATACAGCATACACAGACAAATGCAACAAGAGTTGGCTTCAAGGTTGTACCAGGGTTTAGGGGACAGAGGGAGAGCTAATTCAATCATAACACGGTAGGTTGAGAGCAACATTGACTAAAATACAAAAAAAAAACACAGAAGTTAAGTACATTTTGGGAAGAAACTACTTGTCTTGAAGGCACCAACAAAGCTTTCAAGAGGAAGTATCAGAATGTTCGTACCATTATTCCTAATAATCAAAAAGTGGAAACAATCCAAATGTCCGTCAACTGATGAAAGGGTTAAAAAAATGTGGTATAGCCATACAAAGCGGTATTATTTGGCAATAAAAAATAAATGAAATATTGATGCTACAATATGGATGAACACCAAAAACACTATGAGTGAAAGAAACCAGGCACAAAAGGCCATATGTTATATGATACCATTTATATGAAATGTCCAGAATAGGCAAATCTATACAAACAGAAAAGTAGATTAGTGGTTGCCTGGAGCTGAGGGAGGGGAGACTGGGAAGTTACAGCTAAGGGAAATAGGAGTTCTTTTTGGGGTAATGAAATATTCTAAAATTGTGGCGATGGAATCACAACTCTGTGAATATATTAAAAGCCAGTGAACTGGGCACTTTAAATAGTGAATTATATCTCTATAATAAGATATAAGTATGTGACTTGTATCTCTATAATAAAGCTGGTTTTAAAAGAGGAGGCAGGGGTGCCTGGGTGGCTCAGTCAGCTAAGCATTGGACTTTCGGCTCAGGTCACAAACTCATGGTTCTTGAGTTCAAGCCGTGCATCGTGCTCACTGCTGTCAGCGCAGAGCCTGCTTCAACTCCTCTGTCCCCATGCCCCCCACCCTTGCCCCTTCCCCACTTGCACTCTATCAAAAATAAACATACATACATACATACATAAGAAAAGAGGGTAGCATTTAGCAGGACTTAATGTATGAGTAGGAATTCCTCAGGTAGAAAAGAGTATTTGGTATATGCATTTCAAGCTGAGACTACAAAGTGGAAATAAAAGTTGCACCATTTAGGGAGAAAGGAATAATTCAGTGTGACTAGAGCAAAGAGTGTGTATATGAGGAAGGAGGAAAGGGAAGAGCTAATTCAGCCTATGAAGGATCTCAAATGACATGATGAGGATGCAGACTGTATGCTTTTGCAAAAGGAGCGAAGAGCTTTTAAAACAGAAATGCAGGGGCGCCTGGGTGGCGCAGTCGGTTGGGCGTCCGACTTCAGCCAGGTCACGATCTCGCGGTCCAGGAGTTCGAGCCCCGCGTCCAGCTCTGGGCTGATGGCTCAGAGCCTGGAGCCTGTTTCCGATTCTGTGTCTCCCTCTCTCTCTGCCCCTCCCCCGTTCATGCTCTGTCTCTCTCTGTCCCAAAAATAAATAAACGTTGAAAAAAAAAATAAAATAAAAATAAAAACAGAAATGCAAATGATATTCTTTCCACAACCTCAGGGGTATCTTACAATTCTACCTATAACTTTATATGGCTTCCTCCTCCTTCTCCAAGCAGCAGAGTAGGACAGAACTCACACCAATAAATATTTCTAATACTTACTGCTGTTTCTGACAATTCCTTCCTTTCAGCAAGCGTCTGATGTCTAGATGAACGTCTTAAGGGCGTCACTATTTCTTCAGTAGTTTTTGACCTACTAATGTGTAAAGCTTTTGCTTTTTCAATCAATTGTTTTGCTTTTGATACACTTTTTGAAGCACTGCTCGCCTAAACAAAAATTTGAAAAACTTAGATCAGTGGCAAACATTTCATATTTAATAATAGAAAGAAATTATAAAAGGCAAAACTTTGGAAACAGTAGAAAGGTTAGTGGTTGCCAGGAGTTAGGTGGGGAAGGAGGGATGAACAGGCAGAGCATAGAGGATTTTTAAGCCAGTGATACGACACTATATGTATGATACTAGAATGATGGATACATGTCATTATACATTTATCTAAACTCACAGAATGTATAACACCAAGAGTGAACCTTAATGTAAACTCGGGACTCTGGGTGATAATGATCTGTCAATGCAGGTTCATCAATTGTTAAAAAATGTACTATTCTGGTATTGATAATATGGGAGGCTATGCATGTGTGGGTACAGGGAGTATATGGGAAATCTCTGTATCTTCCACTCAGTTATGCTGTGAACCTAAAACTGTTGTAAAAAATAAAATCCAGGGGCGCCTGGGTGGCTCAGTTGGTTAGGCATCCGACTGTTGATTGCGGCTCAGGTCATGATCTCATGGTTTGTGAGATGGAGTCCCATGTCAGGCCCCACACTGACAGCATGGGGCCTACTTGGGATTTTCTCTCTCCCCTTCTCTCTGCCCCTCCCCAGCTCACTCACTCGCTCTCAAACATTTAATTAATAAATAATAAAATCCATTAAACATATATAAAACTATAATCATAAATCGTATTAAAAAAGACAAAGAAATAGTTACTTAAATCTTACCAAGGAAATTAAATTAGTGTGTCTAGTGTAATTAACATGTCTAATATGTGTCTACCTTTATTTTTAACTAGAAATTTATTCAGATAAATATAATTACGTTCATGAAAAACACCCAGAGAGATGTCTATATTAGATGTCTGTATGGATTAGAATCGTTGGTTATTTCCCCACCATCTTCATGGCATGTATTTGACTTTAGTCACCTTTAGGGTGAATCCACTAGAGAGAGGCTGAAAAGGCATTAAGTATGGAAAAGAGCACTAGATAAGAAGTCTGGCCTTTAGGCCTGACTTTGCCATTGATGTACGAAGTGATCCTGTGCATTTAAATATTACCTTCCAGACAATGTGCTTTCCACATTGAGTTCTACGGGTTTTTATGTTTAAAGACATCCAACAAGCAAGGTGCACAACAATTTACATTATATGATCCCTTTTAAAAGTCACATATACCTATATAATCATAGGAAAAAGTCTAGAAGGGCATTAATAGTTTTAATGTAACTATTAAAGTGGGTTACCCTTTGAGGAGCCTGGGTGGCTCAGTCGGCTGAGCGTCCGACTTCCACTCAGGTCATGATCTCACAGTTCGTGGGTTGGAGCCCTGCGGCAGACTCTGTGCTGGCGGCATGGAGCCTGCTTTGGATTCTGTGTCTCCCTCTCCCTCTGCCCCTCCCCTGCTCACGCTGTTTCTGTCTCTGCCTCTCTCTCAAAAATAAATGTTAAAAAAAATTTTTTTAAGTGTGTTACCCCTAGAGAGTAGATAATAACTTTTCACTTTTAATTTTATATACTTCTGTTTTTAAACAAATGTTTGCTTTTTTTTAAAACCTTCAAAATGTTTTTAAAAAACTATTGAAAAGCATAGGCATGGATGTTCAAAATATATGTAAGAAGGTTAGGAAAACAAAGATTCTGTATAGTAGAATCTTCTTCTATAGTAGAATCTTCTGTATAGTAGAGTGATAGATTTCTGTTGTTCTGCTAGCAAAATTTTTGGCACGCTGATGAACCTTATTAAGTTCGTATTCAAAATAATCCACCTAAATTTAAATGGATAACTCAATTACTGAAATAAACTGTTACACAAAAAGATATGTTTTAGTGAATGTGAAAAAAGCATACACATACACATTTTGGCAAGTAATTCTGCTGTTACTTGAAATTAGTTTTTTTTTTTTCTAATAGTTTTTTTTTTCTTTCCTGATAAAAGTTCTTAAAGGTTCGTGTTTATAGGGCTGCCTGGGGGGATCACTCAGTTAAGTGTCTGACTCTTGATTTTGGCTCAGGCCATGATCTTGTGGTCATGGGATCGAGCCCCATGTCCAGGCTCTGAGCTGAACACGGTGTCATGTCTGCTTAAGATTCTCTCTCCCTCCACCCCTCTCCCCTGCTCATGCTCTCTTGCTATTAAAAAAACTAAAATAATTTTTTAAAAGTTCATGTTTATACAGAAAACAGAAAAATAAAGTTAAAACCATCAATAATCCTATCACCTCAAAAACAGTCATATCCACCCATCCTCCCAGCCTTACTTGGTTACCCCTGACAACACCAGGAACTTCATTGCTGATGGCACCCTACTTTCTCCCTGTTTGTCAGCCTCTAGTCCCAGCCACCCAGCTTGGCTTCCACTGCACGTCACTTCATCCACTCTGAAAAATGTTCTCACCTCCTTTGGCTCCACTGTCCTTCAAAACAGGGATAAATATTTACTTTATGACATTAATGACGAGTACTAAGCATAGTGCCTGGAATGTGATAAGCAGTCAAAAAAAATGACAGCTGTTAAATAACAATGAGAGATAAAAACTTTCTGTAGCAGTGCCATTCACCCAAGGATTATATCAGAATCACCTTACGGGCATTGTGAACCCACACATACCTGTGCCTACATCCTGGAGAGAATCCAATTCTCTCAAGGTGTGGATACGCAGATTATTTTTAGAAGCAGCTAAATTATTCTTATATATCCTACCTTTCCCTTTAGGGTAAAGGTTTTCAACGGGGGGGGGGGGGGGGGGTGATGTGCGATTCTTTTTTTTCCTTCCCAGGGATATTTGCAATGTGTGGAGACATTTTTGGTTGTCATAACCAGGGGAGCTGGACAGCGATTCATATGTCATGGGTAGAGGCCTAAGTTATTGCTAAACATCCTACAATGCACGAGTCCCCTATAACAAATGAATTATCCAGCCCAAAATATCAATAGTACAAGGGTTTTCAGACGTGTCGCAGAGTTACAGACCCTACTTTTTAGCCTCTGATCTATAGAAATAAACCAAAAATTGAATCATAACCTATAAGCAGCCTTAAGGAAAATGACTAACATGTAACTCTTACCAAGAAAAGTTTTTCTAAGCAAATTATACTGTCCTTATCAATTGCTCTCATCTCACAATAAGATATGTTGACCACTTAATAAACTAACTAGAGAAACAGAAAAACAGTGAGTAATAACATATGCTATAGTTAATATAACCAATCTATAAAATATGTGAATATTCTTTTGGCACATTACTTCTAATAGTAGCTGTTGTTTTAGGAAACGGAATACCCGCATATTCCAATTACCTTTCTAGTCTGAGAAGTAAAATCTCCATCGGTTGCTTCATATTTCTCACATCTTTTTTTAGATTTCTTCTTAGATTTTTTGGGAGTACTAATTCTGGTGAATTTCATTCTGGGAATAAAAAAGATATTCAGAAGCGTTTCATGATTATGTGTAAGAGTTTTAATTAAGTATAGAAAAGAACCACCTAGGGCTTCAATTTCTGGACAGTTCTTAAAAACAAAAATACCCCCTACATTAGTTTCAAACTACTGATCAAAAGTAAGCCAAACTCAAACTCTTAAAAAATATAAAAAGTTTCCTTTTAGAAATCGTAAAATTACCTCTTAAGATCACTCTTTCATTGACCAAAACCAGCATGCAAGTATATACCTCATACGATATGGCTCAGTTTCCCAAGAAATAAAGCTCTGACTTATTTTTAATCTCAGATGCAGAGAATTCAGGATTAGCAACTATGATGAATAAAAGTTAGAACTCATCTAAAATACATCTAGGAGGCACCTGGGTGGCTCAGTGAGTTAAGCTTCTGACTTCAGCTCACGTCATGATCTCATGGTTTGTGAGTTTGAGCCCCACATGGGGCTCTCTGCTGTCAGGGCAGACATGCTTGGGATCCTATGTCTCCCCCCACCCCCCCCCGCCCCTCTCCCCCTTAAAAACAAACATTAAAAAAATAAATAAAATACATCTATAATTCTTCTTCTGAAATCATGCCTGACCTTAAATTAAATGTGAAAAATAAGCATTTTTGAAACTGTTTTGAAACTGTTTTGAAAAATAAGCATATTTTGAAACTTATAAATCAGGTATTCTAGAAAAAAATGATACTCTCCAATGCTTCAAGCATTTTCCTTCCCAACTAATATATGGAGAACACTTAGAACTTCAGAATAGAAACAAAACTTTACCTAATAGGGCTCTCTGAGTCAGAAGAGACTGTTATTAATTCTGCCGTATATAAGCTATGCTTTTCTGGTAAGGTGGCTGCTTTTGGAGTGGAAGCCTTTATTGGACTATCGTCTTCAGAATCAGTACTTCTAATGACCATTGTGGTAGGGGTGCTGCTGGTTCTTACAGATCTTCTGCTTGACCTGGGTGTGGAAACATTTTCCAGACTGTCTTCGGTTTCGGTTTTACAATGCATGACCTTATCATTAATGGGTACACTGGTTTTTCTTGAAGACTTCTTGTTATACGGAGAGGAAATCTTTAGAGGGTCTTCCCCAACAAGATTTTCACTGCTAAATAATGTGTTTTTGAAAACTTCCGTTTTCTTTTGTCTTAAACTCCTTCTAAGCCTATTTTGACTCTGTTTACCCTTAAAGGAAAAAGTTGTTCCTTTCTTTTGAGTACTTCCCTGTCTACTTTCACCTGGAGTAGCACCAGTATCTAACATCTTCTTACCCTTTTTCTTCAGCTTTTTACTTTTCTCTTTAGGAAAAGTTCCTTTGTCAGTATGTGACTGTGAATTGCCATGATTTGAAATCATTTGAATATTAGCATTGTCCATGATTTTTTTAGAATTACCGTCTCTTCCTTCATCATTCAAAGATTTTTCATTGAGCTCTTTCTGCTTATCAGAAGACTTTCGCACTCCATTTTTAAGCGCATCCGATGCTGGCTGCCTAAACGCTTTCATAAACTGTTGTCTTTCTTCTAGAGTGCATTTCGGCTTTGAGGCTTCGGAACTTCCAGCTTCCAGCACTGCCAACTCTAATTCTTCCTCCTGTATGACAACGTTCGATTTTCTTTTCTGAACAGTCTGTTCATTCTCAGGATCTGACAGGCTATTTTCTGTTTCCAACTGCTTTTGTTTCAAGAAAATTGAGGGTATTTTCCGGGTCTTTTTGGGGGGAATAGGGTGAACCTGTGCAAGAACAGTAACTGTCTTGGAGCGTATGTGTTGGGAAATTTCACAGGTTTCTGGGTCACTCATACTACCGCTTTTGACTATATCTTCAACAGTTTCAGAAGGAATACAAATCGCCACTGTAGAGTCTGGTAGGTCTACTTTATTTTCCTTGTGACTTTTCAAAAATTCCTCGTAGGAGACAGTTATTGTCCTATCCTTTAAGCGGGCTGGTTTAGCTATATCACCCCTAGAGTCTGCACAGTCTGCAGGACTGTCCATCTCATCAGCTAGGGAAGGCACTCTCTCCTTCCTGCCTTTACCATCTTTTTGAAGGAGACTTATTTCTTCTGCCAATGGTAAGCTTTCAGACAGATCTATTATATCTCTGTGCTTCCTTTTCCTCATTTTTTTGCAATCATTTTTTGTGATTCCTTGCTTAGGATTTACTCTCTTGGAGCTTTTTATGGAGGTCCTAGTGCTTGACTGTTTTTTGGTATCTTGAATACTTTCTGCAAGTACCTCTACACGTTTCTTGCAGAGTGAAACAGAAGTACCACTTTCCGCAAAATCATTATTTAGACCGGAGTCTTCTTTGCTATCGTCACTGTTAATTTCAATTGGAGATTCATTTTCAGCTTTAATATTATTTAGTCGATGAGATAAATTAACTCTCTTTCCTCTCTTCTTGAACTCTATATGTGAGAACACTCCCAACGGTGGTTTACAGTCTTTGCCACTGTCAGCAGGCAATGGTGGCAATGATTTTATCTTGCACTCTTTTGCTGATTGTGTCTTCTCATTTGTGGGGGACGTCTTTCTAAAATAATTCAGAATATTACTGGATTTGGGTGGAGAGAACACACTGTCTCCAGTCTTCCCTGTTGGTGATAAATATTTTGTAATTGTTTTGCAGGAAGATCTGTCATCATCTTTCCTTCGCTTTTTGCACGCCTATCAATTTAAAAGAAAAAGAAAGCACTTACGTCAAGCAAGATAATACAAAACATAAATTTTTAAACATGGATCTAATATTTTACCTAATTGGATAAAAAAAGGAAGGCTCCCTTAGGTAACAAACATGATATATACTAGAAAAAAGAGGGGTGTCTGAGTGCCTCAGTCAGTTAAGCAAATGACTTGAGCTCAGGTCATGATCTCGCGGTTCAGGAGGAGACAGCTCCGAGCGAGGAGCCTGTTTCGGATTCTGTGTCTCCCTCTCTCTCTGCCCCTCCCCCATTCCCATTCTCTCCCTCTCTCTCTCAAAAATAAACAACAACAAAAAAAATGTTTTAAAGCAAAAAGAGCTTTAAAATTAAACCTACGTTCGGGGCGCCTGGGTGGCGCAGTCGGTTAAGCGTCCGACTTCAGCCAGGTCACGATCTCGCGGTCCGTGAGTTCGAGCCCCGCGTCAGGCTCTGGGCTGATGGCTCAGAGCCTGGAGCCTGTTTCCGATTCTGTGTCTCCCTCTCTCTCTGCCCCTCCCCCGTTCAAGCTCTGTCTCTCTCTGTCCCAAAAATAAATAAACGTTAAAAAAAAAATTAAAAAAAAAAAAATTAAACCTACGTTCAAATCTCAATGTTACGTCACAAGCCATACACTTATAATTTGTGTATTTTACTTTATATATATTATACTTGAAAAAAAAGTTTCAAGGCCACTATACTTACGTACAAATGTGTTAATTTCTATTGGTCTCTGTTTACAACCTTTGAATACTAGCACCTACCCCACAAAATTTGTAATGAACACCATACATGAAAATATATGAAGTCTGCATGGTAGAACCTCTACAAATATTAACTCCATTCCCTTTTCACTTTTTTAGTTAAAAACAAATTATCCTATCTCTAAGAAACACACACACAGTGAACAAACCTAGCATCCCAAAATTTACTAATCAAGTAAAAATTTTGAAGGACACTTACCACAAATAAAATTTTCCAATGTTTTAATGTGATTTATTTATTTATTTATTTATTTATTTATTTATTTATTTATGGGGGGGGGGACCGCCCATGCACACACACTCTCAAAAAATAAATAAACAAGGGGCTCCTGGGTGGCTCAGTCAGTTAAATGTCCGACTTCAGCTCGAGTCATGATCTTGCGGTCCATGAGTTCGAGCCCCGCATCAGGCTCTGTGCTGACAGCTCAGAGCCTGAAGCCTGTTTCAGATTCTGTGTCTCCCTCTCTCTCTGACCCTCCCCCGTTCATGCTCTGTCTCTCTCTGTCTCAAAAATAAATAAATGTTAAAAAAATTAGAAAATAAAAAATAAATAAATAAACTTAAAAAAAAATCTTGGGGCATGTGGGCGGCTTAGTCAGTTAAGCATCCAACTTGGGTTCAGGTCATGATCTCACTGTTTGTGGATTCGAGCCTTGCATTGGGCTCTGTGCTGACAGCTCAGAGCCTGGAGCCTGCTTCAGATTCTGTGTCTTCCTCTCTCTCTCTGTTCCTCCCCACCCCCCTTGCAAAAATAAACAATAAAAATAAATTAATTTATCAAATAAAATCTTAAAAAATTAGTAATGAATGGGGAATTATACTTCTAGAAAATTAAAAGGTATCATAAAGCAGGGGCGCCTGGATGGCTCAGTCGGTTGATCTCACACTTCATGGGTTCCAGCCCCACATCAGGCTCTGTGCCAACAGCTCAGAGCCTAGATCCTGCTTCGAATTCTGTGTCTCCTTCTCTCTCTGCTCCTCCCCTAGTTGTGCTCTCTCTCTCTCTCTCAAAAATAAATTAACATTAAGGTGGAAAAAAAGGTATCACAAAGCTATCATCATTGAAAGCATTAAAAGCTAGGGGCACCTGGCTGGTTCAGTCAGTGGAGCATGCAACTTTTGCTCTTGGGGTTGTGAGCTTGAGCCCCACATTTGGTGTAGAGATTACAAAAAAAGAAAGAAAGAAAGAAAGAAAGAAAGAAAGAAAGAAAGAAAGAAAGAAAGAAAGAAAATAAATAAAGGCGGGGGGGGTGGGGAGCCTGGGTGGCTCAATCGGTTAAGTATCTGACTCCTGATTTTGGCTCAAGTCAGGATCTCTTGGTCTGTGTGACCGAGTCCCACATCAGGCTCTGCGCTGACAGTGTAGAGCCTGCTTGGGATTCTCTCTCTCTCCCCCTCCCTCTCTGCCCCTCCCCTCCTTGAGTTTGCTCTTTCTCTGTCTCAAAATAAGTAAATAAACATTTAAAAAAAAAAAAAAAAGAGGGGGGCGCCTGGGTGGCGCAGTCGGTTAAGCGTCCGACTTCAGCCAGGTCACGATCTCGCGGTCCGTGAGTTCGAGCCCCGCGTCAGGCTCTGGGCTGATGGCTCGGAGCCTGGAGCCTGTTTCCGATTCTGTGTCTCCCTCTCTCTCTGCCCCTCTCCCGTTCATGCTCTGTTTCTCTCTGTCCCAAAAATAAATAAACGTTGAAAAAAAAATTTTTAAAAAATAAAAAAAAAAAAAGAGGAAGAAGAAGAAGAGAGGCACCTGGGTGGCTCAGTCGGTTGACCGTCCGATATCGGCTCAGGTCATGATCTCACGGTTTGTGAGTTCAAGCCCCAAGACAGGCTCTGTGCTGACAGCTCAGAGCCTGGAGCCTGCTTCGGATTCTGTGTCTCCCTCTCTCTGCCCCTCCCCTACTCGCGCTCTCTCTCTCAAAAAATTTATAAAAATTTTTTAGGGGCACCTGGGTGGCTCAGTCGATTAAGCGTCTGACTTTGGCTCAGGTTATAATCACTCACTTTGTAAGTTCGGGCCCAGAGTCGGGCTCTGTGCTGACAGCTCAGAGCCTGGATCTGCTTCGGATTCTGTCTCCCTCTGTCTCTGCCCCTCCCCCACTAGAATTCTATCTCTCAAAAATAAACTTAGAAAAATCTTTTTTAAATTTTTTTAAATAAAAAAGAAAACCAGAAAAAGAAATAAGTATATATTTAAGAACTTGGTACACGAGAACAGTAGTATTCAAGCTAGTGAGCAAAGAAGTACTTAATAAATGGTATTGGGACAAATTTCTAACCATTTGGATGACTACGAGGCAAAATAAATTACAGATGAAAATTGTGTATGTTAAAATGAGATGGTAAATGCATTAGGAGAAAATGCTAATGAGTTATCAGTATTATTATATTACCATGAGATCGTATCAAAGGCACTATGCCATAGGCTCTGGAGTCAGGCAGATCTAAGTTCAAGTGCTGGCTCTGGTATCTACTAGCATGGGACCTTAAGCATATTACTTTTAACTTTCTAATTATACAGGCAATGATACCTCAGCACAGGGTTGATATTAAGCAAAATAATGTGTACAAGGCCCTCACCCTTGCAATACTAAACAATAAGTATCATTGCTATGAAATAGGCTAAGCAGGGCACCAAAAGCAGAAACTGTAACGAAAAGGTTGATAAACCGACCACACAAAAATCAAGAACTGTCTCATTCAAGTACCAAAAGTCCTTCACATCGGAGAAAGCTGAGCAACTCCCTTGATTTAGCAGACAAATATCAGCGTAACAGCTACCAGCAAGTAGACAAAAGTTATTCAATTCCAAAAAATGAGGGAGAGTCCTAGTTAAATAAGCATACATCTTGGCGCACTTCAAGGACACCAGTGTGCCTATTTCAGAACGCTAGCTTGAGATGCTACTCCAATACTTCATGGCATTAGAGTATCTATATAAGGACTGCTTACTGCATTTCACTGAAATTTGGTGAATAGGTAAGAATAACAGCATTCCACGCTGGGACTCCTAACTGCAGTATCTTAAGCTCTGGAACCATGAGAAACCGATTTTTTTAAAAAATTACTTTGACTCCCGTAATGGCAATCTAAGCAGTCATCTTCCAATAGGTAAATGGATACACTACTGGAACTTAAAGATTCTTTCCAACGCTAAAGTTCTGATTCCTTACCATGAACCCAGACTTGATCCTGGGATCCTCTGCGACATTTCACAAGTCCAAAACATCAAGTTCCACCAACATCTCAGGACCTGGGGACCGGTCGAGGTATCTTTTAAATCCTGACTTTCCTGGCCCCGCAATCATCTCACAATCTCGATGTTTGTCAGTACCTATCACGACTTTAGGAAGCGACACACTCCAGCAATTGTTGCACACAATGTCACTGCTGTGGGGCCTCACCAGGTCCCTCCTCTCCCCTCCCGGATCCAAAGTTGGGATCACCTTTCACCCACCTCCTACAGACGGAGATTCTCTAGCTCACCTCAATCTCGTAGTCCTTCACCGGAGGGGGAGCAGCTGCCGCCGCCATGGCCAGGACCCCCACCATGCTCCCTGCTTCCCGGAATGCCGGCTCCTAGGGCGTTGAGCGGCCGGGCCCCGCCAGCCTAGAGGCCATGGAGGCGGCCGGCCCCCGAAGAGGCAGCAGCCGGGATGTGGGGTCCGTCCCGGACTCCCCCCGCGCCCACCCGCCCGGAGCGGTCGCGGAGGCTGGGCCCAGCTCAGCCGAGTCGAACGCGGGAAGGGGCGGTAAGAAAGCGCGGGCAGCGAGGACCCCGGGGCGCGGCCGGCGAGCGCAGGGGGCCCTCGACACAGGCGCCCCCAGGCTAAGCGCCCGGGACCGCGACCCCGGCCGGGAAAGCAGGCCGAACGCAGACCCGACCCGCGGGCTTCGGAGGGAATTCTTGTCAATTGGGTTTTCGCGCCGTCTGGAGCGCATGGGGCGGAGCTTAGGATTGCTTCTAGAGGCTGCGCGGACGGTAAGCAGAGAGGGCCAAAATACTTCTCGGACGAAACTGCAGGAGGCGGGATTGGTTTTACCAAGGGATTTCAGACTAGCGGGGCTTCTCCCGCCCAGTTTCACGGATGAGGACGTGAGTTGACTAAAGTCCGTCGGTGACAGAATTAAAACTGTAGACTTTTGATGCCCTAGGCTAGCCCCTTGTAAAAAGTGGAAATTCAAGGGCGCCTGGGTGGCTCAGTGGGTTAAACGTCTGATTTCCTCTCTGGTCATGATCTCTCTGTTGGTGTATTCGAGCCCCACATCGGGTTCTGTGCCGACAGCTCAGACCCTGGAGCCTGCTTGGGATTCTGTGTCTCCCTATGTCTCTGCCCCTCCCCCGCTCACGCTCTGCTCTCTCTGTCTCAAAAATGAATAAATGTTAAAAATAAATAAAAGTGGAAATTCAAGGGGTGCCTGGGAGGCTCAATCAGTTAAGCAACCCACTGGATTTCGGCTAAGGTCATGGTCTTGGAGTCCATGGGTTCCAACCCCGCCTCTGGCTCTGCGCTGTCAGCTCTGAGCCTACTTGGGATTCTCCGTCTCCTTCTCTCTCTCTCTGCCCCTCCCCTGCTGGTGCGCTCTCAGGAAATAAATAAATAAATAAATAAACAAATATTTTTAAAAATCTTAAAGAAAATTCTGTCTCTTCCCCTCCCCTTTCTCTCAAATTAAAAAAACAATAAAGTGGAAATTCAAAAAAATAAAGTGGAAATTCAAAAAATACAGAAAAGGAAATAATTGATTACATTCCACCCCCATGGAATAAAATGTTATTTTGGCAAGCGTCTTACCTCGAAATACACACACAGGATCCGAGATTTTGACTTTTTTCCCTAAACTGAGCAAAAGAGGGCATTGTTTCCCACGGATTTCTTCCTCCCTGGCAGCCAGGAGCCCAACATCATGGCCTCAGCTGGTTGGAGTGCATGCCAGTTGTTCCAGGGGTTTGCTGGTTTGTAGTGATGATAATCTCATACTTCATTTGCATTCTTTTCACGGATTTGTTTAGCTTTGACTTTTTTTTCCACATGAGTTTATTGTTGCAGTGATATAGACATAGAGTATGTTTATTTTGTTTGAGTGCATACTTTTAACTGCATGGTGTGTAAGAACTGAGTAGGTCAGGTAAAAGGATATACCAAATAATAACGGGAAGCCACCTTGTTGCATCTGGCTATGCAAACTGATTTTAACTACGGATGTCACTGTGTCCATCTCAATACCATAAAGATGGTATTGCTATTGTTTTCACAACATAAAGGGTGCAAATTTCTCCAATGAAATTGGAGGTAATTATTTTTTTCTTTTAAAACTGTTAGCCAAGGGGCACCTGGGTGGCTCAATCAGCTGATCATCCGACTTCAGCTCAGGTCATGATCTCAGTTCATAAGTTCCAGCCCTGCATCAGGCTCTATGAGGACAACCCAGAGCCTGGAGCCTGCCTCAGATTCTGTGTCCCCCTCTCTCTCTGCCCCTCCTTGCTCTCTCACTGTCTCTCTCTCTCTCTCTCTCTCTCTCTCTCTCTCTCTCTCAAAAATAAAAAAAAAAAAAGAGGGGTGCCTGGGTGGCTCAGTTGGTTAAGCGACCGATTTCAGCTCAGGTCATGATCTCACAGTCCATGAGTTCGAGCCCCGCGTCGGGCTCTGTGCTGATAGCTCAGAGCCTGGAGCCTGCTTCAGATTCTGTGTCTCCCTCTCTCTCTGACCCTCCCTCATTCATGCTCTGTCTCTCTCTGTCTCAAAAGTAAATAAACATTAAAAAAAATAAAATTTTTTTAAATAAAAAAAATTAAAAAAAGACTAAAAATTTTTTTAAATAAAAAAATAAAACTGTTAGCCCAGAATAAGGTTTTTCTAAAATAGATACTGTTTTGTTGATCTGGTTTTTTTTTTTTTTTCCCTCACTGTAGAGTAAGAACACTGCCCAAGGAGAAGGAGAAGGAAGAGGAGGGGGGAGGAGAAACAAATGAGAAAATTACAGAGAAAACTGAAAGTCTCCTTGACTTCTATCCCCAAATTCAATCTCCACCTCTTGGCCCAGTGGTAGTCATTATTAGCTGTTTGGTGGGTAGCACTGCACACTTTTCATATTTGTATGTATATCCATAGAAAATGCTTTACTATTGTTTTTATTTACATAAACAGTAATACTGTAAATATCAT
The DNA here is from genome assembly GCF_018350175.1 of Felis catus. NCBI lineage: Eukaryota > Metazoa > Chordata > Mammalia > Carnivora > Felidae > Felis > Felis catus. Next base: position 20,064,233 of record NC_058381.1, on the reverse strand, counting down.
TCAGCAATCTGCTTTTTTCATTCATCATTGTTTTCAAGAGCTATCCATGATACATGTAGATCTGATTCACTCCCTTTCATTCTTGAGTATTCTGTCCAATTATACACATTTTATTTATCCATTCCCTTAGTGATGAACATTTGTCACCAGTTTTCTGTCTCAGTGTGTCAGCGAACACTCTTGTCTATGTCTCCTTGAACATGTGTAATGTTTCTCTAGAAGACACATCTAGAAGTGGAATTGCGGGGTTATATGCTATATATCTCCATGACTATTTATTCTTCTAAATTTCTAAGTATTTAAACTGCATTGTTTTGTTAAGCATTTGCACTGAGTTTATTTTGAGATATGTAGTTCTTCTTAAGGAGCTCATGGCATTTATACGTTTTAAATTAAATAAGCTCTAACATTTGCATAGCAATTAAGTATTTACAATGTGCTCATGTGGTTTTTTATCATCTTCCCCATCTAGCTAACTGCTACTTTTAAGAATTATTATTAACCCGGGGTGCCTGGGTGGCTCAGTCGGTTGAGCGTCCGACTTCAGCTCAGGTCACGATCTCGCGGTCTGTGAGTTCGAGCCCCGCGTCAGGCTCTGGGCTGATGGCTCGGAGCCTGGAGCCTGCTTCCGATTCTGTGTCTCCCTCTCTCTCTGCCCCTCCCCCGTTCATGCTCTGTCTCTCTCTGTCTCAAGAATAAATAAACGTTAAAAAAATTAAAAAAAAAAAGAATTATTATTAACCCTTATATTTATCAAAAGTAATGCCTGTGCTTGGTTAAGAAATGTCAGAGAGCATTATAAAACTTACTATCAAAAAAGAGCTAATTTCTTTCTTTCTTTTCTTTTTCGAAAGTTTACTTATTTACTTTGAGCATGCTCAGGGGAGGGGCAGAGAGAATCCCAAGCAAGCTCTGTGCTGTCAGCAGCACAGAGCCCCATGTGGGGTTCAATCTCATAAAGCTTGAGATCATGACCTTAGCCAAAACCAAGAGCTGCACATTTAACTGAGTGAGCTACCCCTCTTTTTTTTTTTTTTTTTTTTTTTTTTGATGTTTATTTATTCTTGAGAACTTGAGCTGGGGAGGGGCAGAGGGAGAGGGAGACAGGGAATCCAAAGCAGGTTCCAGGCTCTGAGCTATCAGCACAGAACCTGACACAGGAATCGAACCCATGAACCTGAGATCATGACCTGAGCTGAAGTCGGAGGCTTAACCAACTGAGCCACCCAGGCACCCCTCCCCCTTTTCTTTTTAAGTGGACTCTATGACTAATGTGGGGCTTGAACTCACCACCCTGAGGTTAAGAGTCACATGATCTACTGACTGAGCCAGCCTAAGAAAGAGCTGATTCCCATTTCATAACCTGGTGTAATTTCCCAAGGGCAGCCACTTTCAAAAGGCTTCCAGCACTATAAATATCTCTTTTATTTTTTAAATATTTTTTAATGTTTTATTTATTTTTTGGAAGAGAGAACATAAGCAGAGACGGGACAGAGAGAGAGAGAGAGGGGGAGAGAGAGAGAGGGACAGAGGATCCGAAGTGGGCTTTGTGCTAACAGGCTGACAGCTGTGAACCAGATGTGGGGCTTGAACTCACCAACTGCGAGATCATGACCTGAGGTAAAGTCAGTCGCTCAACCAACTGAGCCACCCAGGTGCCCCTAGATATCTCCTTATTTTTAAATACTGTAATATGCTTATACAGATATTTCTTGATTTAACTATTTTATTTTATTTTATTTCATTTATTTTTATTTTTTTGTTAATTTTTTTTGATGTTTATTTATTTTTGAGAGAGAGAGAGAGAGAGAGACAGAGCGCAAGCAGGGGAGGGGCAGAGAGAGAGGGAGACACAGAATCCCAAGCAGGCTCCAGGCTCTGAGCTGGCAGCACAGAGCCTGACATGGGGCTTGAACTCACGAATGGTGAGATAGTGACCTGAGCTAAAGTCGGACGTCCAAGCGACTGAGCCACCCAGGCGCCCCTTGATTTAACAATTTTAAACAGTATTCATTAATGTCCTTTTTTTCTGGTTAAAGATTTAATTCTCATGTACCACTACCCTCCAATATAGTTTTTATTTTAAATTTTTATTTAACTTCTAGTCAGTTAACATACAGTGCAATATTGGTTTCAGGAGTAGAATTCAGTGATTCGTCACTTACATACAACACCCAGTGCTCATCACAAGTGTGGGCTCAAGCCCACAAACCGGGAGATCATGCCCTGAGCCAAAACCAAGAGTTGAATGCTTAACTGAGGGGGTCACCCAGGTGCCCCTATAGAGCATGTGACTCTTGATCTCAGAGTTGTGAGTTCGAGCCCCACTTTGGGGGCACAGTTTACTTAAAAAAAAAAAGTTATTAAAAAAAAAAAACTAGTTCAGAGATATTTACAAAGTGTTTAGCCAAGTCTCTTAACTTCTTAGCTTCTGTGCTTTTTTGCAATGTTACATTGTAGTCAGTACATGGAAAGACTGTGAAAGATATCCTTTTCTCCCCAATACTATATCTCCTTCCCTTGATAACCATTACTGTTGTTATTCTGAGGTATACACTTGTCCCACTTGGTCAATTCCATCCTTGGTTCTGGATCCTTTGAAACTAATCTGCATAATTCCACCTCCTGGCCAGTTACCATTTCAAAGGTGGGCATGTGTTGGGGCGCCTGGGTGGCTCAGTTGGCTGTCTGACTTCCGCTCTGGTCATGATCTCACGGTTCAGGAGTTCGAGCCCTGCATCGGGTTCTGTGTCTCCCTCTCTCTCTGCCCCTCCCCCACTCACATTTTGTCTCTCAAAAATGAATATACGTTAGGGGCGCCTGGGTGGCGCAGTCGGTTGAGCGTCCGACTTCAGCCAGGTCACGATCTCGCGGTCCGTGAGTTCGAGCCCCACGTCGGGCTCTGGGCTGATGGCTCAGAGCCTGGAGCCTGTTTCCGATTCTGTGTCTCCCTCTCTCTCTGCCCCTCCCCCGTTCATGCTCTGTCTCTCTCTGTCCCCCCCCAAAAAAAAAGTTGAAAAAAAAATGAATAAACGTTAAAGAAAAATTTCAAAGGTGGGCATGTGACCAAGTGTAGGCCAACGTAGGATTGTTACATTCCAAGAGATCTTCTGGGTGCTTCTGGGAGATAAGCAAATTTGGACTACTGATATAGCACAGAAAGGGGTCCTTTCCCTCCTTCCAGAAGGTGGGTAAGATTAAAATAAGGTAATGGTACCTTACCAATGGCAGAAAAAGAGTTGGGAAGTTTGACCTTTGAATCAGACTAACGCTAAAGCCTTTTGAGTTACACCACGTTAGGGAATGGATCCCATTTATTGTCAAAGGCAGTTTGAGTCTGCTGTAACTTGTAACTGAAAGTATCATAAAGAATGCAAGATCCAAGAAGGCATAGAAAGGAAAACTTGGGAGACTGAATGTGTAACTAACTGATCTTTGTAAAACATGTAAACAGATACTAAAGATATTTAGAAACATTCTGAATAAATCAAGAGGCCATTGAGGTAACCCAGGAAAGACTGACAAAACCAAAATGTATTAACATGTATATACTCCCAGCCTTGGCTCTTACATCCCAGCCTATCAACAAAGAGAATTTTGCCCTCACTTTCTCACCTGCAGCTTGTTTTCAGCCTGGCTCCCAAGATTCTGTGGCACAGAATTGAGAGAAATGACCGAAGAGGTAGGTAGGAAGGAGGGAGCTGGGTATCAGGAGATTTGCATTGAGTAGGGAGTAGGAGATTTGCAAGAGATTGGGGAAGAAACTCCAGAGCACTAATGGGGAATTAAAACAAAACGGGAGTGGAGAAGAGAATATTAAGAATGGCTGTGACTTGGGGCGCCTGGGTGGCTCGGTTGGTTAAGTGTCTGACTTCAGCTCAGATCACGATGTTGCGCTCCGTGAGTTTGAGCCCCACGTTGGTTGGGCTCCGTACTGACAGCTCAGAGCCTGGAACCCGCGTCAGATTCTGTGTCTCCCTCTCTCTCTGCTCGCCCTCTATCCCTCTCTGTCTCTCAAAAATAAATAAACCAAAAAAAAAATTTTTTTTTTTTTAATTTCTGTGGCTTAATATGAATTGGAGACTGTCATGACCTATGACAATTCAATGCAACCCATGATTCTGGATTGGATCCACTTGTTATAAGGGGCATCATTGTGGCAATGGATTAAACTTGAATGAGATCTGAAAAATAGACGGTATCAATGTTAAGTTCCTGTTTTTGAGGGTGCATTGTGGGTGGGTTCATAGAAGAATGTACTGAAAGAATCTGTCGACTTATTCTCAAATGGTTTACTGAGGAAAAAATATTTTTTGAACTGTATTTGCAACTTTTCTGTTGACTTCTGAGATTCTGTAAATGTGAGTCCTCAAAATTAAAACTAGATGGCATTAATTAAAATGCTAAGAGTTACAGTCAAAATTAGAATTGTCTCTGAATTATTTTTGATTGGACAATAGTGTTTATTTGTATGAGTCCCTATTAAAAAAAACAGGTATTGGGGCACCTGGGTGGCTCTGTCAGTTAAGTGTCCAACTCTTGATCTCAGTTCAGGTGATTATCTCAGAGTTTGTGGGTTTGTGCATTTGTGCCCTGAGCCGGGCTCCGCGTGGAGCATACTTTGGATTCTCTCTCTCCTCCTCTCTCTGACCCTCCTCCACTCGAACATGCATGCTCTCTCTTTCTTAAAATAAATAAATTCATTAAAAAACAAAAAACTAGACACTAAGGTTTACTTAGTTGTAGCCAGTTGATTTTAAACAATGAATTAATAGTTTTAAGTGTGTAGAAAGGGGAGTCAGAGTTAAAAAAAAAAAAAAAAAAGTCAGTACATGCCCAATACAGTTAGAAGCTTTCTGAGAAAAGGCTGGAGTGAGGAGAGAGGAAATCTTGGCTGACCAGATAATCAAAGTATTCTGGACTGAATCCATGTTTACCAAATAACTCTCTGGTTATAACTTGATTTTCCAGCTGTTGTAATCTTCAGAGCAATTATATCCTTATGTAAATAAATAACTTAACAAGTTGCTTTATTTGTTTCTTCTAAGTCTTATTAGCATGGGGAGTCTGTGACCCTGAATCTGCTTACCTCTGGATAACCTTGAAAAGTCAATTCTAGACCAGTGTGATGTGAAAGAGATAAAAACTATGGCCTGCTGGCTTCTATCATTCCCACCTCTAGATCAATCTTCCTGTCATTGACTAGAGTATTTACTTTGCTCTAAAGCTAAAAACAAAACAACCAAAAATTTTAAGCCTGGGAGGAGTGGTTTCACAAGATTTTCCTTAGTTCGTATTATTTTTTTGTATAATGTGGCTATATTAAATACATATTTCCTGCCTCCCATCAGGTGGTACAGATCAAGGAAAAAAGTTGAATGAGACCAAGATTAGAGTCTTGGCCTTTAGACATTTTCTTTCTTTCTTTCTTTTTTCTTTTTTTTTTTTAATTTCACACAGTAAGCCTTCTGGGGTAGGATCCAATTCTGTTCAATTAGCTTTAGAGAGCACACAGAACACACTGTGTTCAAGAACATTTAGTAAATCCTGTGTGCCTACCCCCTCCTATTCCCTCGAACCATTTGACTATCTTTTCCTCTGCTTTACTTTCAAACCTCTATAAAGGCCAACATCCTAATTCAAGCTTCTATCACATCATAGCTGGACTGGTGCCTATGGTCTTTTCTTATTTACCACTCCGTCTATCTATCTTATGTATTTTCATTTCACTGAACAAATATTTACTGAGAATTTACAATTGGCACCCCCTTCTTTATCTTAAGACACACCCAAATGCCAGGTCTGTCATTTACCATCCTGAAACATTTTTTTTTTTTTGCAAATGTAAATGCAAAAATCTTTAATGTCTACTCATTAAAGTCAAAATGTTTTTTAATCGTTTATTTATTTTTGAGAGAGAGAGAGAGAGTGAGCAGGGGGAGAGAGAAGGGGACAGAGGATGGAAAGCAGGCTCCTCACTGATAGCTGAGAGGGGATGTGGGTCTGGAACTCACCAACGTTGAGATCATGACCAAAGACGCTTAACCGACCACCCAACCGCCCCTACAGTCTAAACTTTTTAACAGGAATTCCATGGCCTTTATTCTTCTCTCAACCTCATCTCGCAATATATTATTCAGCCCTACCTCTCCAAAGTGGTCTGTTCTTTTTTCTTAAACAATTCGCTTACATTCCTGTCTCCAAGACCTATATACCTTTCCTTACTTAATTTTGTCCTACCTGGGATGCCTTTCCACACCCCTTTTGCTTAGTTCATACCTTGATTCATTCCACAGATACTTGTTGAGTATTTACTAAGTGCCCAACTTCCTCACCTTCAAGATAAAGCTAATTTCCCATTTTCTCCAGAAGGGCTCCCCTTTTCTAAATTTCTCTAGTTCCAAGTGTCATTAACCTAGCACAAAACACGGTGGTAGAAAGAGCTTTATTCTGGTCAGAAAAATTGCGATCTAGCCTTTATCACAGTCTCGTTGTGTAACCTTCAGCAAAACCCGTTCTGTCTGTTCTCTTTCCTGGCCGAGGCAACTTTCAGCTCTAACATCCATGGCCAGGGGTCAGGAAACTACGGCCCACGGCCAAATCTGACCCACCGCCTATTTTTGTAGGGCCCCTTGGCGAAGAATGATTTTTATTTTTAAATAGCTGAGAAATGATGCAAAGAATACTTTGTGACACGTGCAAATTATGTGAGGTTCAAATCTGTATCCATAAGGTTTAATGTGCACACGATCACGCCCATTTACTCACGATGTTGCAAGAGACACGGTGGCCCGCCAAGCTCCCAATTTTTACTACTTGCCCCTTACTGAAAAGGCTTGCTTACACCCATCTTGGCCGCTGCTCATCGCCTTGGCTCCCTCATTAGTCTGCGAGCTTCTGGACGGTGGGGCTCTCGTCTGACCCTCTGAGCGTGGTGCCTGGTTCATAGTAAGCCGCTGCAGGGACGCTCCTTTGCTTAGGAGGTAGGACAAGGACGATTTAAGAGCCATCTGGGCTGAAATCTCGAGAAAGTTGATTTCCCTCTCAGCCCGTCTCTTCCTCCGTGAAATGGAGACACAAAGGGGGGCTGGCAGGGAGGCCAGAATGAGATAAGATGTGGGAAGCACCCCGCGAAGTGTCCTTACTAATCCTTCCCTGACCCCACGCGTGTCTGGAGGAAGCACCACAGCCAGGGGCTGCGCGTGCACGCGGTCATTGCGCGGTGGGACTGGAGGCGGGCGGCGCTGGGACCCGGAGGCGGGTCGCGCCGGGCGCCGGCGCGGCTGTCAATCAAGGCGGCCGTGGGGCGGGGCGGGGCGGCGCTTCCGCCTGCGCGTGGTCGCGCGGGGCCGCTCGCCGGCGCCCGGTTCAGTGGGGAAACCGCGCCCGCAGCCGCCGGCCGCGCGGCCGGACGAGGGGGCGATGGAGCTGGAGCCGGAGCAGCTGCTGCAGGAGGCCCGCGAGAACGTGGAGGCGGCGCAGAGCTACCGGCGGGAGCTGGGCCAGAGGCTGCAGGGGCTGCGGGAGGCGCAGAGGCAGGTCGGAGGGCCGCGCCCGTAGGGGCGCCGAGGGCCCCGGGGAGGGCTCGGGGTGCCCGGCGGGTGGGTGGAGGCCAGGAGGGACGGAGGGGCGCGAGTGTCCGAAAACTCTGAAGGGAGAAAGGAGGGGGCTCTGAAGGTGCGGGAGGCCCAGCAGGGTCTGGGAACGAGGGAGGTGGGTGCTGGCGGGGGGGGGGTGCGGTAGTGGGGAGTCTTAAGGGGAAGAGACAACTTTAGGGGATCGCGGGAGAGCGTGAGGAGCGTTCCCTAAACCCTGTGGGGGCGGTGATGGGGATAGGGGTGGGGTCCGAGGTTGGGGAGAGAGAGAGAGAGAGAGAGCAGAGCAAAACCCGAGGGCGTCACAGAGGAGAGGGCAGAGAGGACCGTGGAGCGCTGGGGGAGGTGGGGATTCTTTGGGAAAACCTGCCATGGGGATGGAGACTGATCTTAGAGAGCCTGGGGAGGATATTGGAAGGGGAGGATTGAAGACACAGAGACAGAGGGTGATTGAGAAGCAATTGAGTTAACACCAAATGAATGGGATTAGTAGTACTTAATATCTCATATAACCTTGGATGCATTAAAAAAAAAAAGTCTTTAGCAGAACGCTATTCTATATGGTTTAGAATTTAAGGCGGAGCTATGTTGGAAGGGCAAAAGGAGATCAGAATACTTGAAGGAAAGAATACAAAAGTGTAGGGAAATGGAAAAACAGATTTAAAGAAAGGAGTGCTGAAAGGCGAAGCTAAATATACTTTCAAGTGACAGTTTTATCTGTTCAATGGGGACGTGGTTATCAAAGATAAAGGAACACCCTGGAACGTAGAAGATACAACCCACTGCCAATGTGTTACTAGGACGGATAATCCTCAAGCTACTAGTCACGCAGGTCCTTAGTAAATGCTGTGTGAGTGAATGGGTTCCATCTGAGTGGAATCATTTGGGTGAATGGGATTTTTCTACATCACACTTGATATTAATCTATATTGTTATCCTAGTAACTCCCATGCTGCACAGAATCTGAAAATGTACAACTGGTAAAAAGTGCTATGATAACAGTGCCTTTGGATATTTTCCTCATTAAGGATATTCAGCATACTCTAGGTTTTATATATTTTTAAAACCTTGTAGGGGCTCCTGGGTGGCTCAGTCGGTTAAGCATCCAACTCTTGATCTTGGCTCAGGCTATGATCTCAGGGGTTCCTGTGGGTTCGAGCCCCGTGGTGGGATTCTGTTTGGGGTTCTGTCTCTCCTTCTCTCTGCCCCTCCCCTTCTTGTTCTCTCTCTCTCTCTCTCTCTCAAATAAACTTTAAAAAACAACAACAAAAAAACCCCCAAACAAGCCTTATAGAGCTCCTGTAGGCCAGGCATTATTTGTAGCCTAGTAGTAAAACTGGGAGCAAAATTTAGATATGGTTTCACCAGTCTGGTGAATGCTTTTTATGGCCTTCCAATGCGTTCATCTTGATTTCCACTTGAAAACATCTGCCTTGGGGCGCCTGGGTGGCTCAGTTGGTTAAGCGGCCGACTTCGGCTCAGGTCACCATCTCGTGGTCCATGAGTTCGAGCCCCGCGTCGGGCTCTGTGCTGACAGCTCAGAGCCTGGAGCCTGTTTCAGATGCTGTGTCTCCCTCTCTCTGACCCTCCCCCGTTCATGCTCTGTCTCTCTCTGTCTCAAAAATAAATAAATGTTAAAAAAAAAAATTAGGGGCGCCTGGGTGGTGCAGTCGGTTGGGCCTCCGACTTCAGCCAGGTCACGATCTCGCGGTCCGTGAGTTCGAGCCCCGCATCAGGCTCTGGGCTGATGGCTCGGAGCCTGGAGCCTGCTTCCGATTCTGTGTCTCCCTCTCTCTCTGCCCCTCCCCCGTTCATGCTCTGTCTCTCTCTGTCCCAAAAATAAATAAACGTTGAAAAAAAAAATTAAAAAAAAAAATTAAAAAAAAAAAAAGAAAACATCTGCCTTATTCCTTCTGCTATTTTGAAATAGAGGTTCATTGTTTTGAAAGAGATTAAAGTGTCTCTCTTATTATTTGACTAATGTTTAAGCCAGTTAAGATATCTTATATATGAGCAGGACTTTTGTTTAACTCATCTGCAACTAAGAAACAGTAGTGTTGACGCTAAAAGAATGAGTTTAGCACCTGGGAGTAGTACTTACTAATTTCTTGTGTAATATTGAATTCACTTAACAAATTTAGTATGATCCCATTCTGATTGGGTTAGAATTCAGTTTCCAGGCCTATATTCTTTTAATTCTTATATCCAGTCATTTAAATACAGGACATACTTTCCTGCCATTTGGTGTAGTTCAGTATGGGTTTTTGTTTTGTTTTTTGAGGCCCATTGTGTCAGACTTGAGACAGAAAACACCAAGAGAACATCCATCACAGGTTCCTGATGACGCTGCCTTCTGACTAGACTAATAGCGTAGTTTTCTCTCTTGTGAACTGGAATGTGTTTTGTGCCAGGCCCAGTTACAAGGCGTCTCCCCTCAAAGCTAATTCTAGTGGACTGTGTATGTTTGGGTTTGTAGAATAAGCCCTCTGTCAACTTGCATTTTAAGGAGAGTCTGTGTTACAAAAATGTTATCAAAATAAGCAGCTGCTTTTGTTTAGTGGCTAGGGTATTTTTAGGGTCCCAGTCATTTTCAGAATAACTACATAATATTTGGCTTTTTAGTCAAAGATTTTGTATGGGGGAAGGATGAGCACAGAGGAGAGATCCTCCCCTTTGTGTATATTTTTTTATTCGTTGGTTTTGTTTCCTTTTGGTGTATGATTTTTTATTGATATATAATTTACATACCATAAAATTCATGCCTTAAAATGCACAATTCAGCATTTTTTAGTATATTTGCAAAGTTGTGCAACCATCACCACTAATTCCAGAACATTTTCATCACCCCAAAAAGAAATCTCCTCCCTGTGAGGTATCACTCCCTCTGTCCCTGACAGCCAGTAAACTACTTTCTCTATTTGGATTTGCCTCTTCAGAACATTTCGTGTGGATGGAATCATACAGTATGTGGCCCCTTGTGACTGGCTTCTTTGACTTAGCACAGTGTTTTCAAGGTTCATCCTTGTGGTAGCACGTTATCGATACTTCAATCCTTTTTATGGCCGAATAACATTTGTTGCGTGGATATACCACATTTTAGTTATACATTCATCAATTGATAGATACTTGGACTGCTTTCACTTTTTGGCTATTATGAATACTGTTGCTGTGAACATTCATGTACAGGTTTTTATGTGGATACATGGTCAGTTCTTTCAGTATATACTTAGGAATTGCTGGGCTGTATGGTAACCCTTTGCTTAACACACTTTTGAGCACTTTTTATTTTTTCTTTTGTTTCTTACCCTTTAAACATCTCTCACGAAGGGGTGCCTGGGTGGCTCAGTCGGTTGAGCATCTGACTTGCGGCTCAGGTCATGATCTCACAGTTTCGGCTGAGGTCATGATCTCACAGTTTGTGAGTTCGAGCCCCATGTCAGCCTTGCTGTTATTATCAGTGGAGAGTCCTGTTGTATCCTCTGACCCTCGTTCTCTCTGCCCCTCCCCTGCTCATGCTCTCTCTCTCTCTCTCTCAAAAATAAATTAAAACATAACAAAAAAAAAATGTCTTAACGAAGTTTGTCTCATGTTAAGAAATCATGTCTATGAAAATCTAGAAGGAAGAAGAGTAAAAATATTTTGTTATTCTGTCAGAAACAACTGCCAGCATGTAGCAGTTTCTCCTCTTGTGGTTAGTTTAGGCCCTACCCTCTGTCTTTACAGAAAAGGAAGTTCTGTGTAGGAATGCACGGGTACTCTATAACTCTTGCTGTTTAAATAAGTTAAAGACTAGAGAGGTATGTTCCTTGTCTTCAGGAAATCAGATGATGTTTACAGCCAGCCTGGCCTAACTGATGTTGAAATCATTAAGAATAATTCTCTATAGTTCCCTGGAATCCTTGGTACTAAGATGTAAATACCAGAGCAATTAACTCCCACTCTCCTTAAATACTCATTTGTTCATTCATCAGTAAATATTTATTAGGTGCCTGCTGTGGCTCAGAGATACTTCTAGGTCTTAGAAATACTGTGGCTAGGGAAACAGACTAGTGCTCTCATGGATTTACTCTTCCCTTTGTTGGTGGGTCTTGGGACTGTTACCCCTAAAAACAAAACAAATAGGAAACACCTAAATCCTTGTGTATTCATTTTCAGATTTCACTTCCATTGTGTTTTTCCTCACTTGTTTATTTCTGCAGGGTTGGTTTTCCTGCTTGTTGTAAGTAGAGATAGCTGATCAAGATGTCACGTAGCGATGTCATCTGGCCAGTCAGATGTGCCTCACAGAGTGACACTGCCTTGATGACATTGCCACTGTCTGGGGCCTGGTCCTTAAGCTTTGCAGGTCCAGAAACTCCATCTTTGTATGTGATAAAGGGGGATGGATTAGTTTGAGGTACGGGAGGGGCCTACAGTGAGAAATACCAATTTTCTAGCCTGTGTACAGTTATAATGCATGCTAGAAAGTGAACATGTTGGCCTTCATATACCTTTTTTTTTTTTTTTTTTTTTAAGATTGATTTGTTTATTTAAGTAACCTATGACCTCGGTGTTGAACACAAGACCCTGAGATCAGGAGTTAGTTGCGCTCTGTTCTACTGACTGAGCCAGCCAGGCATCCCCTTCATGTGCCTTTTGGTATGATTCAGTGTCTCTTGGGGCATTGATGAAAGCAAGTCTCTGTTCTTTGAGAATAGAGGGCCAGATCTTGTTACCTAATTAAGATACTCTGGTGAGGACCCTGCATAGCTCTGGACAGTGGTGTCCTTTGTTTTTTTAATGTTTGTTTATTTTTGAGAAAGACAAAGAGCGTGAGTGGGTGAGGTCAGTGAGGGGGGAACGGAGGATCCCAAGTAGTCTCCACGCTGACAGCAGCAAGCCTGATGCAGGGCTCGAACTCACGAAATGTGAGATAACAGCCTGAGCCAAAGTCAGAGACTCAACCAACTGAGCCACCCAGGCGCCCCACAATGGTGTCCTTTTGATCCTCGCTACCACAGATGTGGTTCGTGACCTGAGAGCTTATGAAGAATATAGCAATCAGGCCCTGCCCAGACCTACTGAATCATAGCCTGTACTTGCACAAGATTGTCAGGTATGATATGCCTGCACATTAAAAATTGAGGCATACTCCCCTCTCGGGGCTCCATTCCAAGACTGTGGGATCATGACCTGAACTGAAATCAAGACTCAGACACTGAACCAACTGAGCCAACCAGGCACCCCGAGCCCTCTACTGATTTCCCTAGTTTAAATCCATAGGTGTGTTGTTAAAAATTGCGTCCTTTATCCTCAAGGTTAAAACATTGTTTGAGGGGAGCCTGGCTGGCTTAGCTGGTAGGGCATGTGAACTTGATCTTGGGTTTCTGAGTTTGAGCCCTGCATTGGTTGTAGAGCCTACTTTCTTTTTCTTTTTTTTTTTTTCAACGTTTTTATTTATTTTTGGGACAGAGAGAGACAGAGCATGAACGGGGGAGGGGCAGAGAGAGAGGGAGACACAGAATCGGAAACAGGCTCCAGGCTCCGGGCCATCAGCCCAGAGCCTGACGCAGGACTCGAACTCACGGACCGCGAGATCGTGACCTGGCTGAAGTCGGACGCTTAACCGACTGCGCCACCCAGGTGCCCCGAGCCTACTTTAAAAAAACAAAACAAAACAAAACAAAACAAAACAAACATTGAGATAGCATAGGTTTGTTAATTTTTTAAAAAAAAAATTTAAAGTTTATTTATTTTTGAGAGAGACAGGGCACAAGCCAGGGAGGGGCAGAGAGAGATGGAGACAGAACCTGAAGCAGGCTCCAGGCTCTGAGCTGTCAGTTCAGATAATTTTTTGATTCAAGTAGCAGTCTTGATATTCTTAATGCATAATGCCATGTCCTCTATAGATCATTATTTCCACAGGGTTTGAAAACGCATAGCATACTAAAGACTGGGACAGATCTAGAACTCAGTGGGGAGGAAAAAGTCATTTCAGAAAAGCAGGGCAGGAAGTCTTTAGTAGCTTAGCAAAGAAAAGAAAGCTATCATTGCTTCTTTTATCTCCCACTTCCCCTTCTGTTACCCATTTTCAAAACAGTCCAAAACTCTGACTGAAAATGATGTTACTACAGTAGTAGTGATCATAGTGTCCTAAGAAAAGGTTAAATCTAGAGCTGGGGAAAACCAAGAACAGATGAACTAATTTTAAAATAACCTATAATTCTACTACTTACAGGCAACCACTGTTAACATTTTGGTGTATCCTTCTAGGCATATTATTTTGCAAAACTGAGAGACTCCTGTATATACAACTTCATATTCATTTTTTTTTTCCTTTTGGTTAGTTTTATATGGAACATTTAACAACTTAGGGAGCATTTGTTGGTAGGCTAAAGCTGTATTGACGCAGGTATGCCAGAATACTGGAAGTGACGCTCTAGAAGCAAAACTAACCAACAGCCAAGGGGGAAGAAAAAAGCTGCACACATATTTGTGTGCAAAAGACCACGTGTTTACATTGGCTTTCAAACATATTTTCTCAATTCTTTTCACACATTAAAAAAAATTTTTTTTATTACGTTTCTTTATTTTTGAGAGGCAGAAAGAGACAGAGTGGGAGTGGGGGAGGGGTAGAGAGAGAGAGAGAGGGAAACAGAATCCGAAGCAGGCTCCAGGCTCTGAGCTGTCAGCACAGAGCCTGATGCGGGGCTCGAACTCACGGACCACGAGATCATGACCTGAGCCAAAGTTGGATGCTTAACCAACTGAGCCACTGAGGTGCCCCAACAAATTGTTTTTAAACATGGCACTCTGAAGGCACCTGGGTGGCTTAGTTGTTTAAGCATCCGGCTCTTGATTTCGGCCTAGGTCATAATGTTATGGTTCATGGGATCAAGCCCCAGGTCAGGCCCTGCACTAAGCATGGGGCCTACTTAAGATCCTTTCTCTCCTGCTACCCTGCTCGCTCTCTCACTCTCTAAAATAAAATTAAAAAAATAAAATAAAGCATGCCTTCTGAATCAACAATGTTAAAATCAGTGATGTTAATTACAGAGTGTGTGAACGTCACAGAGGTGCCCAGGTTTTCTCTGTGTAGATGTTGTTTTCGGTGTAAATGTAGTGTACATATAATTTTGATAGAGAAAAACTACTTATTGCTATAAATCTGGTTAATCTGGCTAATTTATGATCTAAAAAGTCAACCAAATGTAGGACAGGCTTTTATTGAGGGTTATCAAGGGGTCACTTATATTTGCAGTTATTTTACTTTGCTAGCATTTGCTCCTATTAGCCATGAGACCTTGAGAAACTTTTTTTTTTAATATATATATATATATTTAATATTTATTCTTTTTTTTTTTTTTTTCTTTCCAAGAGAGACAGAATCCGAAGCAGGCTCTGGGCTCTGAGCTGTCAGCACAGAGCCTGATGCAGGGCTTGAACCCACGAACCACAAGGTCATGACCTGAGCCAGAGTTGGACACTTAGACTGAGTCACCCAGGCGCCCCGAGAAGCTTATCTTTTCTGATCCTCACTTTTCTTATCTGTATGGTGAGGATAAAGATAGTACCTACTTTGCTTGGCCAATGTGGGAATTCAAATGAGCAATGTATTTAAAATGCTTAGCACAATGCCTGGGACATATAAAGCACTTCATAAATATTAGCCATAATAATAATACCACTGAATATCATTGTTATTCAAGGAGACATTCCCTGCTTCTTCAAATGTCTCCTACTGTGTTTCCCAGCAGAATGCTGTTTTTGAGTGTAGATGGCAGTTTGTGGCCATCCCACTTACGTAAGAACTTAATACATTTTATTATAGTTACGTGTGCATGCAACTATCTCTTTTACCAGAATGACAGTTTTTTTGAGGTCAGGCCCATGCTTTATTCATCTTTATAACCCCAGCTCCTGGCACATATTAGACTTCAATAAATGCTGAATAAGTGCCTTTATGAATGATGTGGGTGTAATTTTGCAGACATTCTTTTTAGATTATTCATGGTCTTGATTCATTAATGCAGATAATCAAGAATTAAATTTGTTTTATCATACAGTTTGGTTATTTGTTGTTACATAATAAACTATGCCTAAGTGTAACGGCTTAAAAAACAATCTTATTTGCTTACTGTTCTGGGGATTGACTGGGACTGGGTTGGGCACTTCTTCCAGTTTTGCTGGCGACACTCGTGTAATTGCAGTCAGATGGTAGCTAAGACTGGAAAGTTCAAGAAAGAACGTTCACTTACCTGTTAGGAGCCTTAGTGGCAGTGGGACTCAGTTGGAATGCTGTCATGGCTGGGCTGGATGCTAGTCTCCCTCTCTCCTCCCTCCCTTCCCGCTTCTCTCCTCTTTCCACTCTTTACAAAGGAGTGGCTCAAGACCCTCAAAAGTGCAGAAGCAGCAGTTGCCAGACCTTCTAAAGGCTGAGAGCTGGAACTGACACAGCTTTAGTTCCACTGTGCACTTATGCCTGCAAGTGCATGTCACAGCCCAGCCCGTACTCTCGGGGACTGAACAAAGATAGAGTATCAGGACGTGTGGTTCTTGGTTCCCTGGGGACCACTAATAAATGTTTCTGAATGTTCTCAAATAGATATTAAAAAAAAGAAAGCGCCTGACTCTAAGAGAGGCAAGGAGGAAATGTAGCGGCACTTACGAGTGAGTCATGCAATTCAAATTCTGTCACTTTACTCGCTTTGTGATGTGGACATGTTTATCTCTCTGACTCCACTATGTTACTCATCTACAGATGCTTTCTTCACAGGGTTGTGGTAGCATTTAAATGAGACCATGGCTGTAAGTACCTGGCACACAGTAGGTGTTCAGCAGATGATCGCTGTTGTTGCTGTATTATTATTGCCATCATCATTATTATTTTCAGTGACTGATATCTTGGTGTCCGTGCAAAGACAAGTGGCTGATGCAGTACATTTCACATGAATTGAGAAGAAACATTGTGGTTAGCTCTTCCAATTTCAGTGGACTATTTTATATCTTATTTTTGATCGTTATGTTCTTCAGCTAAGTGTTCAAAGCCAGTCCCTAATTTTAAAATAATTTTGGGGTGCCTGGTTGGCCTAGTCAGTGGAACATGTTTCCTCAGTCTGAGGATTGTGAGTTCAAGCCCCATGTTGGGTGTAGAAATTACTTAAAAATAAAACCTTTTAAAAAAATAACAAAAGAGTTTTAGTTGCTTGTTTGTTAATTGGGAAACTAAACTTGGAGGATAAAAATTATTTTCTTCTATAAAGTCAAAATTGTTTTAGAGGAGATGGAGGAGATTTCAGTTTCTTAATTTTCTGAAATATGCTATTATATTTATTATATCATATTGTTTTACATTATATTGATGTAGCAACTGTATATTGCCCCTGAAGACCACAGATGTTTTAAGTCGCATTCTACATAGGTTTTATAACCTTTTTTAGTATCTAAACTCATGAGGAAAATATATCAGTCTCTGTTACCTTGGAGGGCTATGAAGTATGCATTTACTAGGCTTTTGCAAGCCTTAGTATTGATACGTAAACTTGATGACTTTTTGGCATTTTGTGAACCCATCCTCATGTTAAAACATTAAAAATACAGTTGCTTGGTGGAGCCTGGGTGGCTCAGTTGGTTGAGTGTCCTGCTCTTGGTTTTGGCTTAGGTCATGATCTCACGGTTTGTGAGTTCAAGCCCTGAGTCAGGCTCTGGGCTGACAGTTCAGAGCCTGTTCGGCATTCTCTGTCTCTCCCTCTCTCTCTCTGCCCCTCCCCTGCTTGCATTCTCTCTCTCTCTCTCTCAAAAATAAATAAACTTGAAAAAAAAAAATCACAGTTGCTTAGGGGACACTCAATTAAACATTCAACTTGATCTTAGCTCATGTCTTGATCTCAGGGTTGTGAGTTCAAGCCCTGGTTGGGCTCTGTGCTGGGTGTGAAACCTAGTTAAAAAAAAATTTTTTTTTAATTTTTATTAAAAAAAAATTTTGTTTTTTACATTTATTTATTTTTGAGAGACAGAGAGAGACAGGACACTAGTCGGGGAGGGATAGAGAGAGAGGGAGACACAGGATCCGAAGCAGGCTCCAGGCTCTGAGCCATCAGCACAGAGCCCGACGTGGGGCTCAAACTCAAGAACCATAAGATCATGACCTGAGCTGAAGTCGGACACTCAATGGACTGAGCCACCCAGGCGCCATTCCCCCCCCCCCACCCAGTTTAAGGATTAGATTAAAGGATTAGATTAAACTGCAGTAGAAACTTTGTAAGTAAACTTTAATGGTCTGTTACAGTAGAGGTTTGATGGAAAATTGGTTTGGAATATTATTAATCAGCATAAACAGTGTATATGACAACTTCCTTTTTGAGACCTTGAGTTGCTTATCATTTGTATTCTATTTAAATGTACTTTGTTACTATCACAGTTTTTTTGCCCTAGAATGGCTAGGTAGATTGTGGGGGCTGTTTGGTAGTCTACCATGATTCTTTTTTTTTTTTTTTTTTTTAATTTTAGAAAGAGAACATGAGAGCTGAAGAGAGGAGCTGGATGGAGTGAGGGGCGTTGGGAATCTCAAGCAGGCTCCATGCTGAGTGTGGAGCCCCATGTGGGCTGGATCTCACAACCCTGGGATTGTGACACAAGCTGAAATCATGAGTCTGATGCTCAGGGCACCTGGGTGGCTCAGTCGGTTAAGGGTCTGACTTCAGCTCAGGTCATGATTTCACAGTTTGTGAGTTCAAGCCCTCATTGGGCTTGGTGCTGGCTGCTCAGAGCCTGGAGCCTGTTTCAGATTCTGTGTCTCCCTCTCTCTCTGCCCCTCCCCGCTCATACTCCGTGTCTGTCTCTCTAAAAAATAAATACACATTAAAAAAAAAAAAAAAAAGAGTCTGATGCTCAACCAACTGAGCCACCCAGGGCCCCCAACCACACGATTCTTTATGCAAGGATAAGAAATACAGGGGAGCCTGGGTGGCTCAGTTGGTTAAGCATCCGACTTTGGCTTAGGTCATGATCTTGCAGTTGGTGAGCTTGAGCCCTGTGTCGGGCTCTGTGCTGACAGCTTGGAGCCTGGAGTGTTTTCAGATTCTGTATGTGTCTTTCTCTCTCTCTCTCTCTCTCTCTCTCTCTCTCTCTCTGCCCCTCCCCCGCTTGCACTCTGTCTCTCTCAGAAATAAATAAACATTAAAAAGAAAAAAAAGGATAAATACATGTTATAGCAGGAAGTGTTTTCAGTCAGTACATAATTTATAGGTTTACCTGGGAACTCCTGAAAATGGGAAAAGTGGAAAGACCATGGTCCTTGGAGTCAGACTGTTTCTGGCACCATGAAGCCTTGGGAAAGTTATTTGATTTCTTCAAGATTCACCCTCTTCAGTGTAAACCATGGAGACCCACCTGTTAGAGTCATTGTGAAGTTAATGAGCTAACGGTGAACACGTTGGACCATGGTAACACGTCAAATAAGAAGAAACCACTCAGCAGTCAAGTCTGTGTTGTTTAGTTTCATAAAGCCAAGCAAATGAACTTGATTAGTTACATGATTGGATAAAAGGTGACTGTAGCTTAAATTATGAACTGTTTCAAGGGTGCTGCGTGACTCAGTCCATTGAACATCTGACTTGATTTTGTGCAGGTCCTGATCCCAGGGTTGTGGGGTTGAGCCCCCCCATTGGGCTCTGCGCTGAGCATGGAACCTGCTCGGAATTCTCTCTCCCCTTCTCTGCCCCTCTCCCCCACTTGGGCCCTCGCTCTCTCTCTGTCTGTCTCTTTCGAAAAAAAAAAAAAGGGGGGGGGGGAACCATTTTGTGGAGAAGAAAATAATGCCAAGGTAGGATCAGGTCTGAAACGGCAATGATTGGGATTCTGTGAACAAAAGGGACCACACTTACAATGGAAGCTTAGGAAGTAGATTTGGAAGTGGAGTCTCCCCTCCCTGGCCCTCTCACTGCTTTATGTTCACATACTTCCTTTTTTTTCCCCCCCTCTGAGGTTCTGAAGTAAAAACAACATATTTGGCCTCTGAAACAGTTGAAGGAGCTTTTGAATTCTTTCTAAAGAGGAAATTGACTTTACCTAACCAATGCACTTCCTGTGTGTGCAGTATCCGTTAAAGAGTGAGACAGGACCTCATTGGTATACTTCTCAACTGCAGAATTTCCTCTTGGTGCTGGGAGTGTGAACTGTACTACAGGGTTTTGACATGTTATCTTCATTTATTTTGGAATCTGTAAGGTCTGTCATGATTCACCTAGGGATCTTGTTTAAAACGTAGGTTCTGATTCTGTGGTTCTTGGTGGGGCCTAAGACTCTGCATTTCTTTCTTTCTTTCTTTTTTTTTTTAATGTTTTTATTTATTTTTGAGACAGAGAGAGACAGAGCATGAACAGGGGAGGGGCAGAGAGAGAGGGAGACACAGAATCCAAAACAGGCTCCAGGCTCTGAGCCACTAGCACCAAGTCCGATGAGGGCTTGAACTCATCATGACCTGAGCTGAAGTCAGATGCTTAACTGACTGAGCCACCCAGGCGCCCCAAGAGTCTGCATTTCTAACAGCATTCAGGTGATACATCAAAGTCATAAGGCATTCTTTCCCTAGTTCCTTAAAAAAGGTCTTAAAAATGTACATGATTAACTTCATTTTTATTCAGCAACATTTATTTCCCTGGTGCTATGTATGTTAGGGCCTGAGTCTTAAAGATCCCACAGGTGACTCATGAAGCAAATCAAGTACATTTTGAATATGGCTCCCTCCCTTTTTTTTTTTTCTTCTTCAACCTTGGCTTGGGCTAATTTCATAGAAGTTCCTTAGTAACTGCACAGTGATCAACAAACTTAAATTAGAATCTCTCTTTTTCCTTTTAAAAAAAAAATTTTTTTTAATGTTTATTTATTTTTGAGACAGAGAGAGACATAGCATGAACGGGGGAGGGCCAGAGAGAGGAAGACACAGAATCTGAAGTAGGCTCCAGGCTCCTAGCTGTCAGCACAGAGCCTGACGCGGGGCTTGAACTCACGGACTGCGAGATCATGACCTGAGCTGAAGTCGGCCGCTCAACCGACTGAGCCACTCAGACGCCCAGAATCTCTCTTTTTCTTTATGATTTAAGGAATTCTTTGGGGTGCCTGGGTGGCTCAGTTGGTTAAACTTCTGACTTTGGCACAGGTCATGATCTCGCAGTCTGTGAGCTTGAGTCTGGCATCAGGCTCTGTGCTGACAGCTCAGAGCCTGGAGCCTGCTTCAGATTCTGTGTCTCCCTCTCTCTCTCTGCCCCTCCCCCACTCATACTCTGTCTCTCTCTGTCTCCAAAAATGAATAAACATTAAACAAAAAATTTAAAAAAAAAGGAATTCGTTCACTTCACACATACTATTGTAAGTTAAATTAATGTTGGAAGGAGAAAAAATTATTTCCATGATCCTTCCACTTCATCTAATCATCAGACTGTCCCTGTATTTTCCTCCCTGTATTTCTTTGTACTCTTTGAGCATAGGCATCTTTTGTTTTTACATGGTTGTGAATATTTCTGGAAAACAATTTTGTATTCTGCTTTTTAAATTTAGTATTAGAGAATAAATGGAAACTTTTTAAATTTCTGTTAACTGTTAAAGTCGTATGCTTTGTGGATTTTCTTGGACTTCAAATGCTCTTGCAAAGATAAAGTTAGCAAAAGAGTTAGAGTATAAATGTAATAATATCATTATGAAACTAATATCTGCAAAGTAAGTATGTGTTTGCTTTAATTCAACTTTTTGGCTTTTGTTAGAATTTTCCTGTTAAGTGGGAGTGAATTGTGTGTTATCCATATTCTTAAAAAAAAAAAAAAATCTTGTATCTGTATAGACAACTGGTTTGTTTTCAAAGTATGTCTGAGCTGTAAAGATTTCCCTGCCCTACCTCCCAGAACAGCAGCTCTTACTCTGGGCTCTGTGGACCTGAGGGCAGTGTTTCTCAGAGTCTGGGCTGCAGAATCACAGGTGTGCTTGTGAAACATGAGAACTGTATCCATATACCCCTTCACCCTTCTCGAAGGTTCTGAATCATTAGGTCTGGGATGGAGCCCTACAGTCTAAATTATAACAGGCAGCCTACATGATTCTTCTGCAAACCAAGTTTCAGAATTACTGTTTCAGGCAAGCCATGGTTGAAATTTGAGGGAATTTGTAGCTTTGAAATTGAATTAATTTCTTTAGGGTACGTATTCTTCATTTTACTGGGAAGAGGGTCTATAAACCTCTTGTTGAGATTTGCAAAGAGGAACGGGACTTGGAAAGGATGAAAGCGTTGTCCCAGAGGTGTGTTTTCATGAACATCCTCTGCCTTCTGTGAGCCTCTTTGAATTCTAAATAAATTCTTAGTTTTACCACAATGAGGGCATTTTATCCATTAGGTAATAAAAAAAAATATATTAATGGCCTTCTAATCTACCTTTTATTTACTACTTTTCAGTAAAATGAACCTTAATCCCCTCCTAATTTAAAATTTTTTTGTACTGAAACATACTGTTGCCAAGAACTACTTTGTGTAGATAATAATACTTTCTAACATTTTTTGGGAACATCAGTGTGCCAGTTATTTTACCAAGTGTAATACATAGATTATTTTTATTTAATCCTTACAGCAACTCCATGAGGTAAGCATTACATTGATTTGACAGTTAAGGAAATTGAGGTGTTAGAGTGCTTAATTAACGTAACCAAAATCGACAGGGTTTGTGAACGATGGAACCAGGATTTGAGCCCATTCAGTTTTACCTGAAGGCCAGTTTTATGCATTTCTGCAAGTTTGTGCAAATCAGTCACATCGGATTTATCAAGAAATGGAAGATGGTTGTTGTGTAGTGCCTTGAGATTTTGAGTGATGCCCGCCCGTGTATTAGCCTATTCAGAGATTCTAAGTTTTTATGTTCTTCCTTTTCAGATCAAAGAGAGTGCATCCCAGACCAGAGATGTCCTCAAACAGCATTTTAATGACTTAAAGGGAACCCTTGGGAAGCTCCTGGATGAGCGATTGGTGACCCTTCTGCAAGAGGTGGACACCATTGAACAGGAGACCATTAAACCTCTAGATGATTGCCAGAAACTCATAGAGCACGGAGTTCATACCGCAGAGGACTTAGTCCAAGAAGGTGGGAGTCCAGGGAGCCTGTTAAGTGTGGCACATTCAGATTGGCACTTTGTCGATTTCTCAGGGTGCCAACAGGCTTCTTGCCATCTGTGGGGTGCTTGGAATGTTCCTGCCTTAGGATGGTTTGTAATATAGGACAGCAGATACTGTGAGGTATCCCAGGGTGAGTGCAGTTAAAGTGTTAATTATAATTATTTACAAAACAAGGAGTAAAGGGTTTTTCTCAAATGTTCTATGTTAAGGTCTTACTCACTGTTAACACAGTGATTTTAAGGTCCTTTTGAGTCTATTTAAATGTTTTTCAGTGTTCAAATAATTTAATTCCATTGTTAGTTTTAGAAGGTTACAAATTACGATTGGTGTTTACTCCTGAAATCATAATAGTTCCATACCTATCTGTAGCCCGTTAATTGTGGTTAAAGCATGCCCAGATCTTGCCTTGCTACCTTCCCGTCTTCACACCCACCTTCCTCCCTTCACATACTTCTTTGTTGAGTGTATTAATTAAAAAGATCACAGTTCTGCCCTGTGGGGTTCACAGTACAGTGAGAGAGGCATACATGCTGAGAGCAATCTAAGACCCACAGGAACACAGAAGGGAAAGCCCTTACCTCCGGGAGAGTGTAGGGTAGCTTTCTGTAGGAGGAGTTGCACAGAAGCTTGAAGGAATTCATTAAGCAGACAAAGGAAAAAAGGAGGTAACAGCACAATTTGAAGCAGAAGTAACATCACGAGTGAAGTGAATGGTGTATCAGGGATCTATTGAAGTATTTTAGGCAGCAGAGTTACACAATCAGATTTGAATTAAAAAAAAAAAAAACAGCAAAATGGTACTGCCTACAGTTTGGAGACTGTATTGGAGGTCATAAGACTGAGGTAAAAGAGGCCAATTAGGAGGTTGTAGCACTAATCCAGACAGGAAATGATGAAGGCAATGACAGGTAGAGATGATGTGGAGCTGATTTTAAGATTTTTCAGAAAGAGAATTGATGATTTTACTTGTCAGTGAGTGTTGATTACTGGTGATTGTCTAGATATTGGAGGATAAAGGGAAGGCCTTAGGATGACCAAAACCAGCCTGATTTTGGATTACCAGGTGAATTGTGCTGTTTATGGACATAAACAAAGGAGAAGGGTGGGCTTCACTGGGTAGTTGGGCATTCAGTATGGGGCAAGATGCCCAGAAGGTAGTTGGGAATGTGGCATGTGGCTTAGGAGAGAGATCAGTATGGCAGTATGACAATTGATGGTGTATATATCGAGTCTGAATCCATGAGAGTAAGTAAATCATCAAGAGTTAGTGTACAATATTGAGAAGAGAGGGTGGCAGAGGGTAGACGGTGGGGGATGCCAGCATTTAAAGGACAGTTGAGGAAAAAGGAGCCAGAGGAGACTGAATACCACCCATTCTGCATTGAGTGCTGTGAATGGCATGAGATAAAAAGGGTGAGTGGCTAACAAGTCTGTCATTCCAACTGGAAATTCATCCCTTTGTGGTAACATTTAGAATGTGGTATTGGTATTATCTGTAGATGCTCATTACATTTTGTCTTCTCTTCAGTGAGAACTGCTTATTTGACACTGACCCTAGCAGTGCCTTTGAGAAAATGCTTCTTAGTGGGACCATAGAACGTCTTTCCCTGGAGGCTTTGCATTTGGAAACAAACCCAGAAGTAGTTCAGAGATCATCCATCACCCTGAGGACTGAGAAATGTTTTTATTTTAGAAAAGAAATCCTTTGAGGCACAAACTTGTTTGTTACAGCATCTGATGCTTAAATTTTTTTATATTTCAGAAATATTTTGAATTTCAATCTCTTCCTCTCAAGGGATAAAGACTTATTGATGGAATTTTGAGGACTTTCAGGCATTGTTCAATATGTCTCTGTTTTCCTGTTGGTGAGGGAGAATGTCATGTTATATGGTCCCCAAAAACTTGAGTCACTCCAGGGCACATTCAGATGGAAAGAGTGTCCCGGTACTGTTTCTTCGGGGTCCTGGAAGGACACGGAAGTTGTCTTTATATAGCTCCTCCTTTTTATTTTTCTGTGGAATAATTTTTTTTTTAATGTTTGTTTATTTTTGAGAGAGAGAGTGTGTGTATGAAAGAGGGAGTGGCAGAGAGAGAGGGAGACAGAGGATCTGAAGCAGGTTCTGCGCTTGAGAGTACAGAGCCTGATGCGGGGCTCAAACTCACTGACCTCGAGATCATGACCTGAGCCAAAGTCAGACGCTTAACCGACTGAGCCACCCCAGATGCCCCTCTGTGGAATAATTTCTAATGTGTGATATTCTTTCAGGAAAATAGCTGTATCATTTGACTTTATAAGACCCCGTGCCCTATTCTTCTGTCAGGGTAATACCTGTACTGGCTCCTATTGGAGTTCTGTAAGTCAAGATTCTGTAGGAGAGATGGCAGAAAGTACCTGCACCTTGTCCATTGCATAAAATTGGTTGACAAACTAGGGGCGCCTGGGTGGCTCAGTAGGTTGAGCATCCGACTTCAGCTCAGGTCATGATCTCGAGGTCAGTGAGTTCGAGCCCCGCATCAGGCTCTGTACTGACAGCTCAGAGCCTGGAGCCTGCTTCGGATTCTGTGTCTCCCTCTCTCTCTGACTCTCCCCCGTTCATGCTCTGTCTCTCTCTCAAAAATGAATAAACGTTTAAAAAGATTTATAAAAAAATTTTCGTTGCTAAACAGTATTTCTTTGTTTAGAGCACATTTTTTAATTTCTGGCAAAATGTTAACCATCATGGACCCCTTTTCCTCATGAGCTTCACCTTAGAGTCACTTCTAAAATAGTTTCTACTTTTGCTTTTTGGGGATTTGACTCTGGAATCACTTAAGAATTGTTTGTAGGGAAACCAGAGACCCACCTTGACACGGGTTGTAGTGATTCCTTTGTAACAGGACCGTTTTTCACTGTACTTGTTCTCTTATTCCTGATTGTAGGGGAGATCGCCATTCTGGGTGGTGTAGGAGAACAGAATGAAAAACTGTGGAACTTTACCAAAAAGGCCTCACACATTCAGTTGGACAGGTAAAGTAGTTAGTGCCTTCAGGATTTGGTTTGAAGCATTTAAACTGTCTGCTTTTTTTCCCCCTCCCTATTAAAGATTCTGAGTAAGTGTGATAGAGAATATAGATTTCAAGGTCCACTGCCCAATACCAGTATTAGTAGTAGGAAATAGTTGTGATTGTAATTTTTGGTATAGTTTTATTATAGATTTTCTTCAATTCTAATGTGTAAGAGAATTGTTAAATTTTAGATATTCTGCACATATTGAAACTGAGTACATTGGATCTTTCAGTATAAACTTGACAGTGGTGATCCTACCAAATTTCTATTTTGTTGGTTATATTTATCTGGGAAGAGAATCTTTATGTAACATCCTGCAAAGCCTCTGTTGCCATTGGCATTATTTCCTGGGGGCTTCAGCATCATTATAGTATGTGACTGATTGAAACTCTGCGTCATATTTTTAACTTCCAGTTAAAAGCCTCATAAACACATAAGCTTTGTTTCCTCAGCTTACCAGAAGTGCCTTTACTGGTTGATGTGCCTTGTTTATCTGCTCAGTTGGATGACTCAATTCTGAACATAGTGAAAGACCACATTTTCAAGCATGGAACGGTAGCATCTCGCCCACCGGTACAGATAGAAGAACTAATAGAGAAACCTGGAGGCATCATTGTTCGATGGTGTAAGGTATGTAATTAATTGTAGAAGTGGCTTCAACATTGTGGATTTGAGATTTGAGCGCCTTTAGGATGTTTTTTATTAATTACCTTTGAAGATTTTCTTCTCTTCACAAACAAGTCTCTTCGGCTTTACAATTAAAGTCACAGGGAACTTGAATGGAGGTAGCTCTTCCAGTTTGAGATAGTTTTGAAGATGCCTTTAAAAAATCTCTGTATCACAACAGTATTTCCCATCACATATTTCCCAAACTTAACCCTTAGTGAGTTGAAGATCTCTCCCATTTCTGTTTATTACGAAAGTCAAAAGGTCGTACTGAATATTGATTGGGTGTCTGATATTTTCTGTTCCACGTTGAACTAATATTTCTGAAATAAAGTTCTTAAAATGTGGTTTTTTCACATTCTCAGCATTGCTGAGAATTTTGTGTGTTAAATCATGTTATGTATATGAGTTACCATATATTTTTTTTAATTTTTAAAAAGAATTTTATTTTTGGGAGAGAGAGAGAGAGTGAGAGAGCATGGGAGGGTCAGAGAGAGAGAGGGAAAGAGAGAGAGAATCCCAGGCAGGCTCTGCACTGTTAGCACGGAACTGGACTTGAACTGAGATCATGATCTGAGCCGAAATCAAGAGTTGGACGCTTAACTGACTAAGCCACAGGCGCCCCTGGACATGGTTTCTATCTAAAGTATGGTAACTTGGGGTGCTTGGGTGTCTCAGTTGGTTAAGCATCTGACTCTTGATTTCAGCTCAGTCATGATTTCACCGTTTGTGAGATTAAGCCCTGGATTGGGCTTGACATTGATAGCACGGAGCCTGCTTGGGATTCTCTCCCTTTCTCTGTTCCCCTCCCCTGCTTGTGCATGTGCGTGTGCTCTCCCTCTCTCAAAATAAATAAATAAACTTAAAAAAAAAAAAAAAACCTGTCTAAATGGGTCATAAGTGTCTTGGCTGTTGACAGATAAATACATCATTCAGAGTGGGTGCTCATATTCTGGAAATAATTTTCTTAAATGGGTTTTCTAATGAAGCCTTATTAATAGAAAAAAAATAGAGAGGTTTTTGTTCGTTCAAAACAAAGACTGTCATTCCATTTTTATTCTTTTGCCTGTCAGTGGACCTAGAGTTTCCAGTTTTTTGCTGTAAACATATTATTATTCATGTTTCCTTGTGTACATGTGTAAGATGTTTTTCTTAAGTGTATACCCAGTAAAATTATGAGGTCTTAGAGTATACGATCCATACTCTGCTAGATAATACTAAGTTCTCTTTAATGTGATTGTACCAGTGTTTCCACCAGCAGTGTATGAGTTCCTGTTACTCTGCATCCTGACCAATACTTGGCTTTCTCAGACTTTGTATTTTTGCCGATATGGTATCTCATTTTGGTTTTATTTCTTTATTATTTATTTTTTTCTATATCTTTTTTTTTTTTTTAAGAGTGAGTGTGCCCATACGTGTGGGAGGGGCAAAGGGAGAAAGAGAGAAAGAATCTTAAGCAGGCTCCATGTCCAGCACCATCTCACCACTGTGACATCACAACCTGAGCCGAAATTAACAGTCGGACGCTTAACCGACTGAACCACCCCACCGGGCACCCATCATTTTGGGTCTATAAATTTTTTTTAATGTTTGTTTATTTCTGAGAGATAGAGACAAAGAGAGGGCAGGGGAGGGGTAGAAGGAGAGAGAGTGAGACACAGAATCTGAAGCAGGCTTCAGCCTTTGAGCTGTCAGCACAGAACCTGATGCGGGGCTCGAAACCACAAGACGGGAGATCATGATCTGAGCCAAAGTCGGGTGCTTAACCAACTGAGCCACCCAGGCACCTCCCTCATTTTGGTTTTAGATTTCATTGTCCATGTTACAAATTTGGTTGAGTATTTTTATATATTTTTGGTTGCTTATATTTTAATTCTATAGAATGTTTATTTTGGTCTTTTGTCCATTTCCTTATTGGGTGGTTTTTAAGTTTTAGGAGTCTTTTATATATTCTAGATATTAATTCTCTTGGTTATATGAATGATGTAGTTGTGGGGTTCTTTCTTTATTTAATTTTAATTTAATTTAATTTTTGTTATTTTAGAGAGAGTGAGAGAGCGTATACTAGTGAGGGAGAGGCTGGGTTGGGGGTCGGGAGAGAGTCCCAAGCAGGCTCCACAGTTAGCATGGAGCCTGACATGGGGCTCGATCCCATGACTCTGGGATCATGATCTGAGCCGAAATCAAGAGACACTCAACCAAATGAACCACCTAGGTGCACCTAGTTGTGGGATTCTTATCTTTGAATTTTGAATACTTTACCTTTGGCTTTATTGTATAGAAAACATACAATTCTTCAAAAGAAGAGTTTTCCAAATCAGACTGGGAAGTGTAAAACAATATGGCTCAATAAAGGAAAGAAGGGAAATAATGATGGCATATTTTCTGTGACCTTCCTGTGAATAGCCCACATTCAGTACATGGGCTTCTATGCTTGGCCCAAGAGTTCTTAAGCCATGATGCTGAGAGAAATTATTTCCTGATTTTTACCTAACATAAAGCCTTTCTCCTTAGGTGGATGACGACTTTATAGCCCAAGATTACAGGCTCCAGTTCCGCAAATGCACTTCAAATCATTTTGAGGACGTATATGTAGGCTCTGAAACTGAGTTCATAGTATTGCACATAGACCCCAACGTTGATTATCAATTCAGAGTCTGCGCCCGAGGAGATGGCCGACAGGAATGGAGTCCTTGGAGTGTCCCCCAAATGGGTCACTCCACGTTGGTGCCTCATGGTATGCTGTTGCCTTCTCACTCCTGAAGCTTCACTGTGTATCAGACCACTTGTACCTGTTCCGTCTGCACACTGACAACCACATTTGCTGACAGTAAACCCTGAATTGATAAGAAAAACATGGAAACTGCCCTGTTCAAATTACTTCATGTGAATTTTGAGAAATTTTCATCAGTTCTTCTCTCCCAGAGTCCAAAAATAGTGCCAGGCGGGATTATTAGCGTTCCCTAAATCCAAGGGCTTAAGTATTGCATCAGAATACTGATTTTTCAAATGAATGAGTATCAGGATGGAGGTCTTAGGATTTGAAATTGGTCTCTCCTAAAAAGACAAACCAAAATGAAATTGGTCTCTCCTGTATTACTACCTTAAAACATTTGGACTTACTTGTTAACTAGTTCTTAATCAGGTTGGAATAAGCTCAAACAGTTATGCTTCACCCTGATTTTATGAGGTAGGAGAGAGCTCTCACTTGATCTTCCATGCCACAGTAGACTAGCATGTGTTTCGTGGTTTGTAGGGTTAACCAGGATACCCTGTCACTGCCTCTCTTCTTTTATGGAACTTGCCCATGACCCCTAAGAGCAGCGTCTTCTGCTTCCAAGTTTTATTTAATGTGTCTGTATTGAAGATACTCCTCACAGGGTTTCAATAATTTCAATATTTTTGCTTTTTAAAAAGAGTGGACAGCTGGCTTTGAGGGCTACAGCCTGAGTAGTCGAAGAAATATAGCCCTCCGGAATGATTCTGAATCCTCAGGTGTCCTCTACTCCAGCGCTCCGACTTACTTCTGTGGGCAGACATTGACATTCAGGCAAGTAGATATTACAGTATCTGTCATGCCTTAGCAGAGTGAAGTGCATAGAACATACATGAGCTTTGGATTCAAAGTAGACCTGAGTTTACTTTGTCATTTGTAGGGAGAGTTACTCTGGGGAGAGTTCCTCATTTCTCTCTGCTTTGGTTTTCTCATGTGTGTTCATAGGGTTATTACGAAGATGAACTAAGATAATGTATATAAGATGTCTCGCTTATGCCTGATCCATAGCACATACTTACGTTTATCTCTTTTCTTGGGAGATAGAGGTAAGTAGACCACCTCTCAGAAGTCTGTCTTAGGGGCGCCTGGGTGTCTTGGTCAGTTGAGCATCCCACTCTTGATTTCAGCTCAAGTTGCGATCTCAGGTTCGTGAGATTGAGCCCTGCGCTGGGTTCTATGCTGACAGCACAGAGCATGCTTGGGGTTCTCTCTCTCCCTCTGTCTGCCCCTCCCCTGCTTGTGCACAGGCATGCATGCACTCTCTCTCTCTCAAAATAAGTAGGTAAACTTTTTTAAAAGTCAATCTTAAAAAATCAGAGGCCAAGAATTTTTTTCCTTTATGAATGAATATGAGCAAGTCTCTGTGAAAGACAACCTGCTGGTGTAAACATAATGAGAATTACATACATAATGTATGTGATGTGTATAATTCTTTGTAAAATAGAACTGAAAGCAAACTCTCCTGCCACCAATCATTTTTCTGTTTCTTCATCCATTTCTTCCTGTATTAGAAAAATTTCCTTGTTTTCATGTTATCTGAGATGCGTTCTCTATAGTCCTATTTCTGAATAGGTCCTGCTAGAAACCAAAGCCCAGTTTTGATTTGGAAAAGCAGGGTAGCCAACTCTTCTCTAAGTTTTAAGTCCAGATCATCAGATTTTATGGTGAATGGTTGCTTAGAGTTTCTGTTGTTCTCAGTCCTTTGTCATATGAAGCTTGGAGAGTATCTGAAAGCTTTATGTAAGCTAATATGGCCATGTTCTCCCCCAGCCAAATCACCTTAACTGTCAGCAGTTCTCACAATATACTGGTTTATGCTTTGTCTCATTTAAAAAAAAAAATTAATGTTTATTTTTGAGAGAGAGAGTGAGTGAGTGAGTGGGGGAGGGGCAGAGGAGACACAGAATCTGAAGCAGGCTCTAGGCTCTAAGCTGTCAGCACAGAGCCCAATGTGGGGCTTGAACCCACAAACCGCAAGATTGTGACCTGAGCCGCAGTTAGAAGCTTAACTGACTGAGCCACCCTGCTCATTTTTGACACCTCCTCTCACACCTTAGGTTTTGAACAATGACTTAATAACCAGAAAGATACCAACAGAGAGAGAGAGAGAGAAATGAGTCTATTACCTGAAGTCTTCTTAGTTACTCCCTAAAGGAGAGTTCATGAGTTTTGTTTGCTAACAAACTCTTTTTTTATCTTATATCCTTTGTTTATAGAAATACTGCCATTAGTGAATCTCCGGAGAACAATGTGCTCCTGTGTAATGATAGGGCTTCCTGAGTTGATAGATTCAGGTCTGATATGTCAGACAGTAAGAATAGTACTCGTAGTAATAATAATTGCAGTTGATAATTAAATGACATTTATTACATGTGGGGTACTATTTTAAGCACTTATATTCATTTCTTTGTTTTCTAAGTTTATTTATTTGAGAGAGAGAGGTGGGGGGCAGAGAGAGAGAGAATCCTAAGCACTGCACGGTCAGTGCAGAGCCAGATGCGGGGCTCAAACTCATGGAACCGTGAGATCATGACCTGAGCTGAAACCAGGACAGACGCTTACCTCACTGAGCCACCTAGGTGCCCCTATATTCATTTGATTCTTACAATAACCCAATAAAATAGGTATAGCTACCCATTTTAGGGATGAGGATATCAAGGCACACAGAAGTTAAGTCACTTACCCAGTGTCACATAACTGGTAAATGGCATAGCTAGTCTGTATTGTTTGCTTTTGTCTTCTTCACAGGAGAATAAATGTGATTGTAGTTAGTGTTGAAATGTACAGTTTCTCTGTCAGTATCCTTAGCTCTTTTCCTTTTCCCTCTTCTGTGACCATTTCCCCCCCAGTGATGGTGACCTGATGCTCTCCTGCTCTTAAATGCTTCCTCTGTGAACACAGGGGGAGGTCTGATAGATGGTGTACTCAGGTTTGTTTCTTATGTCATTCAGTAAATATTTAAGACATTGGAAATGACCCAAACTGGTGTCACTCTACTATCTGTGGACCATGACCTGACATTTAGTAGGCCTCAGTAAACCATTTGTTCCTCCTTTTCTAAAGATGTCTGACCGGGCCCCACTTGGCAGAGTGATTAACCGAAACTTAGTTCAGCTCAGTATTATTGTAGCCAGACCCTTGCATTTTTGTCATTTTTCCTTTGAATGCGGAAAGAAAATATCTTCTCTCCGTGTTAAAAGCAATTGCAGGCATCAGCAGCTAAGTCAGAAGATGTGAGAGATGGGGGGCACCTCCTCTGTATAAGGGGGGGAACAGACGGGCCAACTTGACTAAAGGTAAACTTTATTCAGTTTTTTGAGGGTGTTGGAAGGCCTTGCAGTTAGAGGGAAGATTATAGTCCTGTAGGCACTGCCCTGTTGCTCCCCCCAGTCTATTCCTGATGAAGTTGCCGGAATGTGTAGAGCTGCGGAAGCCAAGAAACCTGTTACTGGCGGGCTCCGTCAGTCTCTAGAGCCCTGTCTCATTTGGTGGCCAGGTCTGCAAAGCAAACTCCTCCTGCTAGGCCTCTCCTTGATTTCCTGCCTGAACATTCCTGCTCCCCTCTCCTTGCTTCTAAGATTTCCTGATCTTCCTGTTTTTTTAACCATATTTTTATTTTCTTTTCTCTACCACTTCCTTTCTTTAAAACAGCTTCTTTTCAAACAACCTTCCTTAATCCTAATAGCCTAGGAGGTTACTGTCATCTTTTATAGATGAAGAGACCAAAGCACAGGGAGTACATGACTTGCCACTATTTAGATCCTGCCAGTCTAGCCCTAAAAGTCTGTGCTTTTACCCACTGTGCTATCTGCCTCCCACAAGTCACATGTGGTGGTAAATCAAGGGGCAGTAGGGTGGCTATTTATTGTTATAAACTTTCTCTTTTAAAGAACATAAAAAGTTAATGTTACGGTTAGCATTATCAATTGCTGTGTAACAAATCACCCCCAAACTTAGAAGCTTAAAACAGCAATAGTCATTTATTTTGCTCAGGAAACTGCAGTTTGCAGTGTCAAGGACAGCTCATCTCTGCTTGTTTGTCGGTAGCTGCAGTAGTTTGATTAGGGATGGTGGATCTACTTTCCAGATGGCTCACTCACATGACTGGCAAATTAACCCTGGTTCTGTGTGCCTGTCTGTGTAGGCCTGTCCATGGGTTGCTTGGGCTTCCTCACAGCATGGTGGCTGGGTTCTAAGAATGAGCATCTCAGGAGATAGGAAGTAGAAGCTGCAGAGGCTGTCACTTTTTAAGGCCTGGGCCTAGAAATTGGCATAGTGTTAACCTTACCCCATTCTATTGTACATTCACAGAGTCTGGATCCCAGGAAGGGAATAGACCCCACTTCTTGATGGGAGAAGTGTCAAAAAATTTGGGGGCTTTATCTTAGAAATGGCATGGTTGATAGCTGTAAGAAAGGGGTTGCTTGGGATTTGTGAATTTGCTTTAATGCTTGCCTTTGGTTAAGCGTTAGCATTACCTTTTCTGAATAAATTTAAGCTTGAGGGGATCTTTCTTTTCTGTATAAGGCTGGTCTCTGTCATTACCAGGTGTATTTTCAATACTGATTGTTAGCCCAACAGGTCATAGTTGAATTAAGAAGTTGATTTGTTTTGGGGCGCCTAGCTGGCTCAGTAGGAAGAGTGTGCAACTCTTGGTCTCAGAGTCATGAGTTTGAGCCCTCATTGAATATAGAGATTGTATAAATGAATAAACTTTTTTTTTTTTAAAAGAAGGTAGTTTGTTTTTTATTAGTCTTTGAAATCTTGTCGGTTCCTCCTTTTATAGAGACAGAATGCTCTGTCCTAGGGAGAATACAGCTTTGCTGGGTTTTGTATTTTGCCAGAGTGGTCCCCTCTAGAGATATGATATGTAGGCCTTTCAGGTTGGAATTTGGCTTTTATGACAGATGTGGAGAATGCCAGACAGAGAGTTTTCCCCATAAACTCTTGATTATGTACATTTGGATGAGATAAGATAGCTCCTTTCCTAAATAGATCTCTTTTAGGATTCTATACCCTAGTTTTTAGTTTGTCTGTAGGTGGAGGGTTACATGAAATCCAGAAGGTGTATCTACTCTGAAGTGTTCACATATAGCAACTCGTCCAAATAATCTAAGGAGTATTTCTTGGACCTTTTTCCTGTCCATACTCTTTCTTTTTTAAACTACTTTATTATTTATTATTTTTAAAATATTTAATCTGTACATCCAATGTAGGGCTTGAACTCATAACCTGAAATCAAGAGTCACGTGCTCTTCCAACTGAGCCAGCCAGGCCCCCCTAAAATGACTTGAAAAAAATTTTTTTTTAATATTTGTTTTTGAAGGAGAGAGAGACAGAGTGTGAGCAGGGGAGGGGCAGAGAGAGAGGGAGACACAGAATCCGAAGCGGTCTCCAGGCTCTGAGCTTTCAGCACAGAGTCCGATGTGGGGCTCAAGCTCATGAGCCATGAGAACATGACCTGAGCCAAAGTTGGAAGCTTAACCGACTGAGCCACCCAGGTGCCCCTAAAATGACTTTTTTTTTAATGTAAGGACAGTTCTCCTTATCACCTCTAGTCTTTGAATGAGGCTAATCATTTCATTCAGCCTTTACTCCATTCAGATGGTATTTACATAAAGTACTTGGTATTGCCATGAGTCTGAAGTTTAGGAAGAAAAAACCCCGCAGAATCTTTGATTAATCGTAGAGTAAGCAGTTTATAAATTAGTATAAGAAAGATCCAAGCTACTCTGCAATACAGAGGGAGGAAAAGTTACTTCTAGATGAGGGGTTGATGAGGCTTAGTGCAGGTAGAGGTGGACAGGCAGTTCAGGTGGGGAAACAAAGCAAGAATCAAAGATACGGAGTAGAAAAAGTACAAATAGTAAGTCATGAGTCTGGATCGGGTTAATAGAGATAGGCACTATAGTCGGAGGATCCCAGAAAAGTAGGCTATACTTTTGAACAGGCTGCATATGTTTCTTTTTTAATTCCTCAAAGAAATACCCTTTTGAAGGTCGCCTGTGGCCATTTACAAGGAGGATATTTGACACTGCATATGGAGATCTCCCCACCCCCCAACAAAGGCCTCACCAAGTGAAGTTTACATTTTCATTCTCTTGGGGAGGGAGACATGCTCTCCTTTTTACTTTTCATGAATTCACAAGTTGAGCTAGATGGTACAAAATAATAATGGTCAGCTAACATTTGTTGAGCTTTGCTGTGTGTTTTTTTTTTTTTTTTTTTAAGTTTTTAAATGTTTATTTACTTTTGAGAGAGAGGGAGAGACAGAGGCATGAGCGGAGGAGGGGCAAAAAGAGGAGACACAGAATCTGAAGCAGGCTCCAGGCTCTGAGCTGCCGGCACAGAGCTGGACATGGGGCTTGAACTCACAGACTGTGAGATCATGACCCAAGCCGAAGTTGGACTTGGACGCTTAAACAACTGAGCCACCCGGGCGCTCCTAGTTCTTAAGGACTTAATGAGTTAATATATATAAATCCTCATTACATCCTCGTCAGGTAGACACATTTTATAGATATGGAAACTGAGATGTAAAAAGATTAAGTGACTTGCCTGAGGTTGTGCCGATTGTTTATAGTGGGGCCGAGATTCAAATCTTGACAGTCTAGCCCCATAGGCCTCTATTCCGACTTAGTGAGGTGAAAGGTCGTTGGAGGGTGTTGAGCAAACGAATGACATCATCTGATACATGTTTTACAGGCCATTTTGGCTGCTGTGGGGAAACTAGTCTGTGAAGGGTGTGGGTACAAGCAGGGAGACCAGTCAGGAGACGGTAACAGTAAT
The DNA here is from genome assembly GCF_018350175.1 of Felis catus. Taxonomy (NCBI): domain Eukaryota; kingdom Metazoa; phylum Chordata; class Mammalia; order Carnivora; family Felidae; genus Felis; species Felis catus. The sequence goes on along the minus strand of NC_058381.1, from coordinate 20,028,228 downwards.
CTTGGTGAGAGTGAATGGTGGCTTGGACTAGGATGGAACAGTGGAGGTAACAATAAATGGTTAGAATCTGGATATATTTTGAAGGAAGGACTGGCAGGATGCGTTGCTTGTGGGACGTGAGAAAGAAGGGAGTCCAGTGTGACCGCAGGGCTTGTGGTCTGAGTAACTGTTGACATAGAACTGTCATTTACTGAGGTATGTAAGAGGCAATTAGAGTGTATTTCTGAGTGAATATCAGTTTGTTCTTTCACAAATTAGTAAGTTTGAGTTCCTTACTGCACATACGAGTAAAGAGGTGGATAGACAGCTGGATACAGAAATCTGGAATTCAGTGGAGAGAACCAGGCTGGAGATATTAACTTGAGCGTTTTTAGATTGTAGATGAGTATTTAATTTAAAGCCATGAGACTGGGTGAGATCAACCAAGGAGTGAGTGTAGACAGAGAACATTGAAGGATTGTAACATTTAGCAGCCGGGGAGGGAAGAAAGCCATCAAAGGACTCTGAGGAGGAGGAACCAGTGGATGCCGTGTCCTAGAAGTCAAGCGAAGGAAGTGTTTCAAAGAGGAGGTAGTGTGGGCTCAGTCATGTCAGATGGCACTGATCCACCAGGTAAGAAAAAGACTGAGAATTGACTTTTGGGTTTGCAGTGTGGATGTCTGTCGGTGACCTGACATGAACGGTTCCAGGGACGTTGTGGAGAAGCCTTGGTGAGAGGGCTCAAAAGAGACCATGAGAGCTTCTGGGACCAGTGCCTATGTGGTGGCACCTTAGTTCTGAATTTTTTCCACTCGCAGAAACTTTTTGGAGTAATAAGGAGAATAGAGGTAGGAGGACCCGTGAGTGCTTTTTCAACAAAACTAAGATACAGAAAACTCAATTCCAAATTAGGTCTAAAGACTTCAGAAGCCACAGATAAGCAGGAAGTCCACTGAGGAAATCATGACAGTTTGCTGAGGAAAAAAAAAAAAAAGATTAGCGTGGAGGTACCGATCGTAGAAATCTCCAAATACTCAATCCCAAAAGGAGAAGGCCCCACCCTGGAGACTGTAAATAGGGCTAGGACTGAACAGTGCCTCAGTGCTCTGATTGAGGAAGCAGAGAGAAAAGATGTGGAAAATGCCTGAGCAAGTTTAAAATGCTTGATCTTAAGAAAGCAAGTGGTGACCGTGGTCAATGGTCTGTGAAGCAGCCTTTGAAGAAACCACAGAAGCTGAAGTCTGGCAGTAGAAGCTCTTTCGAAACACATTAGGTCTTGAGTGTCAGAGGAGACAGGACTAATAGAGGAGCCACATTATGAGGCAGTGTAGTTCTGCAGCGATGGGGGGATGACAGGCCATAGAGCTGTAAACCTGAGAGTTACCCGGGTTTCCCACCCACCCCCTTCATCCCTCCTATTACAGGAACCCGATGCATTAATACGAGCAACAAAACATGAATGTCCACGGTGTCTATACAAAGATAGGATAAGGGAAAGAAATGAGAAAGATCGGCAAATCTTTTCTATAGATAATGAAACACCAGCAAAAATAATTGCCAGAAACGAAGAGAAAACTGTATTCAGCATTTCAACCTTAATTAAAAAAAAATTAATCACAGTTATGAAGGAAGATTACAAAGATTAAATACAAGAACTCAGGGAAGAGATGGCTGAATAGCAGGAGGTGATGCACAGAGAGCAGGAGTCTATGAAATGCTAGCTGCCAGAACTTAGCAGAGAGATAGAAGAAAAAGGCACTATTTCAGAAATCAAGACCAAATTACAAGAAGCACAAAGGAGATTGATAGCATGGGAAGCAGGGATAGTAATGAAAAATGAGCAAAGTGAAACAAAAATTAAAAAGGGATTCAAGAGAAAATGAAAGAAAAGAGATAAGCAAAAAGAGATCCAGCAAATGTAATTAGAGGCCCTGAGAAAGGAAATCAGAACCGTGGGAACAGAACACCTTAAAATACAATTCAAGAAACATTTCTGAAATAAAAGTTTCTATTTCTAATTTATCTTGATTTTTTTAAATCAGTAATGGCTGTAGAACTTTGTGACGTATCTTCTCTGCATCTCTCTGCCCACTCTCAAACTCTTAACTGCAGTGATATACACCAGGAGATGTTCTTTTTTTTTTTTTTTAATGTTTGTTTATTTTTGAGAGAAAGAATGCACGTGCACACACACGGGGGTGGGGCAGAGAGAGAGGGGGACAGAGGATCCCAAGTGGCCTCTATGCTGGTAGCAGAGAGCCCAGTGGGGGCTCAAACTCACATACCATGAGATCATGACTTGAGCTGAAATCGGACGCTGAGCCACCCAGGTGCCCTGTGAATAGGTGTTCTAATGTTAAATTAACTCTGCATTCCTGGGATAAATCCTACCTGATGGTATTGCTTTCTGTTTCACAGTACTGGTTTGATTTTGGTGCTATTTTTATTTTTTTTAATTTAATCTATATTCATGAATGAAATTGGCCTGTAATTTTTCTCTTACAATTTGTGTGTCAAGATTATAAAAGCCTCATGAAATAATTGGGTGATCTTTCCTCCCTGTTTTCTTTCTGTTTTTTTGTTTTGTTTCATTTTTTAATTTTACATGATAGATTATCTCTTCCTTGAAGGTTTCATAAAGCAGTCTGGATCAAGTAACATTCTTATATGTATATGGGCAGTTTTTTCACTTTTTAAAATTTTACGGAAGTAAAAATCAGTCTTGGGGTGCCTGGCTGGCTCAGTCAGTAGAGCATGTACCTCTTGACCTTCTCAGGTTGTGAGTGCAGCCTCCACATTGGGTGTAGAGCTTATAATTAAAAAAAAAAAAAAGTCGGGGTGCCTGGGTGGCTCAGTCAGTTGAGCATCTGACTTCAGCTCAGGTCATGATCTCACAGTTTGTGGGTTCGAGCCCCACATCCGGCTCTGTGTTGACAGCCTGGAGCCTGCTTCGGATTCTGTGTCTGCCTCTCTCTCTGTGTACCGCCCACCGCCCCCCACCCCCACCCCCTGCCTGTCTTGCACTTGTCTCTGTCTCTCTCTCTCACTCTCAAAAATAAACATGATAAAGAAAAGTCTTTTTGTAGTACAGTTCTGAGTTTTGACAAATGTGTTGAGTCATGTATCCACTGCCACAATCAGGTACAAAACAATCTCATCACTTCGTAATATTCCCTTGTGTTATCTCTTGTGTTAACCCCGCCTCTCTCTGTCAACTACTGATTTGTTTTCTGTTTGTATAATTTTGCCATTTCAGAATGTCCTATAAATGGAGTGATATATTAATAATATGGAGTTCTCTCTATTACATATGTATGTAGTATGTGCAGTTTAGTCCTTTATTAATATTATTTTATTGTGTGGATATATCAGTTTATTTACTAGTTGAAAGACATGAGTTGTTTCCAATTTGGGGCCATAAGAAAGCCTCTTTAAACATTTGTCTACAGGTTTCTCTGTGAACACAAGCTTCCATTTCTCTTAAGTAAACAAATATCTTCGATGACAATTGCTGGGTCATACTGTGTTTACTTATCTGTCTAATGAACTGTCAAACTGTGTTCCAGAATGGCTGTAACCATTTTACATTCCCTCCAGCACATATGAGATTTTCAATTGTTCTTCATCCTTGTTGGTATTTGGTATTGTCAGTTGTATTGGTTCTTCTTTTCTTTTCTTTTTTTTTCTTTTTTCTTTTTTTTTTGAGAGAGAAGGAGAGCAAACACACAAGTGAGCAGGGGAGAGGGGCAGGGGAGATGGAGGGAAAGATCTTATGCAAGCTTCATGCCCAGTGCAGAGCCCCATTTCGAGCTCAATCTCACAAACATGAGATCATGACATAAGCCAAAATCATGAGTTGGATGCTTAAGACTGAGCCACCCAGGTTCTCCATTTGTGCTTTTTTTTTTTTTAAGTTTGTTTATTTATTTTGAGAGCCAGAGAGCAGGGGACGGGCACAGAGAAAGACTCCCAAACAGGCTCTGCCCTGTCTGCACAGAGCCCGATGATCACGGTCGTGATCTTGAACCGTGAGATCATGACTTGAGCCAAAATTAAGAGTTTGATGCTTAACCAACTGAGCTCCAGGCATCCCCGCTTTTGACTGTTAAGTTCAGCTAGTCTATATACATGTAGTTGTACCTCACTGTGGTTTTAATTTTCTTTTCTTTGATAGCTAAAAGATAGCATCTTTTCATGTGTTCACTTATTGGCCATTTATGTATCTCCATTGGTGAAATGTCTTTTCAAACCTGTTGTCTGTTTAAAAAGATTTTTTTTTATTCCTGAAATTTTATGAATATAAGGTTTTGTTAAGTATATGTCTTGAAAATATTTTTTACCGATGTCTTTTGTGGAGAAGTTGTTAATTTTGATGAAATACAATTCATCAGTTCATCTAATACTTTTGGTGTTGTATCTAAGAAATCTTTGCCCAAATGCAAGGTCATAAGGTCTCCTATATTTTCTTCTAGACACTTTATATTTTTAAATTTTACATTTAGATCTCTGAGCTATTTTGAGTTACTTTTAGTATAATGTGTGAAATATGAGTTGAATTGTGTTTGTTTTGCATCTGGTCCAGTAGTCCCTGCGCTATTTGTTGAAAAGACTGTCCTCTATCCATTGAATTGCCTTTCACCTTTGTCAAAAATCAGTTGACAGTGTGGGGAACTGTTTCTGGACTGTTTCATTGATTTATGTGTTTCTCCTTTCCCAGAACTAAAATCTTGATTACTGTAGCTTTATAGTAAGTTATCAAATCAAGTAATGTGATTTTTCCAACTTTATTCTTTTTTTATTTTGGTTATTCTGGTTCCTGTGTCTTTCTGTTTAACTTTAGATTCAGCTTGTCCATTTCTAAGAAAAATTTTTTTCCTGGGATTGAGATTGCCTTGAATGTATAAATCAGTTTGGGAGTAATTGGTATTTTAATATTCTGATTGTTCCAATCTATGGATATGGTATATTTATTTCTTTCTTTTTTTTTTTTTTTTTTTTTTTGAGAGTGAGCTTGAGTAGGGGAGGGTTGGAGAGAGAGGGAGAGAGAAAATCCCAAGCAGGCTTGGCACTGTCATCGCAGAGTGTGATGCAGGGCTCAGTCTCACAAACCATGAGATTATGACCCAAGCCGAAATCAAGAGTTGGTTCAACTGACTAAGCCACCCAGGCACCCCTGGTTATGGTATATTTCTTAATTTAGTTTCTTTTTTTTAAGACAACATTTTGATTTTATTGTTTAACTTTTTTTAATGTTTATTTTTGAGGGACAGAGACAGAGCACAAGTGGGGAGGGCAGAGAGAGGAAAATACAGACTCTGAAGCAAGCTGCAGGTTCTGAGCTGCCAGTCGGCACAGAGCCAGATGCGGGGCTCGAGCTCACGAAACCATGATACCATGACCTGAGCCAAAGTCAAATGCTTAACCAACTGAGCCACCTCAGCCACCCAGGTGCCCCAATTTAGTTTTTTAAACGATGTCTTTCATCAGTATTTTGTCATTTCTCTCTCTCTTTTTTTTTTTTTTTTTTGCCTCATCACACTGGCTAGGAAGCATGATTCTGAATAGCAGTGTTGAAAAAAAGCCTTCAGTCTTTCACATTAAGTATGAATGGTAGCTGTAGGTTTGAGGGTTTTTTAAGACTTGTTTTTTTATATAAATTATGTTTTTTACATGTATTAATTTTGAGAGAGAGGGAGAGAGAATGTGTGCAGGGGAGGGGCAGAGAGTGAGGGAGAGAGGGTCCCAAGCGGGCTCTGGCTGATAGTGCAGAGCCCGATGTGGGCCTCAAACTCAGGAAACTGAGATCATGACCTGAGCCAAAATCAAGAGTTGGGTGCACAACTGACTGAGCCACCCGGGTACCCCTAAGATTTTATTTTTAAGTAATCACTACACCCATTGTGGGCTCCCACTTAAAACCTCGAGATCAAGAGTTGCATGCTCTCCTGACCGAGCCAGCCGGGTGCACCAGGTTTTTTGTAGATACCTTTTATCAGGTTAAGAAAGTTCCTTTCTGGTTGTGGTTTGCTGAGAATTTTATCCATAAATGAGTGTTTAATTTGGTCTAGTTATTTTTATACATCTATTAAGGTAATCAGTTTTTTTTCTGTTGATATGGGGAATTACAGTGATAGATTTTTGAACATTGAACCAGCTTTACATTCCCCAGAGAAACTCCACTGAGTCATGTGCTATTCTTTAGCACTAAATTTGATTTTTAATATCTTTTTTTTTTTAATATAGGGGATTTTTATGTCTCTTCATGAGAGAGATATTTGTCTTTTTTGCTTACGATGTCCTTGGTTTTGGTTTTAGCTAACCTCACAAAGTGAGATGGGGAAGTGTTTCTTCCTCTTTTGTGTCCAGAACTGTTTGTGTAGAATTGGTATTATTTCTTCCTTAAGTGTTTGGTAGAGTTCACCAGTTAACCATCCTAGAATTTTCTTTGTTGGAAGATTTCCAATTTCTATAATAAAGGACTATTCAAGTTATCAGTTTTGTTTTGAGACAGGATAAAAGCTGTTTTAGGATTTGTATGGTAAGGAACGTATTTCTATTTCAAATATATTTCAAAAATCCTTCTTTGCCATGACTTGATAAGGCATCCCTTCTTTCTCTTACTCCTGACGTGTCAAGCTGTGCCATGACCCTCTTTGTCCACACACGGCTCATTCTCTCTTCTTGGGCCAGTCTTCCTGTTAGCGACACACAGACTAACTGGCTATGTTCTGGAAGCACTTGCAGGCCTCCCGGCAGTGTGTGAGGTACTCATGTCGCTGCAGACCTGGCTGTTTTTATTCCATCTGCAGTTGCTAGGCCAAAACAAAAACTTTATTTTATTTCTTCTGTTTATCATAAAGCTGGGTATTTTTCATATATTTCTTAGCGACGCAACTGAATTTTTGGATTTTTGTCCAAGCATTCACTGTGAAGAAAAAAGTTTGAGGTTGTATAATAAAAAGAGTGTCACTTAAACGCAATCAAAGTTAGCCAAAGTGCAAAATAATAGGGATAATAGATTGGCTTTCTTGTTGCCATCGAAATTGCTCCTCTTTGTGGCCCTGTTCTTTCTCAGAATATTTTGCCTAGGACTTTCTACTACTTTCGTCTATGCAGTGGATGCATTTCTAGTGGCTTTGTGCTCGCACCCACGAACCGTGAGATCGTGACCTGAGCTGAAATCAAGAGTCGGACGCTTAACCGACCAAGCCACCCATTTGCCCTGTAGTTTTCTTTCTTATATAGTTTCTTACAAAACTTGTTATGTGAAAAAACACCTACAGTAGTTTTTTTAGGATATAATGTCCTCCCTACTTGTCTTGTAATTTAAAAATTCAGTTATTTTAAACTTTCGTTCTATTTCTTAGTGAACTATGAAAATAATTCTGTGTTTCAGGCATATTGGCTATTTATTTTCCTGGTTCATTCCATTTTCAGAGCAACTTTTGTAAACTTTTTATGCTGTGCTGGTCTTATTTATTACGTGCTGTTTTGGTAAGATGCTTTTAGGAATTACTTTGTGATTTATTCAAATTAGGAGGGTTTTTTTCTTCCTAGGATTTCTTTTCTCTCACTGCGTTGAGGACCTTTTCTGTATTACTATCTTTAATTAATTTCAAGACATTTTAATTGAATTCTTGGTTTAAAATGTTTAATAACTAAAAAAATGTATACTTGCAACAAGTTGGCCAGACACAAGGTTAAAAGCATAGTCCTCCAGGGGAGCCCGGGTGGCTCAGTCAGTTAAGCGTCCGACTCCTGATTTCAGCTCAGGTCATGATCTCACACTTTGTGAGATTGAGCCCCACATTGGGCTCTGCACTGACAGTGTGGAGCCTGCTTAGTATTCTCTCTCTCTCTCCCTCTTTCTCTGCCCCTCCTCTGCTCAAGCTCTCTAAGCAAACAAACATTAAAAAAAAAAGCGTAGCCTCACTTTAGGTACCAGCTGCAAGTTTAGGGGTCTCCAAGGCCTCCCCTCACTTCTAACTACATGGAAAACTACAAATCCCAGGGTTCCCACGACCACCCTCAAATTCTGTAATTTGCTAGGATGACTCACAGAACTTAGGAAAGCACTACACTATGATGAGAGTTTTGTTACAGCAAAAGGATACAAATGCGAATCCACCAAAGGGAGAGACCCATAGTGCAAGGTCTGAGGGGTTCCAAACATGAAGCTTCCATTGTTCTGTGGGATACCTGGCCCTCTAGCATGACAGTACTCAAACTTTCTAGTTTTCCTTCTGCCATTAATTTCTAGTTTCATTCTGTTGTGGTCAGAAAATGTATGTAGTGTGATTTTAGTATTCTTAAATTTGTCGTGACTTGTTGACCTAACATGATGATTCCAGGAGAATGTTCCACATGTGTTTGTGGAGAACATGTATTCATTCTACTTCTCTTGGGTAAAATGCTCTGTATATGTCTATTACATTCTTTTGGTTTACAGTGTTCAAATCCTCTGTTCCTTATTGATTTTCTGTCCTGTTTTCTTAAAAATGGGATATTGAAATCTCCTACTATTATTGTGTAACTTTTTCTCTTCAGTTCTCTCATTGTTCATTTTCTATATTTGATCTGATGTTGGGTGCACATATGTTTACAATTGTTATCTCTTCCTGGTAAGTTGACCCTTTTTAATTATATAATGTCTTTCTTTGCCTCTTTTGTTATTTTGTGACATAAAGTCTATTTTGTCTGATAGAAGTATGGCCATCTCTGCTGTCTTTTGCTTACCATTTGTATGGAGTATCTGGATCTTTTATATTCATCAGCCACTCCAATCTTTCCAGTGGGAGAGTTTAATCCATTTAGATTTTTTAAATTTTATTTTAGAGAGAGAGCACGCGATGGAGGGATAGAGGGAGAGAGAAAGAGAGAATCGTAATCAGGCTCTATGCTTAGCGTGATGTGGGGCTCGATCCCATGATCCTGGGATCATTACTTGAGCCGAAATCAAGAGTCAGCTGTTCAACTGACTGAGCCACCCAGGTGCTCCAATCCATTTATGTTTAAAGTGATTATTGATAGAGAAGGACTTATTATTGCCATTTTGTCATTGCTTTCTGTCTTGTAGCTTTGTGTTTCTCTTCTTCTCTTGCTGCCATCCTTTGTGTTTTATTGTTTTGTTTTGTGTTTTTGTTTGTTTTTTGTAGTGACATGCTTTGATTCCTTTTTTATTTTCTTCAGTGTGTCTTCTGAAAGTATTGTCTTTGTGGTTAGCATGGGGCTTACATAAAACAGCTTATAGTTATAACAATCTTTCAAGCTGATAACAACTCCCACACTGTACGTCATTGATGTCATAAATACATCTTTTCATATTGTATATCCATTAACATCTTTTAGCTATATTTTTTATCTTTTGCCTTTTAACTTCTACACCAGAATTAAAAGTGATTTATCCACCACCATTACAGTATTATGGTGTTCTATGTTTATATATTTACCTTTACCAGGGAGCTTTATACTTTCACGTACTTTCATGTTGCTATTTACAGTCTTTTCATTTCAACGTGAAGGATTCCTTCTAGCATTTCTTGTAAGGCAGGTCTGCTGTGGATGACCTCCCTCAGCTTTTGTAGGGATGCCTATTTCTTCCTCATTTTTCTAAAGGACAGTTTTGAGATATTGTATTCTTGGTTGGCAGAATTTTTTTTCCTTTAAGCACTTTGAGTGTATCACCTCACTCCTTTCTTGCCTGCAAGGTTTCGACTTAGAAATCCACTGATAGTCTTATGTAAGCTTCCTTGTACATGATGAGTCACTTTTAAACGCTGTGTCTTTGACTTTGGACAGTTTGTAATGTGTTTCAGCGTGCTCTCTTGGGTTCATCCTAGTTGGTCTCCGGTAGGCTGCTTCTTCCCAAAACTTCGTATCTGGGAAGTGTTTAGCCATTGTTTCCTTAAATGAACATTCTGCCCCTTTCTCTTCTCCTGTAAGTCTCTTAGACTTTCTTCATGCTTTTTTTCCCTGTGATTGGATAATTTCAAGAGACCTGTATTTTGATGTTTTTTTTCTTCTGCTTGATTGTGTGATATTGCACTCCTCTTGTGAAGTTTTCAGGTCTTACTGTATTCTTCAGCTCCAAAATACCTGTTTGGTTCTTTTTTATATTTTTCATCTCTTTGTTGGTATTCTCATTTTGTTCGTGTCTTATTTTCTTGGGCTTGTAGAGCATCTTTATGATGGTTGTTTTGAATTATTTGGATATTTTCGAGACCTATTTTGTTTTTTTGTTTGGGTCTTTTTTCCCAGCTTCTTTATATGTCCTATAATGTTGTGTTGGGATCTGTACACATGAGAAAACAGCCACCTCTGACAGTTTTTATGATCTGGTTTTGTATAGGAGGTGACCCTCGCACGTGAACCCAGCTAGAGATTCTGGGGGCCTCAGAAACCTTTTTTTGGGAGAACGTGACTTTCCTGGGCTGAGTGTTGCGGGTCTTTCCGGAGCTCATAGTCTCTTGCTCCCTCTGGTGCCTGTTGGTGCCACGGCTGTTCTCTGATGTGACAGCAGCAAGCCGCCTGCCTCTTTCTTGTACTCAGTGACCGCCAGGTATCCAGAGCCTGCCAGCTCCCCAGTAGTGCCCACATCAAGTGAGACAGATACCATTGCCTTGAGCAGCCCTATGAAAAGTTGGCGCAGAAGCACATTCGCCTCTTCTCCCTTCCTCGCGAGGGAGAGAAGCCTGAAGTTATGAACCTTCTTCCAGTCACACCACTCACATTTCTTTGCTCTTTGCAGCATTTGGGAAGCCATACTATGCTCACTCTGTCAGTTCTCCAAATGAGGCATCACAGAAATTAGTCCTTCAGGCAACCTTCCAAAGAGTTAGAATGCTGGATTATGGGGCGCCTGGGTGGCTCAGTTGTTTAAGCATCAGATTTCAGCTCAGGTCATGATCTTGTGGTTCGTGGGTTCGAGCCCCGCGTCGGGCTCTGTGCTGACAGCCCGGAACCTGGAGCCTGCTTCAGATTCTGTGCCTCCCTCTCTCTCCTCCTCTCCTGCTCATGTTCAGTCTCTCTCTCCCTCAAAAATAAACATTCAAAAAAAAAAAAAAATAGAATGCTGGATTAATGCTTCACTCCCCTCCCTCTCTCTCTCTCTCTCTCTCTCTCTCTCTCTCTCTCTCTCTCTCTCTCTCCTTCCCTCTCCCCCCCACCCCCCCCCCCCCCAAAGAAAAAGTCAGAAGCCAGGTGTTCTTACCAGGCACTGAGCTGTGGTAGCTTGGAAGAGGGACTGACTTGGGAAAGTGAAATGTCTCTTGTTACCCATTGCAGTGTAGCTGTTTTCAGTGTTGTGCTCCCCTGGGGGTACTGTCACTTCTTAACTGGATTCTGGAGCGCTCAGAAAGGTGTTTCTGAGTATCATTGTGAAAGCCATGTTTCTGTGGTAGAGTAAGGACTGGGACTCCCAATTCTGCTGTAACGGTGACGTCACTGTCCTCTTTAAGACTGCCGCCAGTTCACAAGTGCAGTGACTTCAGAAACCTGGCTACGTATTTATCTTGATCTTGCATATTTGCCACTTTGCAACATAAGACATTTTGAGGCTCTGCTGACTAGAAATCATCACCTCTTCCCATGGTAAAGCTACATCTTGTTCCTTGCTAATTTTTCTTTTTCTGTCCTTGCAAAGTCTGGCTTTCTGGAACAGAGGGAAAGATGCATCTGGTGGTAGAGATATAGGTTGACTTTATATTTAAGTTTCCTATTTCTGGAGGGCATGATGATGTATTTTGAGACTAAAACACAAAAAGAAATGCTTCAACTTTCCACACATGAAGTCCTCCAAGCAAAGTATGTTCGTAACTATATTACCCATTTGATAAAGACTAGAGTGTCTATTTTTTAAAGGCTTTAAAAACTTGACAAACAGTAATCAAACCATTGCTTACACTCTCACGTTCAAGGTTTAGGTGATGGCAGTAACAGTCACATTTATTATAATGGCAAGTATGACATGACAGGCTTTCTAGAATATATATCCAGAGCCAGAACATAAAATGGAAATGCGTCGTCACAGCTGCAAGTAGTTAACGTACACCCTGCGATTAGAATGCCTGAGTTGCCGTCATGGGCCCAGCACTCAGCCAGGCGATCAGGGTCAGGGTATTTAGCCTCTTTTTACTCCTGTTTCTTCTCACGTATAAAATGGGTATGGTAATAATGAGGTACTACCTACCTCATGGCTTGTTACGTGAATCGAATGAGGTGATTGGCAGATAGATACAGAATGTTTAGAATAGTGCCTGGAATTTAGGAAGTGCTGAATCATTGTTAGCTATTACTAAGAGCAATTATGATGACATTGTTCTTTTTAACCTTAGTAACTGTTACAGATCATATTTAAGAAAAAAAAAATTAATGACTTTCTCCCTCATTTACAGAGTTGAGACTGTGGGCCAACCAGACAGAAGAGACAGTATAGGAGTGTGTGCAGAAAAACAGAATGGCTATGACTCTCTGCAGCGTGACCAAGCAGTGTGCATTAGTACAAATGGTAAGAGATACACAACTGCTCTCCTCTTTGAAATACATGAATTACTGTGGTAACATCTGAACCTATTCCAACATCACGCATTTGTAGCAGGACACGAGAAAGTTCAAGTCTTTATGACATACCTATATGGCTACTACGTACCAGGCATTATTCTGTTCCCTTTATAAATAGTAAATTATTTAATCCTTTTAACAACTTGTTGAAGTGGGGAGTCGTAGTATACCCATTTTATAGATGATGAAAACTGAGCCACAGAGAGGTTAAGTGACCAGCTTAAACTCCCTTAGCTTAGAGGTGACTGTGGGATCTGCACCAGGGAGTCTACCTCTGGATTCTGTGTATATAGGGCATCTAAACTCAACACAGATCGATGAACCGAAGAGAGCGTTGACTTAATTTGTTTTATCTCCATAGGGTTCTTTGGCCCCTTACTCTACCGTAATCACACTTTTAAAATCCCCTCTGAAGATGTGTTACTATTTCCTGGTATGGGTCAAGCAGTAGGTAGAAAAAGACTCTTTATTTCACGTGCAACAACAGTCTTTCTGTTTCACAGGATGTAATCTTGTAATGGAGTCAAGTTTCTTTTGATCCCATCCACATTGGAAACTCAGTCTCTGTTCTAAAAGAGTAGCACCCTCGACCAGAACTCTGAAATGTGATTAAAGCTTTAATTTTTTCTCCTGCCTTGGGGATGGCAGTTAATTAACATTGAGATGCATTGTCTTTGACCAGTTGGCGTTCCAGAATGTTTTCTTGATGTGAGTTAGGAAATTAGCTGTGTTATCAGTAATCTAGAATCCATTTCATTTCTTCATTATTGCTCACATGTAAATGACTCTTTACCTTAACGTTTTAGGTGCAGTTTTTGTAAATGGAAAAGAAATGACTAATCAGTTGCCAGCAGTTACTTCTGGGTCCACTGTCACATTTGACATTGAAGCTGTGACTCTGGGATCCACCAATAATAACGAAGGAGGAAACTTCAAGCTTCGAGTAACTATTAGTTCGAATAACAGAGAAGTGGTTTTTGATTGGCTACTGGATCAATCTTGTGGTTCTCTTTATTTTGGATGCTCATTTTTCTATCCTGGATGGAAAGTGTTGGTGTTCTAGATTTTTGGATGATTGGCTTTGGTTTGCAGGGTTTTAAATGTAGCTGTCCTCAGCTCAGTTTAGTTGAAATTGGTTAAAAAAATTGTTAGATTCATCTCTCAGTTAAGCCATTGAAAATGGAAATTGTTTACTGGATTTATTTGGAACATTTTAGCAAGAAAAGATTTGACTATTGTGGACAAAACCGTAGTGCAGTCAGTTTTACTTTTAGCGTAGTGTTAATTGGAATATCAACATCACGATAAAAATCAAATTGTCTTTTAAAGTATGAGGAGATACAGAAAGCCCTGTACCCTTCTACTGTACTTCTTTAAAAGCTGGTTATTAGAACAGAAAAACCTAGTGTAACATTATTTTATTAAACCTCTATCTTTTAAGGATCCAAGGCCATGCAAGACTTTAGGATAAAACAACAGGACTAGACCAGCCAGAGGCCAGAGTTCTGTAATATGCCTTCACTTGTGTGCTCTCCACGTGAGTGTTGAGTATGCTCTCCATATTCACGTATCTGTAAGCAGTATTGAATTTTATCTCCTGTTCAGTGATCTTGAAGTCCCAAAAGTGTGATAGGCTTTGTGTTTTTTTAAATTACTGAGCACATGTCTACAATAGGCAAGTACTTGCTTTTTTCTTTCCATGCAGTTCGATTCATGATAGTTTGGAGGATTTTTACAGGGTAAAACTACGAAGTAGTACGTACAGCAGTGGCCATTCACACGTATGTCATGTGCACATGTGCATGTCCAGCCTCAGTGATGTATGTGTTACTCCTGATAGGGTATGAGCTACAGTCCAGTTTAATATCAGTTTTATAAATGGTCTGTTAGTGGACCAAACAAATATAGGCTAAATACTTGACCTATTTTTTGGAAAACTTCAATTTGTTTAAAATATTTATTTGAAGGACTTAGTGTGTAAAATGATTAGCTTAACTTGCTATACCAGCCTACAGATTTTTTTTAATGTGAATTTTTTTCCTTCATTTTTAACAGTAGAAATGTGGAAACGCAAGTTTGATATTTTTGTAAGATAATTTATTTGGGGATTCACATTCCCTGTTGGACAATCATGACCTTTTTCCCTTGCCTTTTTATATACAAGTAAGTCGCTTTCACCTGTTTAGTGACCATTAAGAAGATGTGCTAGAGTGTAGATGTCTCGTCCAGCTGTCTGAACCAAAATAAAAACCTCAAAGTTAAATGTGTGTATTTTTTTCTTCTGTGAGATGTGATGAATCCAATTTTAATCTTTACTTTTAAGTAGAGGGAGGAAAGGATTTCTTGTGTCTCCAGTCATTTTAATGCAAATATCATTGTAACTTGTTGTCAGGTTACTTAGGCTTTATCTTCTGTGTATCTGATACTGAGCATCGTGCCTGACATATAACGTGTGTCTAGTAAAAGTTGGATTGAATGAATATGGATGGGTTATTTTCTCCAGAATGTTTTCATCTCATTTCCTTCATTTGTCAGTTCCTTATTGAACCTCATTATTTCTTATTCTCTGCAGGAGGGTGACATCTTACATTTATATCCTTAGAATCTGCCCTTTCACAAAAATGACTAAAACCTGACTTAATTCTAGATAGGAGTGGATTGCAAAATTTCAGCTCTGAAGCTACTTTAAATACTGCGGGGTTTTTTTGTTTTGTTTTTTTAAGATTTTATTTTTGGGGATGCCTGGGTGGCTCAGTCAAGCTAAGTGTCTGACTCTTAGTTTCAGCTCGGGTCATGATCTCCTGGTTTGTGAGTTCGAGCCCCACGTTGGGCTTTGTGCTGATGGTGTGGAGCCTGCCTCGGATTCTCTCTCTCTCTCTCTCTCTCTCTCTCTCTCTCTCTCTCTCTCTCTCTCTCTCTTTCTCTCTCTCTCTCTCCCCCTCTCCCTAGACCCCCCTCAAAATAAATAAACTTTGAAGAATAATAAAAAGAGTTTTTAAAAAAAGGTTTTAAGTAATCTCTATACCCATTGTGGGGCTCGCACCAGGAGTCTCACATCAGGAGTCTCATACTCCACTGTGACAGAGCCAGCCAGGTGCCTCTGCTTTTTTTTTTGCCCCCTTGAACTGTGAACATAAGATTTTGTTAAAAGCCAACTCATTCTGTTTAAACAGATAAAGGAGCCCAGTATTCCAAATCTATTTGTATGCTTGGAGGGATGAGAGAGTTTGGGTGATGATAATTAAAACGATAATAAGAATTGATCTTTATTGAGCCCCTACTACGTGCCAGGCACAATGCTGAATTTTCAGAATACATTTATTATCTCATTTAATCCACATGATATATACTGTACTGTTATTACTGTTATTCTACTTTAGAGACAATAGAACTTAGGCACAAGAGATGTGAACTAATTTGTCTAAGGTCAAGACTAGTAACTAGCCTAGTCAGGATCCTAGCCCAGACCCGATTAGGTCTGGAGCCCCTACTCATAACCGTTGTGCTCCTGGGAAGAGTGGACACTACGGGGAAAGCCTCAGGTGTAGATAAGAATCAGCCATGGGATCAATGATAGCAGTTGTTGGAGTAGCACGTTATCTTTATATGTTCTAGATGCTGGTGGTTTGTTGGATTTATGGTCTGCAAATACCTGGTCTCTGGCTGGTCTTTGCATCCTTATACCAGGGTCTTTTCCAGAATAAAAGTTTCTACTGTTGATGAAATTGAATTTATTAATCTTTCCTTTTATGATTGTGCTTTTGCTCTCCAGTCTGTGAACTCTGCCTAGCCCTGGACCCCAAAGAGTTTTTCCGTGTTTTTTCCTGAAAGTTTTAGAGCTTAACCTATTACATTTATGTTTGTGATCCATTTTGATTTTTTATAAGGTTAAGTTTCACTTAGGAACATATCTGTTCATACGGCTGATCCGTTGCTCCAGTGTCGTTTGTAGCAAAGGCTGTCTTTCCTCCATTGAACTGCTGTTGTCCCTTTGTCCAAAATCAGTTGGACATATTTGTGTGAGCCTGTTTCTAGGCTCTTTGTTCCACTGATCTGTGGCTCTGTCCCTCTGTCAATACCACACAGTGTGATTACTGTAGCTATATAAGGTTTTAAAATTGGGTAGGCTGACTTCTCTTTTATTCATCTTTTAAAAAGTTGTTTTAGGGGCGCCTGGGTGGCGCAGTCGGTTAAGCGTCCGACTTCAGCCAGGTCACGATCTCGCGGTCCGGGAGTTCGAGCCCCGCGTCAGGCTCTGGGCTGATGGCTCAGAGCCTGGAGCCTGTTTCCAATTCTGTGTCTCCCTCTCTCTCTGCCCCTCCCCCGTTCATGCTCTGTCTCTCTCTGTCCCCAAAAAAATAAATAAACATTGAAAAAAAAAATTAAAAAAAAGTTGTTTTAATGGGGCGCCTGGCTGGCTCGGTTGGTAGAGCATCCTACTCTTGATCTCGGAGTTGTGAGTTCGAGCCCCACGTTGGGTGTAGAGATTACTTAAAAAAGAAAAAAGGTGAAAGAGAAGTTTTAGGTATTCCAGTTTCTTTGCCTTCCCATGTAGATTTTAGAATATGTTGTTTATATCTACAAAAAATCCTGCTGAGATTTCTATAGGCATTGTGTTAAACCTATCAATTTGGGAAGAGTTGACATCCTTGCTATGTTGATTCTTCCAATCCATGAATACGGTATGTTTCTCCATCCATTTAGGTTTTTGATTTCTTTTACCTGCATTTTGTAGTTTCCAGCATACAAGCTAAGTTTTGTTACATTGACACCTAAGTGTTTTGTTTTGTTTTATTTTAGTGATTGTAAATGGTATTGTATTTTTAATTTTGGTTTTCACATGTTCATTCCTAATATATAGAATATGTCTTTGTAGTTTATCTTGTATCCTGCAAAATTGCTGAACTCAGTTTTTTTCCTCCTTCAAGATTTCCTCTTCAGCCCATGGACTTCCTAGAAATGTGTTATTTAGTTTCTGAGTGTTGGGAGATCTTCCTGCCATCTTTCTGTTACTGACTTCTAGTTTGATTATACTGTGTTTGAAGAACAGTGTATATGATTTCCATTATTTCATATCTGTTGACTTATATCCCAGCATATGGTATATGCAGTTTTGGTATATGTTCTTTGGGCACTTAAAAAGACTGCGTATCTTCCTCTTAATGAGTAGAATGTTTTGATCTTGTAGAGTTCTATATATATCTTTCCTGATTTTCTGTCTTGTTGCTCTATCAGTTCTTGAGAAGGGGTTGTTGTAATAATGGGTTTGTCTGTTTCTTCTCTTATTCAATCAGTTTTTGACTCACATCTTTTGTAACTCTTTTGTCTTATGAATACACACTTAGGATTGCCGTATCTTTTTGGTGGACTGACCATTTTTTCGTAATGTCCCTCTCTGATAATTTTCTTTCCTTCGGAGTCTACTTTATCTATATGAATCCAGCCTCTCTTGCCTTCCTCTGATTAATGTTCACTTGATATATATTTTCTGTCCTGTGCTTTCAACTTTTCCATATTAATATATTTGGAGTCAGTTTCCCATAGCATATAGCTGAGCCACAGTTTTTTGTCGTTAATTTACTCCGTCAGTCTCTGAGTTGCGTTTGGTCTATATAGACCATTTATATTTAATTGTTATTATTGATTTGTCAGGATTTAAGTTTGCCACTTTTCTTTTTTGTTTTCTGTTCTCTCTGGTTTTCTGTTTTCTGCATTCTTGTGGGTTGCTTGAACATACTTTGGAATTCCATTTTGACTTATCTATAGTGTTTTTGAGTGTCTCATTCTGTAGCTTCTTTAGTAATTGTTCTAGATATTAAAAATACACGTTTATAACATACACAATTGATATACACAGTATATATACATTAATATATGTATAGCATATACATTACATATATATGTTGTGTATGTGTGTTTCTACAGATATACATATGTAGGTATACCTACATTAATACGGTAATGGTTTTTTTCATAAAAGCATAAATCCTCTTTGGATTTCTTTGCATTAGTGAAAACGCACTGAGGTAGGTCTTCTTGTAAAGTGACGTGGCGTAATGTGAACTTTTAGAAAGCAGGGGATATTGTTCACTTTATGCCATTTCAGCTTACAACAAGTTTTTGTTTTTGTTTTTTTTAAGCTTATTTATTTTGAGAGAGAACCAGTGGGAGAGGGGCAGAGAGAGAGGGGCACAGAAGATCCCAAGCAGGCTCTGCGCCGACAGCAGTGAGCCCAATGTGGGGCTCAAACTCATGAACCGGGGAGATCATGACCTGAGCTGAAGTCGGAAGCTTAACCGACTGAGCCACCCAGGTACCCCGCTTATGAAATAGCCATGCTCCACTTTTGGATACGGGGGATATAAAACTTCCCAGTCTGTTGGTGTCATTGTTTTATCCATTCAAGTGAAATAATCTTTACATGTCTTTATCCTCCCCCATGTACAGTAATTATCTTTCTTAAATATTTTCTCTATAAACATTTAGAACATAGACAATGTTGACCTAACAAAAAATGTTTCAGAAAACTCAAGAGAAGTGTCTGTTGTTATTTATCTGTATTTCTGTTTACTGTTTTATTTTCCTTCATGATGTTCCAAGTTCCATTACCATTTCCCTTCTGTTCCAAGAACCTACTTTCGGCATTCTTCTAGAAGTATAATTATGATGTGTCTGTGCCTGGGATTCTTTGGGGTTATCTTGTTTGGGTTCCTCAGCTTCTTGAATTGTTAGGTTTATATCTCTTGCCAAATTTGGAAAGTTGTCAGCCATTATTTCAAGTACTTTTTTCAGCCCTGCCCTTTTTCCTTTTCTTCTAGGACTCCAGTGACACAAACTTTACATCTTTCATATATCCCCACTGACTCTTGAGGTTTTGTTTGGTTGTTTGAAGCTGGCTTTCTCTGTGCTGTTCATTTTAGGCAATTCCTCTTATTGTACTTCCAGTCCACTGATCTGTCCTCTATCACATTCATTCTACTTTTGGGCCCCTACTGAGCTCTTTGTTATATATTTTGGTTATTGTATTTTTCAGCTCTAAAGCATCCATTTGGGTCATAGTCATATCTTCTGTTTCCGTGCAGATTTTTTTATATTCTTTGCTGAGGCTGTTCATTTTCTCATCTGGCTCAAGTGTGTTCATAATTGCTTGTTGAAACATTTTAATCATGGCTCTGGTGATGTCTAGTTGTACGTGTCAGTTCTTCTGGGTGAAGGGATGTTCGGATGGCTAATTAAAACATTATTCTGGGTGTTCTGTGAGGGTGTTTCTGGAAAAGATTGACATTTGAATTGATGGACTTGAGTAAAGCAGGTGGCTGTCCCCAATGTGTTGGGCCCCATCCAATCTGTTGATGGCTTAAATAGAACAAAAGGCAGAGGAAAGTAGAATTCGCTCTCTGCCTGTTGAGCTAGGACATGGATCTCCTGCCCTCAGTGCTTCTGGCTCTAGGGCCTTCCTATCTGGACTGGAATCTACACCACTGGCTCTCAGGCCTACGAACTACATCACCGGCTTCCCTGGGTTCCCAGCTTGCAGGCAGCAGATTTTGGGACTTCTCAGCTTCTCTAATCGTGCACTGGTTCTGTGTTTTTTGGAGAACTCTAATACAGTGCTTTTTAATCTTTGTCAGATAATTCAAATAGCTTTGTCAGCCTGGGGTTGGCATCTGTTGTCTTTCTTTTGAGATCTTTCTGGTTCTTGATGCAACGTGATTTTCTATTGAAATGTGGGCATTTTGTATTATGTTATGAGACTTTGGATCTCTTTCAGCTGGTCTCTTGATACCACTCCAGCGGGAGAAGTTGGGGCAGGCGGTGGGGGTGGTGGGCACTGCCTCATTACTGCCACGTGGAGATAGAAGATTAGCTTCCCCTTGGCCTCTGTTGACAGCCAGGAGGAGACCAGACCCCTGTTACTGGTCGCATGGGCATGGGGGGTTCCTTCTGTGACCCCCGCTGACACTGCAGCAGGGGTGGCCTCGTTCCCCTCAGCAGTGGTGGAAGTCCTGACTCTTCAGTAGGCTTCTTCTAAGACTGCGTATCAGAGAGGGGGAGAGGGATCTTGGTGGTGGGTGTGGAGGTCCAGGCTCCTCTCTCACCGTGGGAGGTGGCTTCCTTGCTGCCCAGTGGGGTGAAAGTTTTGCCTCCCTATTTGGTCTTCTCTGACACCATCTTGGCAGAGGTGTTGGGGTATCTCATTACAGCCTCATGAATGTGGAAGTCTAGACTACCCCGGGCCTTTGCCAACATGGGCAGGATAAGGAAACAGTCTTTTCTGTAGTTATTTTTGTTAATCTTAGGGCTTCCATAACAAATTTCTACAGTCTCAGTGGCTTAAACAGACAGGAATTTATTCTCACAGTTTTGGAGGACCCAAGTCTGAAATCACGGTTTTGGCAAGACTGTGCTCCCTCCAAAGGGTCTACAGGGGACCGTTCTTTACCTCTGCCAGGTTCTGGTGGCTTCAGATACTCCTTCACTTGCCCCTGCATAACTCCAATCTCGGAGTCTGACCCTGTCTTCTCGCGGCCACCCTTCTGTTTCTTACAAGGACACTTGTCTTGGCTTTAGGACCCATCCAGATAATCCACGATGATCTTATCTCAAGATCCTTAACTTATGTATATCTACAGAGATTATTTTTCCAAATGAGGCCACCATCACAAGTTCCAAGATGTGGGCATATTGTTTTATGGGCCACTATTCAACCCTGTACGGTAGCGTTTGCCTGGAAGAAAGCTGTGGTTGGCTAAAGGCTGTCTTACAAGGCTGCCCCTTTTGTGGTCCTTTGGCTAGAGAGAGCAGGCTTTTTTGTTGGGGCTTTTTTTGTCTTTCTTTGTTGGCATTTCCTGGTTGCTGGCTTCTTCAGCCCCAGCTCTGGGATACACGAGACAAGAAAATCCAAGGAACTCACCACTGTGTTGATCCTTGGGTTCTGAGATTCCAAGCCAGTTGACCGGATCTTCAGAGTCTTCTTAGGTGGCTTTTTTTTTTTCACATTTTTTTCCAGAACTTTTAGTTGTGTTTACCAGGAGGAATAGGAAAGACATGATACTCCGTTTTCTTGGAGAAGCATAAATTCTGAAGCTATGTGATAGATTTAATGTCAAAACATAAAAATAGAACAGTAAATAGAAAAGGTAAATGCAGCTCTTAGGAGGGATTTCCCTGTAGAGGGGTAAAAGCAAGCACCTGAGGGCCTCTGTTATTACATGAAGGATTAGTCCAAGGTCAAGAAGTGAAATGTATTAAATTATTGGTAACAGCAAGCTCTTGTGACGACTGTTACTGACAGAAACACACTCATGTGGGTGTCTCCCAACCTGGCTCAGGCAGCCACATGCATGTAGAGCTCCACGCCGGAATGTGGACTTTGCTCAGCTCGCATCCAGTGCCGCCCTTTCTGTTCCCCACATTCCAGGTCTTCTTCCTTGGATTCTTCCATTATTTTAGTGAAGCGTTTCCTCCACTTCCTGGGAATCATTACCCAGGAGGCAAGATTTTGGGGAAAGAGATGTGGAAATTCCTTCCTTTTTCCTCCACTTGAGTGGTGGTGACTGGTTAAGAATTCTAGATCGGAGATCATTTCCCCTGAGAACTTGAAGGCATCGCTCTTTCTAGCTTCTAGTATTGAGAAGTCTCGGTGCTTTGCTGCTGCCTGTTCATTTGTATGTTGTATGTTTATTTTCTGTCTGGAAAACTTTATTCCTGGTCTTCCCAAGTTGGTGTAACAGTCAGCTGCGTAACCCATTTCACTGGCCTTGTGGGTATTTAAGTTGGTAATAACCTGCTTTGAACTCACTAGATTGTAAGTTCCTTGAGGTTTTGTATCTACTGTAGCAGACGTTCTCAGTCCTGACTGCATACTAAAATTTCCTGGAGAACTTCTAAAAATAACAAAAATTCTGATGTAATCCGTATCAGTGGAGATCAGGCTTTTTGTTGTTGTTGTGTGTGTGTGTGTTTTAAGAAACAGAATGGTTCTATTTGGAAGGCAGATTTGGGAGCAACTACTCCAAAGTAACCAAAAGTCAGTCTCCACAGTAATTCTGTTGCAAATCTAAATGTAGTCTACTAAAAAGACTATCCTTTATTCTGAAATAATCCCTCCTGTTCTTTATGTACTGACCTTTTATAAAGTGAAAGTGCCAGTGGACGTCAGTCAGGTTTGATTGTTCTGTTTGCAAATCGTCTAACCAGACAAAACAAAAAGTCAGCAATGTGAAAAATGTGTATTACTCGTCTGTGAAATACACAACTGTGGGATCTCCTTGACACGCTACATTGCCTGATATCTGGGCATCTGAGAAATACTTTTTTTCTTTTTTTTAAGGTTTATTTATTTTTGAGACAGAGACAGAGCATGAACAGGGGAGGGGCAGAGAGAGAGGGAGACACAGACTCTGAAATGGGCTCCAGGCTCTGAGCTGTCAGCACAGAGCCCGACGCGGGGCTCGAACTCACAGACCGTGGGATCATGACCTGAGCCGAAGTGGGCTGCTTAACCAACTGAGCCACCCAGGCACCCCTGAGAAATACTTTTAAATGAAGACCTAGTACTTTTCTTCTTAAAAGACAAAAGCTGTATTTGCTAAAATAAAACTAATCTCTCATAAAAGCTTTTAATCTCGAGGCACCTGGGTGACTCAGTTGGTTAAGCCTCTGACTCTTGGTTTCCACCCAGGTCATGATCTCGCAGCTCATGGGGTCGAGTCCCACATCAGGCTCCACGCTCAGCATAGATTCTTTCTCCCTCTCTGCCTCTCTCTGCCCCACCCCTGCTCATGGTTTCTCTGTCTCTCAAAATAAGTATTTTTTTAAAAATGGGAAAAGATAAATACAATAGTCCAGTATCAACCCTGTTTTCTAGAACCAGCTTTATAAAGTGATTCATCCCATGTGACATTTAAGTAACAATCTTAGGCTTGTCTAAGAATGTACTTAGTGAGTTTTTAGCCTTTTATAAAAATCAACCTTACCCTCATAGGAAGCAGTACATAGGAACCCAAGATACTCCAGGAATTGGATCATAGACTATATCCTGAGAACAACAGAGTGCATGGTGTGTATTTAACTTCTGCCATGTCCTGGTACTCCACTTGGTTGGAGGGGAGACTGCATACATGAGGTAAGACTGGAAAGATAAATAAAGTCAGGTCAGGAAGAGTATGAATTTCATTCTGACAACAACCAGGAACCATTAACGAGATCTCTCCTTTAATATGGTACTTGGTGTAATTAACAGAACCTCGCATATTTCCACCTTTCTAGGAGCGGCATACTATTTATATTTAATAAAATGGAATTTTAATTTTTTTTTTTTAAGTTTAGAGCATGAGTGGGGGCAGGGGGAGAGAGAGAGAGAGAATGAATATGAATGAATCCCAAGCAGGTTCCATGCTGAGCTCGATCCCATGACCCTGAGATCACGACCTGGGGGCCAAAGTCAAGAGTTGGACACAACCGACTGAGCCAACCAGGTGCCCCCAAATTGAATTTTTAGAAACTATTTTTGACAATGACTATTTTTACTTCATAGAAATTTACTGTGCTCAGAGCTCTGTGCTACACACTTACCCATTTTGCCTTTTTCCTAGTGAGAATACCATCCTTCTTCAATTACCTTTTCTATTGTCTGGACTTAATTTTTTAAAGATTTTTTAAATATAAGAACTATAGGAAGGGGCACCTGGGTGGCTTAGTCGGTTGAGCAGCCGACGTTGGCTCTGGTCATGATCTCACGGTTCCAGAGTTCCAGCCTCACGTCAGGCTCTGTGCTGACAGCTTGGAGCCTGGAGACTGCTTGGGATTCTGTGTCTCCCTCTCTCTCTCTGT
This sequence comes from Felis catus, assembly GCF_018350175.1. Classification (NCBI taxonomy): domain Eukaryota; kingdom Metazoa; phylum Chordata; class Mammalia; order Carnivora; family Felidae; genus Felis; species Felis catus. Next base: position 20,003,856 of record NC_058381.1, on the reverse strand, counting down.
TCCTCCCCTGCTCGCACTCTGTCTCTCTCTCGAAAATAAAGATTAAAAAAAACTGGAGGACACCTGGGTAGCTCAGTCAGTTAAGCGTCCAACTCTTGATTTCAGCTTAGGTCATGATCTCAGGGTCATGGGATCAAGCCCTGTGTCAGGCCCTGCGCTGACAGTGTGGAGTCTGATTGGGATTCTCTATCTTCCTGTCTCTGCTCCCCAAACCCCAAATAAATAAAACATTTAAAAAAACATATAAGAACTTGGGGCTCCTTCGTGGCTATGTCAGTTAAGCAGCTGACTTTGGCTTAGGCCATCTCATGGTTTGTGAGTTTGAGCCCCATGTCGGGCTCTGTACTGACAGCTCAGAGTCTGGAGCCTGCTTCAGATTCTGTGTCTCCCTCTCTCTCTGCCCTTACCCCACTGGCGCGCTGTTTCTCTCAAAAATAAACATGAACTATAAAAAATACATAGTAAATTGAGATGTTTCAAAAATGGCAATGTGAAAAGACTCATCTGTTCTCTACTCCAGCTATCTTCCCCCAAAGCAGCTATTTCTATGTATTCTTCAGACATATTCTATAACCAAATGGGGTATATTCGTTTTTCAATTAAATTTGAAGCATGCTAGAAACTGTTCTGTACCCTTTATCGTTGCAAAAAACCTTGATCCTTTTTCATTGCTGCATAGTATTCCACATATGGAGTGTATCATTTAACTGGTTCCCTGGTGACTTCTGTCTAACGTGTTTTCAACAGTGGTAGCAATTTGTCATTTTACACATGTTCTAGTTTATCTGTAGGATAACTACCTAAAGATGGAATTGTTAGGGCAAAACAAAATGCATGATTTTAATAGAACATACCAGATTGCTCTCTAGACTCGTACCAACTTATTTTCCCACTGGAAATGTCTTGAGTGCTTGGTGATGTGCCGGTAGTGACTTTCTAATGACTGTATTAGCAAAACTTCCTCCTTTAGCAAGCTGAGTCCATCTGTGTTCTTGCTCTTATTCTTTCTCTTTCTGGTAACTTTTATCTTTGGCTTCTGTCTCGTCTTAGTCTGCATTCATGCTTAAGCCGCCCATCCATTCTCCCCCAAATTCTTTGCCTGTCTTGGTAGAGCCCCATTTTCCACACACTCTTCATAAGCCTAACTCCTTTCCCATGCATTCAACGCATCAACACTGTTTCCGAGCACTTCACTCCCTTCAAGTGGCTCTTACTCCTTCTCTACACTACAGGACTACTGCTTCCTTTCTGCAGTACTCTTCTTCACCTCATCACTCCTTCATCCCACAACACCGCTGAACGAGGGCTTCTCAGGACGGGCTGTTGCATATCTCACCTGGGCTATTACAGTAGCATCCTAGTGATTGATTCTTCCTGTGCAGAGCCTCTTCCCTCCCAGATTCTTACCGCCACGGCTCACCAAAAACACAGGTTGGTTTGTGTCCTATCTGTGCGGTAATCTCCAAATACTCCTACTGGCTGAAATCCAAACCCATAGCATGGCTTATAAAGCCCTGAGCTTGTGTCACCAAATATCTGAGCACCAACTAAAACCGTGAGGCAGTACTAAGGCCAGTGAGATGGGCCTTGCAACGTAATGAAAGGCGAAGCAACTGCTTAGAAGATACTACATACAGTAAGCTTTGGAAGCACAGGGGCACTCAGCTCAAAGAAGACACAGCAACCTGCATATGGGCCACAGGCTATTACCAATCAAGAGCAGCCGAACTGTCAACTCTTCTGTAAAGCTTCCCCTATCTGTCCAGAGTTAACTTCAACAACTAACCTCACAGAATGTAGTATATAACTTTATTATACGGCGTATCCTTTTAAAGTTTATTTTTTTGAGAGACAGCAAGCGGGGGAGGGGCAGAGAAAGAGCGAGAGAGAGAATCCCAGGCAGCCTCTGCACTGTGAATGCCAAGCCCCAAGCAGGGCTTGATCTCACAAAGCACGAGATCATGACCTGGGCCGAAACCAAGAGTCGGACACTTAGCTGAGTCACCCAGGCACCCCTCATTTTACTTTATAATTCTCATTTGTACCCCCTCTACGAGCTTTTTGAAGGCCAAGATAAATTCTTTTTCATTAAAAAGAAAGAAAAAACCACAGAGATGGATAAGCTATTAGGTTAACATTGCCATTGAACTGTAAAAATATTTTTAGACTATTACCAAAATTACCATAAGTAACATACTAGTTGCATTTGACGTCACTGGAACTGAAAGCAGGATTTTACATTAATTTTTTTTCTTAATTTCTAGTTCTGACCAGTGGGTGTACTTTTTCTGGATCCTTACTATCATAGCCAAAAGAATATTTTAGTATACGCATTAACAATGCATAATAAAACCAAAACCAAAACCAAAACAGAATACAGCTTTTATATTATTGAACTTTATGTACAAAATCATTTGATTTCAAATAAACATTTAATGTAAAAACAAACGTTCTTTTAAACTGAATTTTTTTTTTTTACATCTACTGTACCATTCAAATGCTTTATCATCTTACATGATTTCTTCAAAATCTCTTATCAAGGGTACATATAGAAAAGCATTTTTTTATAAATAGAAACAAAGGGATTTTTTCAGCTTTTATTATAAGATGACATAAAAAGTTTACTCAACAGAAGTAATTTCATTACTATTTGGGGGAGGGAATCACCGACTTTTTGTGCAAACAATGCTAGCCTTCTTTTAAGCATTAAGAGCATAACTGCTTAAGAAATGACATAAGCAATAATTCTACACCTACATCTCCCCTAAAATAATCTATTTTTTTTTTTTTACATATGTGCACAGCTTTAGCAAATTAAAGCCCGAGAGAAATGCTCGAGATTCACTATCCAGAGGCATGATCAGAGTTGACTGTAACTCCTCATGTAGAGAGCTTACCAATCAAGGAGTCTGTAATGAAAGCTGCAGTTTCCCTCTTTCCTATTTTTTTAACACAAAAATCAATGACTAAGAACTTAATACTGGATGACAAATCACATCCACACTATTAGTTAAATAGCCTCACAGTTAAACACATCTTAAAAGACCAATCAAATCAGTATTTACATTTTATAAATTTCTGAAGACACCATTAGAAAGCTTATATATCCCTTCATTAAACAAAATAGGGAACTGCATCTGATGGTGGTGGAATGAAATTAAAAAATTAAAAATACCTGTATTTACAGCAGCATTGATCCTTTATAAATAAAGAATATGAAAATGCAATTATCTTTAAGGATAATAAAAAATTGAGGTGATGTTACTCAACCACAGTGCTTGGAGTTGGAATAAAAATCTATTGGTGCTTGTTAATGTGCCAGTAGTGAAACCACTTTCTGTTGGAGAAAATCCAACTGCAAATATGTGCATAAAACACATATCTCACAGGGCAAAACTGCTCACAATTCAAGTCAGCTTATCTGTATTGGATATTCTAATCATGAAATACATTACAAAGACATCCTTGCAAAGAAAAAAACAAGTTATAACATCTTCTGGTTCATTTTTATAGAACATTTCCTTCCTCAAAAGTGGCATCTTAAAAATCCCAAACTCATTCTTCCCTTAGTTTATAATGAAAAGATGCGGACAGCTGAATTTTCAATGTGATTACCATGTTGGAAAAAAAAAAAAAAAAAAAAAAAACCAAACAGCAAATGTTCAAGTTTAAAAAAATATACTGGGTGAGCAATGCAATAAAATTATCCACATAAAAACAAATGGTCAGTAACCTTGTAAGCCAATATGACATTTCACTGTCAACTATATGAAAAATTAACATTTCCTCAAACAGGCATAAGATGAAGAAGTGCTATTTTAAAATTGTAAAATGAACTTAGATAAAATATCTCATTGTAATCTCATTCCAAATTGATAAATGATTTCAAAATCAAGGATCAAGGTTTGATTGCAAATAATAATGCAACATAATTTTTAAGAAATCTCCAATTTTTAAAAAAGGGAATCACACTCCAATTTTCCCTCCCCAAGAAAAGGTTTCACAATTACAAAGTAGAAAAACAGCCAGTCACAAATGCAAAAAACATTGTAATTTAAATATAGGAAATAATTTCTAGCTTATCAATTCAATATATTTCATAAGACAATTGTTAAAGTTAAAAATACTTTCTTTGAAGTATTGCTTTTCATGCTCAAACTAGAGAGTGTTTTAATGACATCAATAAAACTGATATACATGTAATGCTGCATAATGAAGTGAAGTAGAACCCTGATACAAATACCCTTGTTGAAATCATTTACTTCATCTAACAGTGCCTGTTTGAAACCTATGATTACAAACAAAAACAAAACCCTTCCTAGAGGCTGAATTCCCTAGAATGACAATTTCAGTGTTTGTCCGTAACATGGGGTTAGGCCTTTTCTTTTCAGAGTTTTTGTTTTTTGCTCTGTTTTGAAACCCCTGAGACACCATCTGCTTCCAAAGCTTTCTCTTTTGAGTTAATTTCACTAAATCCATTTGCTGTCCCATTTTGTTCTTCAGTGATTTCTTCATTTGCAGGGGAAGCAGATTCTCCTTTTTCTAATTTTTGCTGCATTTCACGGAGCTTGGTAACAGCTTTATCTATTGACATTATGCTAATAAGATTAAAGTCATGCATGCTGACTAGATGAAGCATGAAGTTTCGACATAAATTCTTCTTAATTATTTTCTGTCCATAGTTTTCTACAAACAGCATACAGGCATGATTCATTTGATTGTCAGCAATAAACCTATTTAATAAAAATAACACAAACATCAATAGTAATACAAAGCATTTTTGTCAAATGCAACATAACTATGACGATACTCCAGTAAAACTACAATGAAGCTGAGATTCAGTGACCTGAATGGGCTTACAGTTTTTAAATTTTTAAGAGATTTAATTTAACCAGAGCTTAAATAGAAATCATTTCTGTCTGTCCTAATGAAATTGCACACAACAGTATTAAGAGTATATAAAGCATTTTCTCTTGCCAGCACCACCTTCATGAACTCTCTACAAACAAGTTAGCTATCCCCTTTATTCTCTCCCTTGACCTTGACACACTTTGCTATTTCAGAAGCAGCATTTCTCTGCATTTTCAGTTCATGGAAAACCTTTAAAGAAACAAAGATGTCACATTTGTGACAATATGGATGGACCTTGTAAGCATTCTGCTAAGTAAAAGAAGTCAGAAAGAAGGACAAATACTGTATGATCTCATTTATATGTGGAATCCAAAAAAAACAGGGGCATCTGGCTGGCTCTGTTGGTAGAGCATACGACTCTTGATCTCGGGGTTGTGAGTTTGAGCACCATGCTGGGAGAGAGTACTTAAAAAAAATAAAAACAAAACTCATTTTAAAAAAAGATCAAACTTACAGGCACCAAAGGCAGAAGGTGGGGGGAAGGGGGGGGGGGTTGGAGGAAGGTATTCAAAAGGTACAAACTTTCAGTTGTAAGATACATAAGAACTAGGGATATACTGCACAACATGATGACAACAGCTAACACTGTTGTATGATATATAGGAAAGTTGTCAAAAGAGTACTAAGAGTTCTCAACACAAGGAGAAAATTTTTTTCTTTATTCTTTGTATTATATCTGTATGAGAACAGGGATTTTAGCTAAACTATTCTGGTAATCACTTCACAATCTATGTAAATCAAACCATCATATGATACGCCTTATAAAGTGATATATGTCAATTATTTCTCAATACAACAGAAAAAAAAGCCACGTTAAAAAAAGATTTGAGGGGCGCCTGGGTTCGGCGTCCGACTTTGGCTCAGGTTATGATCTCGCGGTTCGTGGGTTCAAGCCCTGCGTCGGGCTGTGTGCTGACAGCTCAGAGCCTAGAGCCTGCTTTGGATTTTGTGCCTCCCTCCCTCTCTCTCTGCCCCTCCCCAGGAAGCACTCTGTCTCAGTCTCTCTCTCAAAAATAAACAAACATTTAAAAAAAAAAAAAAAAGATTCGAAGATGTCACAACAAATGTGGTACAGTGTGGTTGTGTTAGTAGAAAGCATGCAGGGTGCACCCACAATGAATAGAATTTGAAAAAATAAAATTAAACCAAACAGGAGAATGGCTGCTCAGTTACCCACTGAAACTGTGAGTTCAACAAGGTCTGTAAAGTCTGCCTGCAGATATCGTAAAATCCAAAGTTTACCCAGCTACCTGCCACTTTATAATGTTGGCAAATCATGAACCCCAATAGTTGTTATTCTAGCAGATTTGGATCAAGGAATGAAAATGGAACTCAATATAGTAATACAACTAAAATTCTATCTTGAAACTGGCATATCAAGACAAAAGAAAAAATAGACACTAAGCTTCCACATACATACTTTACTCACAATGGAGTTTTAATGACTAGACCACGGACCAGGCAAACATTTTCTATGAAAGGACAGAGAAACATTTTAGGCTTTGCGATCCGTTGTCTTCCTCTTTTTTTTTTTCTTTCAACCCACTTAAAATGTGAAGACTATTCTTAGCTCAAGACCATATACAAAAAAAGGCTATGGCTCATGCACCCTAGACATCTGGGCTAGACAGAACTTCTGCACCAATTCCTCTTCACTCCCAGGAGTAAAGAAACAAAAGTGCTCCTTCCCATTTATTTCATTACAAATGAAAAAACCTTGGCTGCTTGTACTATAGAAGAAAGCCTTAAATGAGGATCTAATAATGGAGTCAGAGGAGAAAAAAAACGTGTATTGATGGGCAAACAGTTCCCACAGGGAAGGAGACAGAACTGTAGGAAAAGCAATGTCGTGGAACACGCTTTTAGCCATAAAGGCACAAGAAGTACTGGTCTACCCTGACTTCTATGGAACGGTAGTAAGAAATCAGAAAAGCTACTTATATCTTATTCTTCATAATTAAGCAATTTTAAAAATTATGGTAATAACTGTGATAAGTAATTTTCAGCATTTCCACACATACAGCACAGGACGTTATCTTTTTAATCCTTGGCAATAAAAGAAATGAAAATTGGGTCATTAAAAAGACATATTAAAGATAAAAAATGCCGTTAGAGGTTACACCTTCCTTACATAAATCCCTTTTTCCTTATGCAGTTATAATAGTTTGGATTAGAGTAAGATTAGGGCACATTATGTCGAAGCTAACAGAATTTTAAATAAGATTCAAACAGATTTATAGAATGTGAAGTAGCAAGAAGAGCAAAAAGGAAATGGAATATTTAAATTTAGGAATACCCTACCCATGTTTCATGACATGGAGATTCCATAGTTTCATCACCTCCTTCTCTCCTTCATTAACATCAGAAAATTCCTCAATTTGCTAAAAAAAGAAAGAAAAAATATCTATTAAGTGCACAATAAACAGAATTGGCATTTCTAAGAAAAAATTGTGAGAATGTAAAAAACTGAACTTTTGTAACTAATACCACAATTTACTTACACAGCAAAGTGGGAACATCAAACAGCTTTTATTTTAAGTAGTAATTTTAAAAGGGAAACCCTAAGTTACGAAAGAGTTACCTATTAAAAAATGAAAACACAATACAAAATCACAAGAAAACCTGTATTTTCTTTAGTTAGTAACTTTCATTTTTATTTATGAAAGACTTCTTTATGCCATTCGCAACTTTGTGGATGGAACTAGAGGGTATTATGCTAAGCGAAATTAGAGAAAGACAAAAATCATATGACTTCACTCATATGAGGACTTTACGACACAGAACAGATGAACACAAGGGAGGTAAAAATAATATAAAAACAGGGAGGGGAACAAAACAGAAGAGACTCGTAAATATAGAGAACAAACAGGGTTGCTGGACGGGTTGTGGGAGGGGGAATGGGCTAAATGGGTAAGGGGCATTAAGGAATCTACTCCTGAAATCATTGTTGCACTATATGCTAATTTGGATGTAAATTTAAAAAAATTAAAAAAAAAACAACAAAAAACGGGAAAAAAAATTTTTTTATTTTAAAGTTGATTTATTTTGAGAGAGAGAAAGAGAAAAAAAGAGAATCCCAAGCATGCTGTGTGAAGCGTGACATAGGGTTCGAACTCATGAACTGTGAGATCATGACCTGAGCTGAAACTGAGTGGGACGCTTAACCAACTGAGTCACCCAGGCGCCCCAGTTGATAACTGTTTAAATAACACAATTACAAAAATTGTGGAGGGGCACCCGGCTGGCTCTGTCGGTGGAACATGAGACTCTTGATCTCAGGGTTGTGAGTTCGAGCCCCAAGTCAGGTGTAGAGATTACTTAAAAATAAAATCTTTGGGGTGCTTGGGTGGCTCAGTTGGTTAAGCATTCAACTCTTGACTTCAGCTTACAGTTCGTGAGATTGAGCCCCATTGGGCTCTGTGCTGACACTGTGGAGCCTGTTTAGGATTCTCTCTCTGTCTCTTCTCTCTGCCCTTCTCCTGCTCACACTCTCTCTCTCTAAATAAATAAATAAATAAACTTCCAGTAAATATCAAATCCAATCAAATCTTTAGGGGTGCCTGGATGGCTCGGTTGGTTGAACATCCAACTCTTGATTTTGACTCGGGTCATGATCCCAGGGTTGTGGGATGAAGCCCCATGTCTCGCTCTGTGCTGAGTGTGGAGCCTGTGTAAGATTCTCTGCCCCTCTCCCCCACTCATACGTGCTCTCTAAAATAAAAAAAGAAAAGAAAATCTTAAAAAAAAAAAAACAAAACCTGTGGGGGCACCTGAGTGGCTCAGGTCATGATCTCATGGTTCAAGAGGTTGAATCCCACATTGGGCTCTGTGCTGACAGCTCATACCTGGAGACTGCTTCCGATTCTGTGTCTCCCTCTCTCTCTGCCCCTCCCCCATTCACAGTCTCCCTCCCTCTCCCTCTCTCAAAAACAAACATTAAAAAAATTTATTTAAATAAAATATAATAATAAAAAAATTGCAGATTCCCAAATTCCTTCATTTACTTTATTAATTTTTTTTAACGTTTATTTTTTAGACAGAGAGAGACAGAGTATGAATGGGGAAGCGTCAGAGAGAGGGAGACACAGAATCTGAAACAGGCTCCAGGCTCTGAGCTGTCAGCACAGAGCCCGACGCGGGGCTCGAACTCACAGACCGCGAGATCATGACCTGAGCCGAAGTCAGCCGCTTAACCGACTGAGCCACCCAGGCGCCCCATCAAATTCCTTCATTTAGAAAGAGCTCCTGTACATTAAGTCAAGATTTTAAATCATATTAAACAATAGTTTTTAAACACAAATCCGTAAGATTCTAAAGTCACAGTCAATAGTGATACTAGTAATACTTACCGTAATGGTTTTTTCTCTTAGCCATTCAGGATCCTTTTCATCTTCACTGTCTACTTCCATTTCTTGTGGACGGAGAGGTAAACAAGTATCACTATGGAAATACAGACGGTTGTGTCCACTACTGTACGTTCGCTGCTGTTCCACTTCTCCATCTTCAGATTCAAGAAATTCAGACATGCTTGCTTTTGTTCGTTTTGGTCTAATGGAAAGAGATGTTGATGGAACACTGAGTGACAGGGATTCTTTCTATTTCACATCTCTCAAATAGAGTATGTTCCTTGTTTCCTATCTAGGTATGCACATAGTAACTTCCACTGGAAAAATTCCTTAATCTCTCGAACCACTAGAGCAGTCGTGATATTAACATTTAAAACACAGGAAAAAGTTCTAAGGACGAAGTAAGAAAATCACTGTGGGAGCTGGGGAGGGTTATAAAGCAGTATACCACCCCAGAGACTTAGCTAACAATCTGAAATAATGACTCCCACCTAAATAGTAGCTTTGTCTGGCTCTCCTTTGTTCTTCCACCATCATCAATAAAAGTCAGAGGATAAACTTTTGTTGTATGACCTTTTTACCTACCTGCACACAAGAATGTGTGTGATAGGCGTTCTTTTTACTGGTCCATTTCGGCTAAAAGCAAATCCAGGTTGGCGATGAATATCCTGAGGATTTCCTGCATAGGAGCCATCGTAACACTCGTTGATAGAAACATCTATCCTAGCACCTTTTGGATGATACTGTAAGAAAAATGGCAAGATGCTTATAATAAGGAAATATTAATTATCCCTACCCTGAACACCTAACATGCCAATTTATTTTAAAAAGTACTAGTGGGTTCTTAATGTTTTGGAAACTAAAATAAACTACACATACCAGCATGGTGAAAGGGAAGTCAGAAGATCTGGACTCAAGAAGATCTGTGTTAAAATCCTGGCTGTGACATTCACTGGCTTGGTAATTTTGTACAAATTATTTCTTGTTTGAGCAAGAATAAAGAAATTACCACTTAATTCAAAGAGCTGGTGTGAGGATTATGTGTGTCAATATAGGTGCAATATGCAAATATATACAAACCGAATCACTGTAATTCATGCATTAAGCAATCCATCAAATGCAAAGATTTTGGTATTTTTTGCAGAAGGGAAATTTATTTTATCATGTTTTAATTTCAATATAATTAACGTACAGTGTTATATTAGTTTCAGGTGTACAAAAGTGATTCAACAATTCTATACATTACTTGGTGCTCAACATGCTAAGTGTACTCCTAAAAAAAGCACAATTTTTGAAAATCAGACTGTCTTATATATTACTGGTAGGAAAAAAAAAGGGGGTGCCTAGGTGGCGCGGTCAGTTAGTTAGGCATCCGACTTCAGCTCAGGTCATGACCTCACGCTTCGCTGAGTTCGAGCCCTACATCTGGCTCTCTGCTGTCAGCACAGAGCCCATTTCGGATCCTCGGCCTCCTCTCTCTCCGCCCCTCCCTTGCTCACCCTCACTCTCAAAAATAAACAAACATTAAAAAAGTTACTTACAACATAATTGAAGATAAATCTGCTGTGGCAGAGTTTAAGATGCTTGAGTAAGCTATAAAGTTTGCGGCAATTCAGAGTACACCATGGGCAATGTAGGTCGTCTCTTGCTTCGGTTTGTTGTCTCGTGTTGTTGTTATAAAGGAACTTGAAAATAACAAAAAACAGCAAATCTCCAACTTAAACATCTCAAGATATTGTTTCATCATCCCCTTTAAAAATAGTTAAAACGACTTAAAAAGAAAATCAAATTAGAGACATTCTTTCATTTAAATATGCAAAATATTTCAGACGTGATGTGCAAAACAAAGGTGTTTCATGATTACTTAAAAATGAAGGGCCAGATGTTTACCTGGTAAAATATTCTTAATTTTTGTCGGTTTTCGTTTGAAGTATCTTTTTCTTTTCTTGTTTGTAGGTCCGTATTCAATGATTCTTTAACAGCTGAAAATACATACTTTTATATTTAATGCAAATACCTGCTTATAAAAAGTGAAATAATGCATCTTGTGAAAATAATTAAACATGAAAGGTTTCAAAGAATTTTACTTATGGTACTTAAAACGCTTTTTGTTCTCATCCTCATGTGATGATTATAGGAACGATCTCCTTAACCAGCACCCCTAATCAGTTAAGGTCTTTACTGGCAGGAGCCATTTTTTCCCCTTTAAAAACCACCTCTTATATTCTAAACCATTATAAAAGTACCCCAAATAATTATATGTAGTCACTACAGTATTTTAAGCACTCTGAAGGTCAGAGTGTGGTTCTGACTGGTCTTTGTATTTTCAATGCACAGCAGTGAGCAGACTTCCACTAAGTGTTAGTTTAACAAAAATTAAATTAAAAATGATTGTATTAATTTCATTGCAAATCCAAAAGATAATGGCCATCAATAATTTTGTTCTATTTCTTTATAGACTTAAAATGTTTTTACTTTCCCTGACAGCACAATTTCATATGTACAATTTTGTATGAAACTTTTTTTCTCAGTTTCTTTGAAACTCTTTACCTAGCAGACTGACCACAGAGTATTTTCAGAAGTACCCAGACCACAATTTACTTGGGAAATCTTTGCCCTGACACAGGCCACTTCTTACATCTCTTGGACTCTAACAGTAACCTGCACACCATAAATGGACATGAGGGGTCAATGTGAAAGACAACTGTCCTACACCTTCTGTCTTTAAACAGACTTAGACAAAAACACATAGATGCTCTTAATCAAGGACAGTGTTCCTATCAGGCAGGTACAAGATGACAGAACACTGCACCTGGGCCTTAACTCAGCAGAATTAACTTCATTTAGAAGTGTTTTTCCTCTAAAAATTGACTGCAAAATTTAACCTGGTAAAGGGGCACCTTGAGTGGTTCATTCAGTTAATAAGCCTCTGACTTCAGCTCAGGTTATGATCTCACCGTTCAAGAGGTTGAGCCCCACGTCAGGCTCTGTGCTGACAGCTCAAGAGCCTGGAGCCTGCTTCAGATTCTGTGTTCTCTCTCGTTCTCTCTCTCTCTCTCTCTCTCTCTCTCTCCCTCTCTCTCTCTCTGCCCCTTGCCTGCTTGTGCTCTCTCAAAAATAAATAAACATTACAAATAAATAAATAAATAAATAAATAAATAAATAAATAAATAAATAAATAAATAAATAAATAAATAAATAAATAAATTTAACCTGATAAAATTCAAGTTATGATGATCCACACCTAGAACTGTGAAAACACTCTGAAATACTGAATTCAGTTCTATAACATATACAAATCTTTACATGAATTATAAAAAGCATACAGTTCCAAAACCCTTAATATAGCTGCAGTTCCAAAATCTAAAAAGTTAGAAAAACTAATTGTTTTTCTCATGAGCTTCTGAGAAATGTATTTACTGGAAAAACGTGTTCTAAATAGACATGAGGCTATCTCTAGACCTCATCTGGAGGCATTCCGTAACACATGGCATATATATATACTATATGTTCCATCAGACTTTTAACGTTAAAAACAAAAGCCACAAAATTCTCAGACATATCTGGCAGAAAACATAAAGAACTGCTGAGATTTCTAAAAGAATAATTATTAGCACAAAAGGCAAACAAATTAATCCGAAGCCAAGTCCTAACTCTGTAAAGCATTATTTTGTAATTTTTTACAGTTTATTTATTTTTGGTAATCTCTACATCCAACTTGGGGCTCAAATTCACAATCCAGAGTTGCATGCTCTTCTGACTGAGCCAGCCAGGCACCTATGCAAAGTGTTATTTTGACAGCAATGTTTTCTTACCTATAGTCTGAGTAGGTTTAACTGAACCAGGCTTGTTTTCTTGATGAAGACTCTCTGAATTTCTAGTGGCAAGAGGCTTGGCAATAGGAGCTGTAGATTTATCATTGGTCTCTCCTGTCCAACGAAGAGTGAACTGCAATGTAGGTCCCTGAGAAAATGTTTCAAATGGAGGCAGCCTCTAAAAAACAAAGCATAGGAGAAGAGTGAAGATTCCATATAATGAAAGAAATCATAGGGGAGAAAAAAAAGCCTCCCAATATTTATTATGATAAATTAACGTGGATTTGAAAACATCTAAATGCCTACAGAGATGGCCAGGCAGATAAAGCAAATCCGTGGCGCTGTACAGACTGTAGTACTGGAGTGCTCAGGTTGTGTACAAAGAGCCACTTAACAGCAACAGATGAACTGTTGCGATGTGCAAACAGAAGCCCAGTACCATCACATTTTCAGATTTTTTTCAAAAGTCAGAAATCCAAGTTTGCGTGGGAAATCTTCCTATTTTTACATGTTGGCAATCAATGGAATATGGCTTTAAAGGCAACAAAGAAAAACGTGGTGACCAAAGCCTGCCAGTTTGCAACCTCTGTTAGATGACCAACTACTTTCTTTTTGTAAACTGAACGATTATGGCAATTTGTAAATTTTCCTGGACTTCTTCAGCTTCAATGATAGCTGTCCTTGTTTCTCCTGTTTGGGTTTTGGGACCCGGAACTATCAGCCTTCCTCCTCAACCTCAAATCATTTATAAAACGACTCTTCTGGTCTCCCTTAATTCCCAGCTAACATTTAGCCATCTGCCCTAATCTCTCACCTATCGTCAAGGATTTGCCTGTTAGGCTGATGATCCCAAACTGATCCTCAATTCTTTGTGCTTGAGGTCTAACCCCATATATCTCCAACTGCGGAGACGCTACTGCTTGGATGACATCAATGTCACCTTGAACCAAAAATATGTTTAGATATGAATCTATTTTCTCTCCTTCCCAGGCATAATTATTTTTGTTCCCAGCATTGTCATTCTACTAGTGATCCTAAGCTAAAAACTTTAGAATTGCATTTGACCATATTTTTCTTTTTGTTTCTCTTACATAATCACCAAGTATAGATCCTTATTACATTTTTACTACAGTATCTCACCTGCTCTCCTGCTTCTACTTTTTACCTCTCAATTCATATGTAGGAGACCAAATAATCTTCTGAAAGACTACTTTCATTTTATTCCATAGAAACCTTCAGTGGGCTCCTGTATATTTTACTGCCATACAAGCCTAACCTCCTACATCTTTATTACAAACAGTCCTCTTAAAACTGTAATTTTAGACAGGAATGAAGTAAGTGTGCTTTTATAAACTAGTTTTAAAACAGTTAAGTCTGTATCTAGGTATTTATCTTGTAAATATACTTACAACGCATAAAGATACATGTACTAGTATATTTACCAAAACATTTGTGGAAATGTAAAAAAAATTTAAGATAACTGAATTACCCATTAAAATAGCATTGGTGTAGTAAATTATGGGACATTTATTTAAAAGAATACCACAACACTTTTAAAAGTTAGAACCAAATCTAAATGTTCCAATTTTAGAAGGATGCTCATTTCATATTGCTTTAATTTCCTGGGAAAAACCATCAACTCATATATATATATATATATAATTCTTATTTTCTTGTGAATAAGAACTTTAAACAAGAAACTTAAAACATAATGAAACACTTGCATGAAATTCAAACACTGTAGATAAGCATAAAAAAATAAAAATTTAAAATTCCATCACCTAGAGGTAACCACTATTAATTTTAGAAAAAGTAGGAATATGTATACTATTAAGTAAAAATTAAATACCATGGAAATCCTATCAAAGTATTGTTCTTTTTATGTCTACCTTTGTAGATTTAAGGTACTTCCAATTTCTCATTATTTAAAAATTTTGCCAGGACCTGTTACTTACAACTTATCAGTTAACCAGTTACTACACCTTGTGACAAAATTGAGTAACTGGACTTAATTGCTAATGCCTACATACACAATCTAAAATGTCATCCATATTGCCAGTCTGCCCTCCAGTAAGGGTGTCCCAACTTACTCTTACATTAAAGCATTATTTGAGAATATGTGTCCTCTCACCTCCAACTAGAAACTGTCAATCTTTTTAACTGTCAAACCAGTAGTTAAAATAAGATCTCTGATTTTATGTGTCTTTGAATGCTAATAAGGTTGAATATCTTTTTAAAAGCTTGCTAGCCATCTATATTTGCTGCCCTAAGAATTGCCTGATTGTTCTTTACCCATTTTTCTAATTAGATACCTTATCTTTTTTCTGGTTGATTTATAAAATTACACATTCTTAATACTAGCTTTTTGTATATTACATTTTCCCCAGCCTATCGTTGTCTTAAACTTTAGATTTTTTGCAGTTTTAGAAATGATCCACCTTTAGTTTTTTATGCTTTCTAGCTTTTGCATCATACATACAGTGGCTTTCTTCACACTAAGATTATATTAATATTTACCATTTTTTTCTGCAGTTACGTAGTGTTAGTTTTTACATTTCATTTATGAGACTTCTGGAATTTATTAGGTCTGTGTTTATTTCCAAATGGTTAGAGGCCAGTTTTGTCACAATTAATGACAAACAGTCATTACAAACAGTCCATCTTTCCCACACAGATTTAATACTAATTTTGTCACAGATTAAAGTCCAAATGTACATGAAACTTTTAAAACTATGCTTCAGTAATCAGCACTTCTATTCCTGTTTATTATACCATACAATTTGGGTTTTTTTTTTACCTTTATACTATGTTCTACTATTTATTAAGTAAACGTTCTCAGACAACTTCCACAGTTTTCCTTAGTATTATTATAAATTGTTTTATTTTAACTTGAGACTAATTTTCAGGCTTAAAAAACTGCTGGGATTTTGCTCATGATAGCACACTGACCTAACATATTTAAAAACAAACGACATCATTATTTTGTTGAGTCTGCCTACCCAAGAAATGTTATTCATTCTTTTTAGTCTCTTAGAAAAGTTACTTTAAGTATGGTTCATCTAAGTTCTTGATAAATTGGTCATCATATGTTGCCTGCTGTTACTATGAATGGGATTTAAAATAGTTAACATTTATTGAGCACTTATTTTATGCCAGGCACAGTGGTAAGCATATTTCATTATTTCATTAAATATCAATTCTATGCCTCATTTTACAGATGAGAGAACTGAGACACAAAAGATTAAATAATTTGCCAGAACGCCACACAGTTTGGAATGGAGATTTGAACCTGGCCGTCTGGCTCCAAGGACAGTGCCTTCCTTTAATACTCTGACTAGGTAACTTTTACTTTGTGTATTTTAAGGTATAAAAACAAAGACCTTGTTACTTCCAACAAGAATTTGCATTTGGGAAAGAACACATCGATTAAAAAAATGGGAGTTCGTAACTATAACGTGCTCCACCTTCTAAGTATTCCATACCTTCCCATCAAGAATAGTCTCCCATGTTGCTCTTTTCTTGCTTATTGGACATTCTTCCATTTCCTGCATGGCTACTTCATATTCCCCATCTAAAAGCTGTAAGCGCCTGTTAGACAAACACATACACTTTAAAGTAACCTGTGTATTACTGTAAGTACACAAATCTACATCTTTAGATTTATACTAAAAAGCATTTATTAAATTTATAAACTAGCTTACATACCCAACAAGCTTTTGAAATATACCTACTCTCCACTCCTGACAAAAGCAATTTTAATGATTTGCACTAATAACTATTATTACTAGAGAATTGTTTCATTATTGTAGCTACTCAGATATCAATTTAAACATTTAAAGTATAATACATGCCTCAAGTCTCAAAACTTGGTAAATTTTAAACATTAAGTATAAAGCATAAGTGTAAGCTTTATACTTTTAAAAAAATAGGATAACAACAGTGTTACGATACTTGCCTTAGGGAACCACTAAGAATTATGCCTCTGTTATTTCTAACTATTGAAAATATCTGAACTAGAATTCTTCACTTTCATTCATCATGACCAATAAACTTGATGATTATGACTCTGATAACTACACGATCCTGGGGGCACCTGGCACATATAGGTGCTCAATAAACATTTCATGAATGGATGAATGAAATACCAACTGAAACAAATAATTAATGCCCATATTCACAGTGTAGTTTTAATGTGTGTGTACATGTATGTGTGTGTATGTAAGGTTTATATATATTTTTTTCCATACCTTAATCACTGGTAACACTACTACCCTAAACACCATTCTTCAACCATGCTCAATAATTCATTGTATACAGCAACAATCTGGCTTCTATTCGTCAGTCTTGGGAAAATTCTGTTAGATGATAACAGCTAACATTTATTGAGTGCTTACTATGTGCCAGGCACTATTTTAAAGACTTAACGTTTCATTTAACCTTCCCATCTCCATAAAGTAGATTACTCTGCTTTTCAGAAGAGGAAACTGAGGCACCGAAAGATTAAGTAGCTTGCCTTAAGATGACACAGGAAGTAGACAGAGCTAGCAATTGAACCCAGGTAGTCTAAGTCTGATCTTAACACCAAATGATTTTGAGACTTAACAGTTTTTGTCTTTATGCTATGCTCCTTGTATTTATTCTTTGACAGTACATCAGCAAAGCTATTTAACTTAGTATTTTACAAAACTATTTTTATTTATTTGAATAGGCAATACATTCACATACTTCTAAACTGAAAAGAAGCTTCCCTCATGCGTTTACATGGCTACAAAATATCCTATGTTATAGTTGCACATTTGATAGCTACAATCCAGTTTACTCTCCTACCTGTAATGCATGAGGAGGCCCTTTTTTCCCCACAGCCTCATCAACAGTGCTTTATCAGTTTTTTGATCTCTGCCAAACTGGTAAGTGAAAAAATGACATCTCAGTGTACTTTTATATTCAGATGTCTTATCTTTTAAATGTTTAAGAACCACATATATTGTTTTGTAAACATCTTTATCCTTTGCTCATTCTTCTATTGTGCTGTGAAACAGCCAGACTCTATAGTATGAGTTGAAATTACTTTCCTCTTGTCGTTTTTGACTTAGCTTGTGACAACCTTTGTTTTCAGAGTAAGTTCTTAATTTTGCTCACTATTTCATACTTTTTCTCTATGGCTTTTGAACTGTAGTCATTCTTTAAGGAGACTTTAACTTCTCTGAGATTATAAGAAGAATTTTTATACACCTAACTCCTCACATCTTGGTGTGTAAAGTACTTTTCCTCCACTAAAAGGGATCAAAACTCTTTGAAGTGGCCAATTCCAGAGCAGAAGTAGAGAGGGAAAATGTAAGCCTGAAATATCTTACTATTCAAAAAATAAGGAAAAACTAACAAAAAAATAAATAAAAGTAAAAAAGACATATAGGACCCTGTTGGGAGGGCCTCCTCCTGACTAAATTTGGGACAATTTGGACAATAAAATGAATGACCAATGGCTAGATTAAAACAGACGTACTAAAAATGGTATTTGTTACTGATTAAGAAAACATACTGATTAAAAAAATAAGTTGAGGGGAAGAATGCTCTTCTATGTCATTTAAAAAATGCCAATAAACATGAAAGAAATAATAGAATGTTAAAAGTTGGCAACTGTCCTAAGAATAATTTTTTCAGGCATGCCTGGGTGGCTCAGGTGGTTAAGCATCGACTCTTAATGTCAACTTGGGTCATGACACCAGAGTCACAGGATCAAGCCCTGCCACTGGGCTCCACTCTGAGCATGGAACCTGCTTGGGATTCTCTCCCTCTCCCTTTGTCTTCTCCCCTGCTCACGCTCTCTCTCTACAACAAGCAAAATGAAAAAAAAAAATTCTTTTTTAAAGAATAATTTTTTCAAGGAAGAATCATCAATGGATGCTAAACTGTTGGGTAAAAGGTTGTTGGGGAGAAAATGGACATTTACCCAGTTTCACATATTACCACAGAAATTACCTATTTAAAATTTTTTTTAATGTTTATTTTTTGAGGCGTGCACATGCATGCGCACGCGCGCGCGCACACACACACACACACACGTGGGGGAGGGGCGGGGGGGGGGGGGGACACAGAATCTGAAGCAGGCTCCAGGCTCTGAGCTGTCAGCACAGAGCCCGATGTGGGGCTTGAACTCATAAACTGTGAGATCATGACCTGAGCCAAAGTCAGACGCTTAACTGACTGAGCCACCCAGATGCCCCGAGATTACTATTATTAATTAAAGGAAAAGGTACTATTACATTAGAGAAATACTATGAACACCACCTTAACCAAGTGACCAAACCTAATTTTACCTGTGCCTGTGATATACACAAAGAACACATCACCATTCAATGTTCCTGCCCAAAATGTTTAACCTGAATCTAATTATAAGGACATATCACAAAAGTCCAAACCGAGAGACGTTTTGCAAAACTACAGGCCTGTACTTTAAAAAGTATCACAGATAAACAACAAAAAGAGAAAGGACACAGGTGCATAAACAGAAAACAAACTAGTGGTTGCCAGAGGGGAGGGGTGTGGGGGATAAACAAAATAGGTGAAAGCAGGACTCCTGGGTGGATCAGTCAGTTAAGCGTCCAACTCTTGATTTCAGCTCAGGTCAAGATCTCATGGCGTGTGAGACTGAGCCCTGCAATGGGCTCTGTGCTGAGCCTGCCTGGGATTCTTTTTCTCTGCCCTTCTTCCACTTGCACACACGTGTGCTCTCTCTCAAAATAAATAAACAAACTTAAAAAAAAAAAAAAAGAAGTGAAGGAGAGTAGGAGGTACAAACTTCCAGTTATAAAATAAATAAGTCACAGGGATGAGAAGTACGACATAGGGAACATAGTAACACCGTAATAACCTTCTATGGTGACAGACGGTGACTACACTTATTGCAAACCCTGCAAAATATACAGAATTGTCAAATCACTATGTTGGAATTACTAGTTGTATCCCCGAAAGGAGTATCATATGTCACCTATACTTCAATGTACAACAACATAATACGAATTATAATTAACAGTAGAAAGTGTAGCAAAGGCAGAAAGAACAGAAAAAAGAAAAAGGTTGAAGAACTATCCCAAACTGAAGGAGACTGAATAGATATGGCAATTAACAACTAGCTCACAGATCACAACCCTTGACTGGGGGCGGGGTGGGAGAGGGGGAATAGCTATGAGGGGGGCATTATTGTGGTCAGCTGGGAAGAGTATTAAAATTCCTGAGTATGACAGGTGTATTGTGGTTATGAAGGAACCGTCCTTGTTTCCAGGAGATGCATACATACTTTAGGAGTGAGGAATGAAAGTAGAGTGTCACAAACTAACTTTCAAACGGTTAAGCACAAGAATAAAATACACATTCACAAATAAAGCAAAGGTAAAACGTTAACAACTGATGTTAACAGTGAAGGGTTATGTGGGTATTAATGATATTTATTGTTCAACTTTTTCACAGTTCAGAAATTTTCATAACGGGGCGCCTGGCTAGCTCAGTAGGGAAGAACATGCAATGCTTGATCTCGAGGTCGCGAGTTCAAGTCCCACATAGGGTGTAGAGATTACTCAAAAATAAAATCATTACAAAAAAAAAAAAAAAAGGAAGAAAGAAAATTTTCAACATAAGTGGGGGGAAAATTCTGTGTTTTCTTCTTGGTACTTTTATTTATTAAACAGAAAGCAGTATTTCAGGGGTGCCTCAGTCGGTTGAGCATCTGACTTTGGCTCAGGTCATGATCTTATAGTTTGTGAATTCGAGCCCCACATCAAGCTCTGCTCTGCTGTCAGCGCAGAGCCCACTTCTGATACTCTGTGCCCCTCTCTCTCGGCCCTTCACTTGCTCACACATGCACTCTCTCTCTTAAAAATAAACTTAAAAAAAAAGGCAGTATTTCATAAGTAAAAGGAATGTGTTAATACATATATAAGGTAGAAAGAATTTTTTTTAATTTTTTTTTTTCAACATTTATTTATTTTTGGGACAGAGAGAGACAGAGCATGAACGGGGGAGGGGCAGAGAGAGAGGGAGACACAGAATCGAAAACAGGCTCCAGGCTCTGAGCCATCAGCCCAGAGCCTGACGCGGGGCTCGAACTCACGGACTGTGAGATCGTGACCTGGCTGAAGTCGGACGCTTAACCGACTGCGCCACCCAGGCGCCCCTGTAGAAAGAATTTTAAAAGGCACGCACGCACACACACACACCCCGTGCTGCCTAAAATAGAACACTGACCAACACCAACAAAGCCCAGTGTGCTGCATCCTACTTGCTTCTCCCACAGACATAACTACTATCTCCTAGAACATTTGTTTCTGTTGTTTTCCATTTAAATCTCTAACTCATGGGGTGCCGGGCAGGCTCAGTGGGTTAAACGTCCGACTTTGGCTCAGGTGATCTCATAGTTTGTGAGTTCAAGCCCCACATCAGGCTCTCTACTGTCAGCGCAAAGCCAGCTTCAGATCCTCTGTCTCCCTCTCTCTCCGCCTCTCCCCTGCACTCTCTCAAAAATAAACATTAAAAAATAAATCTTTAACTCGTAAGTTAAACTTCACGAAGACACTATATTGTTTTAATATTAAGTGATATATTCTAATAGTGATGTTAAGTGATTTATTCTAATACAGTAACCAGAACTTATGGCATTTTTCCTAACCATCTTTACTTTTCTATTAAAGGCCTCGTGACTTTCTTTACCTGGTGGCTAACAAGTGATTACATAAAGCAACAATCTAGTACTTTTTAAAGAGTAGGGAGAATGTACTAGTTGCTGTCCTTGGCTCTTTCTCCTATACCTGACTATTAGTGAACTGTGTTAACCACTAGCAAGCAGCCTGAAACAAGAACTCATGGCACATTACAAGTTCCATTCTCCAACTGGGTCAAAAAAGAATGCTACTGGTGGCTCAGTCGGTTAAGCGTCCGACTTGGGCTCAGGTCACGATCTCATGGTCTGGGAGTTCAAGCCCCTTGTTGGGCTCTGTGCTGACAGCTCAAAACCAGTAACCTGCTTCAGATTCTGTGTCTCCCTCTCTCTCTCTCTGCCCCGCCCCTGCTCAGTCTCTCTCAAAATAATAAAAATAAAATAAAACCATTAAAAAAAAATGCTGCCTTTGTTTCCTAGATCTTCTTTCACTGGCACTAAGATGCTTCCCTCCCCAATGAAAACTGCAGAGATGATGACAAATCCAGGTCGTCTTTGCTACCCTGTGCCAAATGCACATAGAGCTACATGATGACACACAGATTTCTTCCTTATCTCTACAGGAAATACATAGTGTCAAGATGCGCACATGGCCCACTTAATTCAGATTTCTGTTCAAGTATTACCTTCTCCTAGAGGCTTTCTCTATAAAACAACCACTTAACACTCATCACTAAGTGACATTAGTTGATAGAATTTTGGGGGCAGTGGTGTCTGTTTTCTCCACTAGAAGTTAAGCTCCATGAAGGGAGAGATTTTTTCTTTTTTTTTCTTTTGCCTTTTCACTAACCTAGAACAGTGTCTGACAAAGAAGGGACACTCAGAAAATACATGCCTAATACACAATCTTAAATGAGCCATTCCAGTAACAACTCGTCTGTGTTTATTGCTTTCTATGTGACAAAGAGAAAAATTCAGTATTTACACATTTTTTCATTTTTAAGAATGAAGAGAAATTTGGCAAAGAAATATCACACTATATTATGCTTGAGAATAAAAACATTCCAGAACATTATGGGAACCTCACTTGTCCATCAACATTACCTGTTTTTATCAAATACTGTCATTTGTGCAACAAATGTCTTTTCCCCATCTTCACGATTTCGTTTTCTTCTAGCTGGAAGTTCTTCATTGACATCTGTATTTCACAAACATTTCTCATGAATCACATATTCAAACAAAAATGTCATATTTATGGTATATGGTCCCTTATCCCAAATTACGTATAAATTACGATTAAGTTGTGATACAATATCCAGATTTACACTCTTCAATTTTATGTTTTACCATATGTGTATGTCCTTACTAGGCAAGGAGAAAAAAAATCCTCATTTATCATTATTTTTCAAGAACTTCAAAGGATACTTCAAGACTCAAAGATTATTTCTCCCAAGGTGCTTCTCCACTAAACTTCACATGTACCTCTATTATACCACTCATCATTTTGCTACAATTATTTATATCTCTGTACTCTTAGGTCAGTTTTTGTGACCTTTGGAAGACAGAACTGGATGTTTTAATCTTTGTATCCTCAGCACCTATATTTTGGTTGAATGATTCCCTCAAAGGTGGATTCAGAACTGTTGGGAAGACAGAGGAATAGATATGTGATAAGCAAATACAGTAAAATCTTAATTACAGAATCTAAGCGGTGGGTAGTTAGATGTTCACTACATAAACTCTTTCAATGGCTGTGTATGTATGAAATTTTTCACAATAAAATTCTGGGGGGGGGGGGGATGAAATCCTGTTTGCTGAGAGACTAATTTGAAATACCAGTCTTCTCTATCCACTGTTTAATATAATTTTTTTTACTACATGAAATACGTTTCGTCATGGAACAATGAGAACTTTACAGATTAAATACCTAGTACAGCACAATAGCTAACAGTTTAAGATCCAGGGCAAGCTACCATAAGATTAATGATCTTATCAGACTGTAAAAGATTTGCAGATAAAGGCCATGCCTTTAGAATGCATGCAATTCACTTCTACTCCTTTCTTGGAAAAGTAAAGTTTAAAATAAATTAAAATTATTATAACAAAAATTACCAATATTTTCATTGGTTTCTCCATTAATCATTCCATTAAACTCTCTTCTTCCCGGACGAGTCACTCTAAATAGCAATGAGTAAGACTTCACCATATGGCTGTTACTAGGTTCAAATTCATTACTGGAAACTGCAAGGGACGGGAAATTTCCAGGTTTTGTTTGATTGAGATCAGGATTCAAAGGCACCTGCTTTTTACCTGTAGGAACTTGCCTTATTGGACAACTTACATCCTGCAAAGGCAAAGATTATGAAATTATACTTATTTATCCATATGCAATTATATGAGTTATAATAAAACTTCTAATCACAGATATAGGAAACATCATTACCAAATGGCATGCTGAAATTCTAACCATAGTTCTGAAAATTGTGATGAAACAAAAAAAAAAATTTGGAATAACCATATACCAAATCTTAACACAACTGAGCATTTCTCCAATCCAATGTGATAAAGATAATAATACAGTATATCCAATATTTAGCTGGTGGTCATCTGAAATACTTTTACCTTAGAAATATGGAATTAAAACCATGCTTAAAATGTTAAGCTCATATAAATTAATAATCTTTTCCCTTAAATCTTCTACTTTAACAAAATAATTGATGGGACCATTAGAAATGAGAAAATTATAATAACACCACTGTCAACTTTATGAAATAGTAAATCCGTATGTTTAAATGCTGCTTAATAAAAGCAATATTAATCATCTTATGAGTAATGTTCTATAATTATATAAGTGGAATCGCTTCTCGGCCTTTTGGCTGAGATCAAGTGTATAATTATATAAGTGGAGTTATACTGAAAAAAAATAATTGAAAACTGAGAAGATATGGAAGACCTTTATAGCAAGTTAGCAGCTTCTTTTTGAAAATAGAACATATTCTTACTATCTTAAAAAAAAATTCTACTCTACAAAAGAGTATAAAATGAGAAATATTTATGTCCGCCCCACTTCCCCAGGTCCTACACTCCAAAGATAACTAACATTAGCAGTTGGTTGTGTATATCCTTCTAAGCAAATGTTTACATCTATTATTTTTTTGAAACACAAAAACGGCCACTATCGTTGTATTCACTTTTTTTTTTGCCTGAATATAACATATCTTGAAGAATTTTCACATCACTGTTTATCATGCATACCAGGATTGCACTATCACCTTAGTGTCTATCACCTTAGTGCACTCCATACAAGTGCTCTAGTAGTGTTCAAGCCCTGTATCACCTTACCATGATTTTGGAAGGACATCAGCAATAGGAACCTCTATACAGGTCATTCCTACTCTTAAAACACCCTAGCTCTTGAAGCTACCAGAAGTGTAACTGTTGGCTTTAGTGGGTTGCCAAGGTAATTTAACTATCGTAACATGTGTTTCTATGATGAAATGATTTAATCTTACAAATAAAAATGTGAAGCAACAAATAAAAATTATCAGCAATGGCTGATAATACTGGCAACAAAATTTCTTTCCTGAGAGTAGTGTTACAAGAGGTAACTCTCTCAGCCCTTACTTAAATTTCAGTTGGTTCAAATAGCTAAAAAAAAAATTAGCTAAGAGACTGAAGTGGTAGAGCAGCAACTGAATTTATGTCCTAAGATGCTAAAAGATAGTTTTTTTCCTTCAGTGTCAAACTCCTATAGAAGAAAGTTTTATGCAGACATCTACAGCCAGTCCAGAAAAAAACATGAGTCTGCAAGGTTGGCAAAAGAGGCTATGAGTTTTATAATTCAGCATCGACATATTTAAAAGCTTTCAAGGTTTAAAAAGCACAATACATATGCACAAACATATTCAATTACAAAAATTATTCCACATAATCTACCAGTATCATTTTACATGTTACCTTTCTTTTTTTGTGGCAAACTTTCACAAGCAGGACTTCCAGGGTAACAGAATTTTGTTCATTTTCTGAGTTTTGTGATGGCTTATCTAAACAGAAAATCAATACTTTAAAATGTATTTTTTAAATATAAATATCATACTCATTTTCCTAAGTAATTTCCAACAAAAGACTTCCTATAATGAATACTTCTCAGAAGTTTACTCATTTTTCCCCCAAAATCATTTTCGAATTTGCAGCAAACTCTTTCAAAGCCTTCATATTCATTTAAATAAACCTTTCACAATACAATTATAATTACCTTCCTACAATACTGTGATTTTCCTTTGATTCAAGTAAGATGCTCAATTACTTTAATACTAAAAATATTTACTTATTTGGCTATAAAGATAAGTAAAATTTATTTGGCTATAAAGATTTAACATTTACAGTAATAAGAGAATATAATACACCGTTAGTCAAAAATATTTTTTGACAAATACAGTTAAAGCTTCATGGCAGAAAACACGAATGAAATATTCAGGAGAGACAACCACACACAAAATTAACATTAAAAGGTTTTTTCCTTCTCCCAAAATATATTACAAAAATTATTTAAAGATACATATAAACTGAACTAGTTATTATTATATATGTTCATTTTGAATACACAGCGATGTTAAACCAGAAAAATTCTTTGATTTGACCAGGCCTTGTGACCAATGGGATTAAAATAATGGATTTCTAAAACATTTAACAGTGTAAAAGTTACCTAAACAACTATAATATAATTTCACAAGAAAAATAGCTAGTTTTTTACCTTTTTCCCAGAATTTCTCTAAAGCCTACACAGGCTAGCAAAAACTAGGATATTATTTACTACCTGGGTTTACAAATCTTAAGGATTTTAATTTAAAATCCTGTATTTTATATATATTCCCTGTATCAATTAATTAACAAAGGCTTTTGCAAATTGCGGTTCTAAGAGTACTTTTCTGTAATATACTTGTCTTCGATCCTAAAGGCATTATTAATAGTTCAAACTAATCATTTATCATTGTTTCAATAATATATATAGAACTACCATAATAGATGAATCCACAAGACATAAAAAAACTTAATTTTTGTTCTGAGATTTTGGATAACTCTTTTTTTTACTTGAAAACATTCTTTTTATGTAGGGGTGTACATAAAATACGTTTGAATTAGTATCTTTGAAAGTTATATCCAGGATAAAAAACTTTAATACAGCAGGAAAAAAAAAATCCAATGTTTAAAATGCAGTAACAAAAAACACTCTCCAAACAATACTAACTATGAAAATAGCACCCTAATATCTTTGTATATTCATTCTAACCAGTTTCAAGTAGTAATAGCTAACAAAAGTCTTCATTTAAAAACAAAAGGAAAAAATAAATAAATAAAAAATAAAAAACAAAAAGAAAAATAATCACATTTTAGGAATCTTAATGTTGCTTTTCTATCTTGGTTTCTTTAAAAAAAAAAACAAGTATGGGGCGCCTGGGTGGCGCAGTCGGTTAAGCGTCCGACTTCAGCCAGGTCACGATCTCGCGGTCCGTGAGTTCGAGCCCCGCGTCAGGCTCTGGGCTGATGGCTCGGAGCCTGGAGCCTGTTTCCGATTCTGTGTCTCCCTCTCTCTGCCCCTCCCCTGTTCATGCTCTGTCTCTCTCTGTCCCAAAAAAAAAAAAAAAAAAAAAGTTGAAAAAAAAAAACCAAGTATAAATATAGCTTAATTAGACAAGAGAGGCAATATAGCTGCTTCTTCCCAACTTTCACTAATTTTCAAAAAGTGGCAAATTATTTTCTGGAAACAGAAGTATCAACAGAGTTTACTTTCTTATTTACTTCAGTAACATCAAGAAAAAATTAAAACTTTGAGTTTGAGCAATTTTGAACTTTACATATTTTTGTTATGTAGACAGGAAAAAAGTTTAATCAGACTACTATCCAGTTAATTTCAACTAAGTAAAATTAATTCAACTTAAATATTAATCAAGTAACTTTAATTAGTAAATATTCAATTAATATCCATCACCAATTTCAGTTATGACTAACGTTACATGTTTTATGTATATCCCTGGGAACAAAGGGCTAACGAAACTATAAAATTCAAACTATAAGCTTCTGAAGTATTATGATCCATGTACTGTATTACTACTTTTCTTTTCAATTTTTTATTTTAGAGAGAATGTGAGCAGGGGAGATGGACAGAGGGGGAGAAAGAATCTTAAGCAAGCTCCATGCTCAGTGTGGAGCCCAATACGGAGCCTGATCCCACAACACTTGGATCATGACCTGAGCTGACATCAAGAGTCAGAGGCTCAACCGCGTCATCCAGGTGCCCCCCAGAGTACCTTAAAAGTACCACAGAAAACCAATAAAATGAATGAGTAGAAAAAAGGACTCTACAAGGTGATTATAAGTAATTCAGGAAAAAACATAAAAATGCTACTCAGTTTACTTATATATAAAAAAAATGGACCAGATCTAAGGTAAAGCTAGAATTAAAGTTACAGTAGCTGCTAATACAGATCTGACCAGATTTCAAACTTCTCACGTAAAAAAACCTGATAAGGGTTTTCAAAGTGTTGTAATATATTATTATTAAACTTTGTTTCTTATTAAACAATACCAAGGATTACCAACTTGACATGTTTCTTTTTTTTCAACGTTTTTTTAAATTTATTTTTGGGACAGAGAGAGAGACAGAGCATGAACGGGGGAGGGGCAGAGAGAGAGGGAGACACAGAATCGGAAACAGGCTCCAGGCTCCGAGCCATCAGCCCAGAGCCTGACACGGGGCTCGAACTCACGGACCGCGAGAGCGTGACCTGGCTGAAGTCGGACGCTTAACCGACTGCACCACCCAGGCGCCCCTTGACATGTTTCTTGTAAAGATTTTATTCCATTACACGATAATTAAAGATGGATAAGCCAAGTGGCATTTTATCCATTTTGAAACCAAATGAAACTCTACCTAGCATACTTTAACTTCTTTTAATGAAGTGACATTTAAGATAATATACTTCTCTTTGTAAAATACCTAACATATTGATATATTCCACTGGTAGCAGTGGTTGCTTCTGTTGTTTTATTACTGTATTTTTTAAAAATTATAATGCGGGGTGCCTGGGTGGCTCAGTTGGTTGAGTGTCTGACTTCAGTTCAGGTCATGATCTCAGAATTCATGAGTTCAAGCCCCACATGGGGCTGTCTGCTGTCAGTGCTCAGCCCACTTCGGATCCTCTGTCACGCTCTCTCTCTCTGCACCTCCCCTGCTCGTGCGCACTCTCTTTCTCAAGAACAAATAAAAAAAAAATAAAATTGAGGATGCAATAACATCAACTAAAAATGTTTATGCAGAAAGGGTTCTACTCAGGAGACACTTCACCTACTCCAGATTCTAAGACAGTTAAAGTTCAAAATACATTGGAAGTAAGAAATAACAAAATCTAAGAAACTTAATTACATGAAAAGATTTTCCCATTTTCTAGTTATGATCTCTGGAAAGATGATGGCTCTGAGATGGGTAAGACAATATTATATAGCCTTTTTTATAGCAATAGTTAGTGCCCTAAAAAGTACCATTTACAGTGAAGAGGTGGAATTCCATCTATTTCTACATAAGCCAGATGCAGCTAACACTGACCTTCAAGAATGATCACACACAACACTAAATAATTTTAACAATTTCAAAATCTACTTAAAACTTAAATCAATAGCAGGAAAGCAATAAGGAAACCAGGCTATGAACAAGATCTTATGTATAAGGTCCACCTAAAAAAGCTCTTAAGCCAGTTTCATAAAATTTATTCCTGAGACAACCAACTTCTGAATTACCTTGGTGCTTTATTAAAATGCAGACTCTTAAGTTTTACCAAACGTTGGTATACCAAAGCTATATCCTACTAGATCTGAGTCTTTGTAGGTCCAGGTATACATATTTTAAACAAACTGTCAAAATATTTCTACAAACACTAAAATTTAAGAACCACTACTTTAAAAGTTTAAAGAGTGACAAGTTATATCTTCCACATCGCATCATTGACCACATAAAGCAGTAACTGAATTGTTGGAAAAATCAACTAAAGAGAAACTGAATTATCAGAATCGACATCTTTTCCATTAAATATAATTTTATAAATATTTTTTAGTGTTTATTTATTTTTGGAGAGAGAGAAGGGGGTGGGGCAGAAAGAGAGGGAGAGACAGAATCCGAAGCAGGCTCGAGGCTCCAAGCTGTCAGCACAGAGCTCGACGCAGGGCTCGAAACCATGAACTGTACAATCATGACCTGAGCCCAAGTTGGATGCTTAACTGACTGACCCACTCAGGCACCCCTAATTTTAGAAATTTATACATACACGCAAAATAATTTTTTACATTCACAAAGGTGTTTTGATGTTAGAATGCCAATACATTTACTTTCAAGTACATACCATTTTTGTGGAAGAAACCAGTAAATGTAAGCTGTAGATGAGCTGACAAGCTAAAAAAACAACAAAAAAAAATTCATCACTTTAACACTCTATAATAAAAATAGCCTAAACTTTAAAAATTAAGATTGAAATCAAATTAGTTACTTCAGGTAATCTACAAATAATATTTGACCTTCTTACTCTTAATTCTATGCAAGCCCACAACTTCACACAAGCCTATGAAAAACAAAACATAAAAATACACCATACAAAAATACCAAAGGAAGCAAAATTAATACAAAAACAGGGAGGGGGACAAAACATAAGAGACTCTTAAATACAGAGAACAAACAGAGGGTTGCTGGAGGGGCAAGGAGCTAATTGAGTAGGAGACATTAAGGAATCTACTCCTGAAATCATTGTTGCACTATATGCTAATTTGGATGTAAATTAAAAAATAAATTAAAAAAAAATACCAAAGGAATAAGGCAGAAAAGAAACAGATCAGCAAATACTTTATTGTAATTTAGTACCATCTACCTATAAAATGTGAACACATTTCCCTTCCCAGGCCTTAAAAAGAAAATTTTGATAAGGGTAGCTGAGTCCATACAAAAATGCTTGAATATTTTCAAGCTGGGGAAATTCAATCTCCTAACAAATGATGCAGAACCATCATTTTCTTCTTCCATTAGGGGTGAAATATACAATTACAGATCTGTTATAGATTTGTAATTTATTGTTTCAACATGTCATTTTCACTGTTTGTTTTAGAAGCAATGGAAAAGGAAACATAAACTATACTGATCCTTTTGTTTTGAGAATCATCAACTGACGTGGAAAAACTATGAAGATGAGACAGAATAAAAAGAAACATCCGTAGGCTTTTGTAGTACCTTTAAACTGAAAGAGAGAGCAATCTATTAGTTGACCAGGAGCCATTCATAACTTTCTAGAATACGGTTTTTGTAGTGTGATACTGACAGATACCAGATTATAGAGAACAGATGTTGGGGAAGGGAAGGAATATTGATTCCTTAATCAAAAAATTTACTAGTGTAAAAGACAATAAGGATCAATAAAGGGTATGGTTGTATGTTTTTTTTTTTTTTTTTTAATGATGGTGACAATCTAGTCATTCTTATAATCAGGGAAGAGTTATGTAAAGACATTGAGGCAAAAGAGTTTTAAGGAGCAAGTAATGATTGAAAATGAGGTCATACTACAAAGAGATTAGCTGTGTAACTGTGCCCAGGATTCCTTTCTTTCTTAGAGAAGTAAAAGGAGAGTGATCCTTCAACAGAAAATGTGAGAATGTCTCTATCTTCTTACTGAGGTAAGCCATGAAACTGTATGCTAAAAAAACTACAGGGTGAGTGGTCTCAAAAGGCATTTCTAGAACAGTACTAAGTATGCTAGGATACCAATAGAGGACAAAATGATTATGAAAGAGTAGAAATGTAAGGGTCCAAGCAGAGTTAGAAAGCATAAATATAAGGGGAAAACTAACAATAACAACTATAACTTAAGCATCAACAAAATATAAATGGGATAGAACAGGATCCTTGAAAACAGGTAAATAATGTATATTACTCACTTTCTGACATGCATCAGATTTTAAAAGAAGGGGTGGGGAAGAAGAGGGCTGACTATAAAAGGGTCATGAGGGAATTTTTAGGAATCTTTATCATGATTGTGGTGGTTGCTACCTGACTGCATGCAGTTGTCAACACTCAGAACTATACACCAAAAAGACTGAATCTAACTACATATAACTCACATCCCCACCCAAAAAGTACATTAAGGAGAAAAACTTGAAAGAGGCCCAAAGGGATTTTTCAAGATGATAGAAATGTTCTATCTTGGTTGTGGTTATGGTTATGCAAGTGTGTACATTTGTCAAAACTCTATACTCTTAAGGTGGGTGTATTTTATTGAATGGTAGTTATATCCAAAGCTGATTTTAAAAAGTGTATCTGTGGGGCGCCTGGGTGGCGCAGTAGGTTAAGCGTCCGACTTCAGCCAGGTCACGATCTCGCGGTCTGTGAGTTCGAGCCCCGCGTCAGGCTCTGGGCTGACAGCTCGGTGCCTGGAGCCTGCTTTGGATTCTGTGTCTCCCTCTCTTTCTGCCCCTCCCCCGTTCATGCTCTGTCTCTCTGTCCCAAAAATAAATAAACGTTGAAAAAAAAAATTAAAAAAAAAAAAAAGTGTATCTGCCATCTACAAAATCTACATGTCATTTTACTAGAAGAAAACAAGCACTTTCCTATAAAAAAAAACAGTTTCATAAATGTCACCTTACAATAAAGCAGAATTACCGAAACTCCAAAGCATAACTGAAAGACAAAGAGGATTATTCTATAATTTCCACATGTTAGAAGATAATCCATTACAACCCATCTATCCTATTCTTCATTGTTTGAGTTAAACCTACATCTCAAGGCCAGGTTAATTCTCTTAAAACACCATTCTGTATGTATCATTCCTTTCTCCAAATTTTCCAATGAGCCCCAACTGCCAAATCTTTTGTCTAATTGCTGTCTAGAATATGGCTCCCATTTCTTTTTATCTCCACTAAAGCCCTACAGAGGAAAATTAGATACAATGGTAAAACAGAGACAGAAAAATCCAAGTTTAAATTCTGGCTCAGTTATGAGCTGTGACCTAATACCTGTAAAATGAGGAAATGAGCTCTCTCAAAACTGTGAGGCTTGTATAAAATAATAAAGTATCCATCAAAGTACTCATCCTCTTCTACAATGGTCCCACACCCAACCATCCCAGAGCTTAATGATCAGAGCTTAATCCCAAGTACTTTTATTTCCCACTTTTTTGTCATTGTTGTTTCACACACAATCTTTTTATTACATCAGTGTCCCTACCACCTAGCAATGCTTTTCATTAAGAATAGCGATGTCCTCCTAGAGTAATAGGGTTTTTTTTAAAACTAAAACTCGATGCCAAACATGAGGCTTGAACTCACAACCCCGTGATCAGGAGTCGCATCCTCTACCAACTGAGGGAGTCAGGTGCCCCTAGAGTAACAGATTTTTAAGGCCAGGGATCATGACCCATTATACTTCAGTGCTCTGCTTATAGTATTATTTACATTGTTTTATAGAATATGTAATTCTAAATTCCAATTCTGAAATGCCAGAAACATCTGACATTGATCTACCCCAGAAAATATTTTAAATTTGTGTTATTCAAAATGTGTTCTGCAAACTGAGGTCACAGGGGAAACTTGTTTCCATTCCACAACAAGAAACAGAGGAAACTTAAAAACTTTTACAGAAATCTAACATTGCCATAACATCTAAGCTTGTGATCTGTAAGTGTATTTACAAAGGTATCTATCTATGAAAGACTGAAAATTAAAGACAAACAAAAAGGTCCCTTACCACAGACAGATTGAGACAGTTTTAAATGGCACATTGTTAGGGGGGGCGCCTGGGTGGCTCAGTCAGTTAAGGATCCGACTTTACCTAAGGCCATGATCTTGCGGCTCGGGGAGTTCAAACTCCACATCGGGCTCTGTGCTGACAGCTCAAAGCCTGGAGCCTGCCTCAGAATCTGTGACCCTGTCTCTCTGCCCCTCTCCCACTCATGCCCTGTCTCTCTCTGTCTCTCAAAAAATAAATAAATGCTAAAAAAAAAAAAAATTTGTTTTTAAATAAATGGTACAACCTAGGGGCACCTGGGTGGCTCAGTCAGTTCAGCATCCGACTGTGGCTCAGATGATATCGCGGTTCATAGGCTCAAACCCTGCATTGGACTCTATATTCACAGATTTGGATTCTATGTCTCCCTTTCTTTCTGCCCCTCCCCCACTTGCTCTCTCTCAAAAATAAATATCAAAAATTTTTAACGAAACATAAAAAATAACAAACGGTACACAGTGAGTTAAATAAGATACAAAGCACACATTCAGCTATCAGCCTAACATTGTTTCTTAAAAAAATTTTTTTTTAATGTTTATTATTTTTGAGAGAGAGAGAGAGAGAGAGAGAGAGAGAGAGACACAGAGAGCAAGCAGGGGAGGGGCAGAGAGAGAGGGAGACACAGAATCAGAAGCAGGCTCCAAGCTCCGAACTGCCAGCACAGAGCCTGACCCAGAGCTTGAACCCACAGACCGTGAGATCATGACCTGAGCTGAAGTCGCCTGGTGGTAACCGACTGAGCCACCCAGGTGTCCCATAACATTGTTTCTTTAAGAAAAAGAATTCCAGGGGTGCCTGGGTGGCTCAGTCTGTTAAGCATCTGACTCTTGATTTCGGCTCAGGTCATCATCTCAACAGTTTGTGGGTTTGAACCATGTGTTAGGCTTTGCGATAACAGCACTGAGCCTGCTTAGGATTCTCTCTCCCTCTCTCTCACTACCCCCCCCCCCCGCCTCAAAAATAAAATATAGACATTTTAAATAAACAAACATTAAAGAAAAGAAAAAGAACACCAAGTTTCAATTAACCAACTTAAAAAATAACTTTGGGAATGTGATTTGCTATGCAGAATTTCCCCTGTACCTCCCCCTTCTAAAAGTAAAAACTCTAATATATACCTGGAATAAAATGTTAACAATGAGGCCTAGTTGCCCTCTTCCATAGCTGGCTTCAATCAAGGAAAAAGGGCAATTTTCTTTCCCTTCCTGATACTCTATTCCCCCTCTTTTTAAATTTTTTTCATGTTTATTTATTTTGAGAGCGCACACATGAGAGGGTGATGGGTAAAGAGAAGGGGAGAGAGAGAATCCCAAGCAGGTTCCATGCTGTCAGCAGAGCCCAACGTGGGGCTCGAACTCCCTAATCATGAGATCATGACCTTAGCCGAAAGCAAGAGTCAGACCCTTAACCGACTGAGCCACGCAAGCGCCCCTACCCTCTTCCCTCTCTTGTGGCTACTATATCCACATCTTAATAGTTAAGAATGGAAAGCAAAGAAACATGTAGGACTGGTCAGGCCTATTTGGTTCCAGGCTGCACATGATCCTAACTTAATCAAGACAAGACACCGGTTCATCTTTGTGATGTGTTCCCTAGCTGTTTTTTTTTTTTTCTTTCTTAACATTTATTTTTGAGAGAGAGCGAGAGCAAGCAGAGAAGGGGCAGAGAGAGACAGAGACACAGAATCTGAAGCAGGCTCTGAGCTGTCAGCACAGAGCCCCAAGCAGGGCTCGAACTCATGGACCACAAGATCATGACCTAACCTGAAGTCAGATGCTCAACCAACTGAGCCACCCAGGCACCCTCCCTATCTGTATCTTCTGAGGAAGCAAGCTATGGGGCAACAGCAAACTATTATCAGGAATTTGAAATTCTGAGGTAAGATTCCAAGCATAAACATCTAACAATTCTAAAGCTGTCTACGGAATGAGGTTAAATAAATTTAAATTCATAAGGGATTAACATTTTGAGATGACGTTCATGTAGAAAACTCAAATTTTAAGAATGTGCCCTCTCAAAAAAACCAATAGCCAGATCTCACTGAAGGACCAAAGTTTTTATGGTGGAAAGAGACCAAGATTAGTGCCTCTAATTTGTACACATTAATCTGACAGTGGTAGACGTAAGGCTTCAATTCTAGAGTTATAGCTATATTACCTCAAAACAGGATAAGCTATTTCTGTTAGAAGTATACACTTAATGTATTTAACATATAATTTCTTATATATTTAATGCTATGATGTATAAAATTGAGGAATTGATGACTACATCAAGCCCATTATTCTGGAATCTAGCGTATCTTCTGAGGTTTAGATACAGATGGGAACACTTTGTAATGAGAAGATAAAGTTGAATGAGGTGAGGGAGTCCATTACAAATAAATAAATCTCCTTTCAGAAGTACAGCAGACAAAACATAAAGGAATTATTGTAAACCCAAAGATTATAAAAGGAGAAACACCTTAAAATTGTTCTTAAACACTTAGATTTTAAGAATCAGATATGCTCAGTAGCAACCGATAAGACACCTTTAGGAATAGGTAAGTAAAAAGAAATCTATGGCTTATGTTCTGAAAGAGGAACAACTAAAACTTGAACATGAAAACATGCTGATTTGAAAACAACTTCAAAATTTATGGTCAATACAAGATTGTTTAAAGAAAACAGAAAGGGGAGAAACACCTAAGATCTTATTAATGGTGAAAAAGATGTACAACTGAGTTAAAGAAGCAGGCTGAAGTTTTAAAAATTCAGCTAAGCTAAAAAGGAGGAGGGTGGGGAAATGACATTAATTCAATACATCTATTTAAAGTAATTTATGGGTTTCTTGGGATAAAGACCAACATCCTCAAATAGCCTTCAAGCCTCTGCATTATCTGGCCCTGGCCATATGCTCTAGCTTTATCTAATACCACGCTCCTTATTCTTTCTAGTTAGCTACTCTGGCCTCAAATGACATATATATAATATTCTCTTTATTTAGAATCACCGATCTCTTCACCCTCTCTCCCCATTTTATTCCTATATTCACCTTTCTTATATCTCACCTCATTTTTTAAAGGAAGGCCTCCCTGATCATCACTATTCCCAAATCCAACATCTGAAACAAGAACTGGTTCTCCTGCTCCATCCAGTTTCCCTATCTTTTTCTTTCCTAGCAATTATTTTTTTAGTTGTAATTATTATATAATTATGCCTTTTTTCTTCCTAACAGCAGGGCCTTCATCTGTTTTGCTCATCATCCTATCCCCTAGGACTAGTATAGAATTTTGGACCTGATACACCAAAAAAACTACAATCTCAGACAAAAATAGATACAAACTTCATTATACAAAAGATGCTCAAAAAAGGAAGATTACTAACTCAAAAGCTTAGGTTGTAATAACAACAATAAAAAGCGATGAAAGGCAATTTATGTTATTGATCTACAAAAACACTGGCTTGAAAATATCCCTAGTAAAAGCTCAAGTTCTGGAATCTCTCTTTTTTTTTTTTTTTTTTTTTGAAAGAGTGAGCATGGTGTGCAAGCAGGGGAGGGGGAGAGGGAGAGGAAGAATCTTAAGCAGGCTCCACACCCAGCATGGTTTGATCTCAGGACCATGAGATCATGACCTGAGCTGAAATCAAGAGCTGGATGCTTAACTGACTGAGCCACCCAGGCGCCCCTAGTTCTGGTATCTTTTAAGGGGATTTCTTAAAAAACTAACAGTGGACCAGGAAGGGATAATGATTAAGGGAAAGAGAGAAAAGACATTTTGCTTCTCATCTGGCCCCAGGAAACACTTTTGGAAGCAACTCAAATTTGGAAATCTTTTCATGCTACCATTTAGCCAGTGGATATACACTTAAAAGTCAGAGGAGTTATGACTACAGAATTCCGAAACTGGTAGTACTAACAGCACAAAAGGCTCCTGGAATCGTGCCAGGATATAAAACTAAAGAAAGACTAGAGACTTACTCCAATAAGCCACAGTGCTTGGTCAAAACCCAAAATAAATTAAAACTCATAATATACTGGAATGTCAAAATTAGAGCTGAAGATGACAGGATATAAGGAATTATTTCAGACATTCTAAAAAGACATATTTTAAATATACCCTAACACACTAAAAAAAAAGGCAAGGAGAAAGAGCAGGAAAAACTTGAGACTGTAGGTGCAACCACTATGAATTTCTAAAATTTGCTACTTGGTATGGAGTTTTCAGAAGTCATTCTTCAAGAAAAGAAACAATCTTCATAGATGGTAAGGCTTATTACTGAGTTTTAGGGTTATAAATGTCAATTCTGGTCTATTGCCATGAATTGACCGGCATGTTAAAGAAGTAAAAACCATAAAGTGTCCATGTTTTTCTTTCTTCTATCAGCTGCTTCCCCTAGTAAGTTTTGCCAATATCTGTAACTAGGTAAGACAACTGTAGATCTAGAATACAAAATAATAAAAGATCCTTGAACACTAGCTTCATTTTGCACAGATAATGCTGGGAATTTGGTTTGGTTTATGAGTTATTACAAATGTCATAAATAGGTCAGGCAGCTGATTGTTCTAACTTTTGGGCTGTGGGACTACAATATTTTTCGTATCATGATATTCCTCTGGAACTTTGGAGAATGAAATACATGGGATTTAGGAGTAGAAATGTAACTTGGGAAATGCTGAAAGAACATGAGTTCCAATGAAAGACTCCCAGACTACCACTACTGAACAAATCCAGGGTCCAATGAGACTGAATAAGATCTGTCTGAGATGGTACAGAATAAAAAATATAGATGGAAGAGAGATACGTTTTTATGTATGACTTAAGATTTTAACTTCTACTAATTAATGTCAAGGAAGAACAAAGATTCGTATTGTTCTCTTGTAGGAGAATTTGACCAAATTTTACAAAGTTTTACAGTGCTGGCATTACATATTTTGCTGTGTAAGGAACTTCTTACGATCCTATGTGTTACATTCAGTGGAACAATAGGATTATGCCTAATTTTATTGTATTTTTTTTAAAGTTTGGACACCCTGATGCAGGGCCCAAACTCACACACCATGAGATCATGACCTGAGCCGAAACCAAGAGTTGGACGCTTAACCCACTGAGCCACCCAGGCACCCCAGGATTATGCCTAATTTTAGATGAGATACACATTCAAATAATTTAATAATATAGAGCCTTAGGGTAATAAACTTAAAATGAAGCAATCTCCCAGTTCATTTTAGTGACTCTGTGAGTGACATTGAGACATTCATAAAGACTGGGGTGGGGGGTGCTGAAGCACTTAGCATAGTAACTCAACACCTCCAGGGCCTAAAGTGCCTTCCTGGGTATTAAGCATAGTCAGCTCCAACATACATAGGTCTGTAATTAAAAAAGAGAGAGAAAGAGGGGCACCTGGGTGGCTAAGTTGGTTAAACGTCTGACGTTAGCTCAGGTCATGATCTCATGGTTTGTGAGTTTGAGCCCCGCGCTGGGCTCTATGCTGACAGCCCAGAGGCTGGAGTCTGCTTTGTATTGTGTCTCCCTCTGTCTCTGTCCCTCTCCCACTCATACTCTGTCTCCCTCTCAAAAATAAACAAACATAAAAAAAAGTTTTTTTAGGGGCGCCTGGGTGGCGCAGTCGGTAAGCGCCCGACTTCAGCCAGGTCACGATCTCGCGGTCCGTGAGTTCGAGCCCCGCGTCGGGCTCTGGGCTGATGGCTCAGAGCCTGGAGCCTGTTTCCGATTCTGTGTCTCCCTCTCTCTCTGCCCCTCCCCCGTTCAAGCTCTGTCTCTCTCTGTCCCAAAAATAAATAAACGTTGAAAAAAAAAAAATTTAAAAAAAAAAAAAGTTTTTTAAAAAGAGAAAGACGAAGGGGGGAGGAGGGAGAGGGATCTTGGGGGGTTCAGATGGCTAATTCACTAGTCCTAGTTGGATACTAAAGACTGAAAAAGTTGTTTTTATCAGAATCACAGATATTCTTACAAGCTCTGACGTTTCTGTGAGTTAAATATACCCGTTACAGTACTGCCCTAGCTACTGAACTCACTGCGTCAAAAGGAACAAAATTATTGGGTGATTATTCAGAGAGAACTGACCAGTATTACTGACCTCCCTCACAACACACATTCTAAGGGAAGCTCTGTAGTATTTATCAAAGCCAGTATCACAATGAGATAGTAGTAGGGTTTAGCAGTGATAATCATGGAACCTTGATGGGGAAGATGAAGAAAAGGGTCAAGTTTTCTTTTTGGTTTATTATTCTTTCTCACATAAACCCTGAAAGACCTGGAGAGCAAACTATTAAAATGTTCAGAAGAAGCAGGAAGCTCAGAGATCAGGGTTTGACTCTACAGCTTATACTTTAAATTAAAAAGACCCTGAGGATCCCAAGAGCTCTGTCTACGGTAGGTGACCAGACAAGGATCTGGAATAGAAATTCAAGCAAAAAAGTGTACATGTACTGAGAATATTCTCAGTCCTATGTTGTAAGGCACTCCTTGGGCAATAAGAGATTAGGTAAAAAGTTGGGATCTCAGCTTCTAGAATAGACTATCACAGCTTATTCACAAGTCAAGACTGCCTAGATATGGAAATATAAATTACAGTTCAGTCCTACAAAAATGCAAGATATAAAATAAAAAATGTGATTTTACAATTCAAGTAACAAAAGAACCTAATTCAAAAGCCAAACTTAAAATATAAGCAACTACAAAAATGACATTTTACACCAGTTACTACAGATGAGAAATCATAAATGAAGCATCATTAAGTCATCATTAAGTGTACATCATTAAGTGTACATGCTATCTAAATCAATATGACTTAAAATTTTTTCAAGAGAAAAAAATCTACTGTGGCAATTTTACCAGCTTCATTTTTTAAAAATCTAGTATTTTTAGTTCTGTATTCTCCCTGAAAGTAGTCAATAAATAAAAACGACCCAAGTTCCTGTGTCTCTTTAGAATAATACTCAAATGTCTTTAGTTTGACATATCAAGAGTAAATGGAAGCACACTATCTAGCTTAGGCAGATATTAGGCTAGTCAGAACATTTAGGGATTAGTTCTGGGTATTACACTTGAAAACATACAATAGATTCTATCCAAAGGGTCAAGTTTCTGAAACTGTAATGTGATTAACATATTTCAAGTATAAAATAAAGTTAGGAATATTCTGACTGAAAGATGTAAATATGGGGAAGGTCAAGATAGAAAGAGAGCCTCTCTCAGATTTGAAGACAATTACTGACAAAAAATGTGATGTGTAGCACCTGGCAGAGCATCTGGTATGTAGTAAGTACACCATAAATATGAGTCTCTATCCCTCCTTACATAAGGTGGCAGGACTAATACCAACTGCAGAAGTTATAGAAACTTGGAGTAAAAATGCAAGAAGCTGGTAACAGAGATAAACAATAATGAATACAACTGCCTTAGAAAACAGCAAGTCCCCAATGTTGGAAGTATTCAAGATGAGGTTTAAGGGTTCTCTGTCACGAATGCTATAGAATTAGTAATTCCTGATTTGTGCATGAGTTTAGACCAACTGGCCCCTAAGGTTCCTTCTAACTCCTTACAATACTGGGGTGATCACTAGAGAAATGATCACTATAATTTCTCCTCTTTCCTCAAGTATGTCACTTAATGTAAACTGATAGGTTATCTTACCTATGAGATTCTTGCTCTCCTTTCATTTTCTCTACTTTTGATAACATATCATCAACTTTAAATGTTTTCCTGGAAGAGACAGATAAACAAAATAATCACTTCTCCACTGGGGAAAAAAAAACAGATTACACTTTATTGTCACTATAATAGGCAAGTTGGAAATCTGATTTTGATTATTTTTAATAAGATAAATTGTGGATGGTTAGCCGTAACAATGAATACTATATTGAGACAGTGTATGTTATATTACAGCAGTCGAGCCTTCAAGTCCCATCTCAAATGCTAACTTTTCCATGAAACCTTTTGTAATTATTCCCAAACCAGAGTGATTTCCCCTCACCTACGACACTTGGTTTATATTTATTTTGACATTTAGTCTCCTAAATGTGAACTTGCATAAATATTTTATTTCTCCTCCTAGACTATAAGCTCCTGAAGGGTAGAGATTGCTTTTCTTCAAGGAAAGTCACATAGTGCTTGGCACAGTACCTTATATTTTGAAGTTATTCAAGCATCTGCTGGACTGAACCAAACAAATGCAAATCATGTATACTGTGAAATATTCATATTTCTATTAAGTAACTTGACAAGTATATGCTAGCACTATCACATAAAATGTATCTGGAGTTAATAAAACGGTCTTAAAGATTATTAGCAGTGGCTCAAGTTAAATGATATGTCATATTAAAGAGATGGGTGTCAACCATCATGAAAAAATTTTGAAGTTTAGGAGATACACCCATCAAATCATAATAAAATTATTAGCTTTTAACTTTACAAGTTTAAGAGAAAAAGGTATTTTTTCCACAAAACAGAAACTCAGATTAAGAATAACCCCCAGGCACTCCCAAGCAAAGTGAGAATGAATGGACTCTAGAACAAGCTTCACCTTAGTTTTTAAGGTGGTCTATTATTGTACCTGTCCTAAGACAGAGGCTAAAAATCTAGACCCATATGTTAACTGGAAATGAATACTTCTCTTTATACTCATATATTTTCTTAAGTTTAAAACATGAAAAGCTTAGTGTATTCTATATAAATTACTTTGTAAAGCTTGAATTCAGATATTAGAAATTATTAATGTGCTCATTCCTCAAAAATAGCTATCGTACTCAATTACTATAATGTAAAATTATCAGTAGAGAAATGTTAATGTAAATATATTACAATAAAACACCAACAGGAAGAGAATTGATGCAATCTATAATTCAGGTGAATAGCCTCCATTAACAAAAGATCTTTTTTTAAAAAAAGCTTCTCTCTTTACCTTTAGAGTTACTGAAAACTTCAATATTAAAGTTTCATCCAATGAGCACAGTTAAGAAGTATTTTAGGAAGGATGGCAATACATTTTCAATCTCCACAGATAAGAGAGAAGAAAGAAGAAAAATGTAGGATTATTTTAGGCTATTTACAAAAGAACTTTTCAGTATAAATGCTGAAACGTACTACTGAGGAAGGTTGTAAAGTTACTGGAAACTTTTAAGAATATGTTTATCTTTATGTAATGATTAAGAAGAAATCCTGTCTGTAGGAAGAAAAGTTAAGACTAGAAGTCACAAGGTTCATCTCTTCCAACATTATGGACATGTGCATAGGACAAGTGCATAGGAAAGTTGAATATTAACAACCATTTGAAATAAGTAAGATCATAAAGGCAATCCAGCCTTCCTTAGGAAAAAAAACAAACCACATAAGCAACTATACAAAAGCAGCCCCACTCCAAGCACCAAGTATTTCTACTTCTGTTCTTTAGAAAGGTACTGCAACAGTAGCTCAGATTTAACAAGGGAAATAGTTATCAAAAGATCATCAAAAAGGAGAATATTTTTAAAATTCAAGAAATTCCAGGAAATTATCTTGGGAGGATTCAGAAACAACTTATGTGAAATCTAGTGAAATGAATTTAATAAAAGATGCCTGTCTCCTCATGAGTATTTCTCCTGTATCAGTGTTGTGTTAGTCTAAAGCATTTGAATACCTCTATGAAAGGAGACTAAAGTACAAGGTGAGTTTAGCAAACATACCAGAATAATATTACAACT
Organism: Felis catus; assembly: GCF_018350175.1. Lineage (NCBI taxonomy): Eukaryota > Metazoa > Chordata > Mammalia > Carnivora > Felidae > Felis > Felis catus. The sequence goes on along the minus strand of NC_058381.1, from coordinate 19,960,641 downwards.
GAGTCTAGGACTTCAAAGGGAGTGATATATTTATTCCAACAAGGGATATTATGCTGTTACAATAGTAAAAAGGGAATTCCAAAAACATTTTGAACAAAAGGATAGTATTAAAAGCAATTTTGTAAAAGGAGTCCCTAAAACATGTTTAACAGAGACCACAATCACTAGGCTAAATTCACCACCCTCCAAAGTCACCAATTACTCTGAAAAGAACAGCTCTCATTTGAACATGTAGGTCATATAATTTGTTAAAACTTAGTTTTAACATCTCTCACAGGCCAGGTATATAACAAAAGCATTAAGTGATTCCTAATGCATTTTTGCATGAAAATAAACTGGGATTTATATGTTTCTTGGCTGGTAAACTGCTGCAGAACCCCCCCCCCCCCGCCAAAAGACAATTTGTTGCCTAAAGTACAACAAATTAAGAAAAGTAGTTTCTACTACCAAACTTTTAAAACTGTCTCCACCTATTAGCTGACAACAGAAACGTATCCCACGATGAGACAAATAGTCCATTAACAAATATGACAAGAAAATGGGGTTAGATTTTAAACATATTTTGTATTTATTTATGGGTTAACTCACTTATTTTGAAAAAAAAAAAATCTTTAAAAGATTTTATTTTTTAGTAATCTCTACACCCAACGTGGGGCTCAAACTTATACCCCTCCCCCCCCCCCCCGACAAGATCAGGAGTTACATGCTCTACTGAGTCAGCCAGGTGTCCCTAAAAAACTTAATCACTTTAAAATTAAAATCAGGCAGCAACCTAAATGATAACTCAATTAATCGTCCATATTAAAAATACCAGAGTAAAAGTTAACTGCTTAATCAAATTCTCCTAGTTTTATAGACTAAATCAGCAGTCAGCACACTATGGACCATAGGCCAAATCCAGCTTACTATCTGTCTATGCACAGCCCACGAGCTAAGAATGATTTTTATGGATAAATATTTGCGACTGATTTGATAGAGAATTCTAAACCCCAATTAAGGAGAATGTTATCTCCTCCCAAGCCACAAAAATAAAAGAATCTCACATTTCTCACTAGTAGGCCCATATTACAAAACATTGTACTGAGTTATTATATTTTAAATCTCATCAATAAAAATTTGCAGCCATTTGTTACCTCTCTTTTTGTGTAAGTACCCACCTACATTCTACTTAATAACCTCAATTCTGCCTCATGGACCACAAAGCCTAAAACATTTACTAACTGGTCCTTCATAGAAAAAGTCTGCTGAACTCTGTCATAGATCAAATAATTGCATAGACAGGCAAAAAGCTGACAAATTTAATTCTGTTGCCTAATCCATCACCTTCTTCCTAGTTATTTAGGCTCTTGGCAAGCTTCACCTATTAAATGTAATGCGCACAAGTGCATAATCGCTCCCACGCTCTCTGTTCAGAAAAGATTACCAGAAGACAAATAGTTTTAACATTTCCATCCTTCAAAATACACACAGGTATATCTACAAAGATAAACCAAGTCTTGCTATTGAAACATGATGCTTACTTAGTAACCTGTATGAGCCTCCAAAGGAGTTTGGTTTCAAAGTCTATTGGGATAACTTAATGGTTTTAGTGAGTCAAGACTAACAACTAACAACTACCAAATGCTTAATACAAGATCTCTCCTTTAAACTTAAAACTGTTCACTTGATGTGCTCAATAATCTTGCACACAGGATAAGAAACTAGCATTCCATAATTACATATAGTTAAATATCACATGTTATAAACAAAAATAAGCTCTGATCAACACCTCCAGACTCTACCTGAAGACTAGATAATTAAGACTTCTTGTTTTTTAAGGACATTCAGTGTAGTGACTTCAAAAATATTTCCTCTTTTACAAAGACCACCATCAAAGGTATAAAATGAGACTTTCTGAACCTATCATTATGGAAGCAAATTCTTTGTTAGAACATATAAGAAATACTTAAAAATTAACTTAATTTTATGTATCGAAGATAGTTCCCCTGAGCCCTTTAATATTTAAATCCTCCACTTCTATCAAACTTGAAAGAAACTCAGCACAAAGGAAAAATATGAATCAGTAAAACTACTTCATATACTTCACTACTAAATCATTTCTATTAGAAAAACTTTGGTAATAAACTGGGATTTATAAAAATGTACTTATTAAAAATCACTTGGCAATCAATTCAATCACTCTTTTACCTCAGTTTTCATATTTAATCTTTAATTAGAAATAGTACTTTAATACAAAACTTTAACATCGTTTAATCAACTCGGAATAAAATTCATAAAATGTACCTTTTTATGTTTGTTCTCGAGTTTCGATGAGACATGTAAGTAAGAGTCCTGTGCAAAAATATTGGCTATAAAAAAAGTTTTAAAAATATTAAAATTAAATAGATGAAATTTTTAGTAAAAAATAATATTCATTAATTGTATTGATTACTTACAGCTATAAGATTTCGAGTTCGAAGAAATCTATAGATCTGTGTTGGTTCTAGGTAACAGGAAACAAAAGGATTATTTAAGTTCTCAAGAAAATAACCAATCTAGCCAGTGTTGTAACCAATGTAAACCAATCAATCACCTGTACGAAAATCATGTACTAAATATCTTGACATCAAGAAAATTTGTATGCACAATAAAACCAAAAGACATTCAATCTATGGCATATATTCACAAAACTCACCTACATTTATTTTATTTTATTTTATTTTATTTTAATGTTTATTTTGAGAGAGTGAGGGGGGAGGGGCAGAGAGAGAATCCCAAGCAGACTCTGTGCTGTTTATGAAGGGCCCCACGCAGATCTCACCAACCTTGAGATGATGACTTGGATGTTTAACCACCTGAGCCACCCAGGTACCCCTCTACATTTATTTTAAATTTAAGGTTCTCTACAATCTTGTGCTTAAGCCTTGCATTTCTAAGGTAGCTACTTTTTAAAAGTAGCTGAAATGAGGTAGCTGGCATTCAACAAAAGAACTTATTGATAACAAATAGCAAAATGAAATTTTCATTTTTTAACTGGTCTTTTAGAAAATTTGCAGTAAACCAAAACAGAATACAGCTGTTTCCTAGATGTCCTAATACAGATAGAAAGTCTGTCAATAATGAAAAAAAATGACTCAAATTGTAGCTGAAATTTCCAATGAATATTTAGTTATACTTCAAGTTTGTATCCATTTTGTTCAATGTAAATATTATCCCAATATGTAAATACCACCTCAAAACATATTTAATTAATTGAGATTCCTAGACTTTTTAATGCTATTTAGTTAAAATCAGTTTGCCTTTATAGATAAAAAGGACCTGTATACAAATAATACCAGTTACATTAATGATCTATTAGTTTCACACTTCCTTTAATAAAGGAGTATCAAAACAAACTAAAGATGACTGACTATATCAGTAAATACATCAAAGCATTCCAACCTCTCTGAAATTAAGATCAACGTTACAGAAGAATCAAGCTGTTGTGTGACAAAATCTAGCCCTTAATGACAGTTTGCTCCTCCCAACGTAGACTCATCAGAAAGCAAAACAGCTAAAACTTTCTTGGCAGATTTGTCTTCTCTTAACATTTAGAAGGAACTGTTTAAATGTCCACTTAATCTTCAGGTAGTTTAATTTTAGAGGCAAATAAACGAAAAAGAGAGATGATCTTTTAGAAGGAGTACAAACATGTATGTTTATTGTCATCACTGCCCTTCAATGCTCTATCATTTTTCCAATTTAAAGCATCTCCAGAATTTTCAAAGCAGATTAAGCAAAAGAAATGTGAATCTCCCTCAAGCAGGTTCAAGATTCGTTTCAATAAAAACTGAAATTCCTTGTATTAAATTCCAATTAGAATTTCATGAGGCACTAATCAGAGAGAATGAAAGAAGGGTATTAAACAATGTAATACGTCTTTTCAAGCACAGCTGATACCATGGCCTTAACATATGCCACGGTAAAATTGTAAATAAAGACATTCCGCGGTAAAGCCGAGTTTATTCAAGTTTCTCTTATTTAGCTATTAGCGATCGTCCGAATTGTAAAATGTACACAAAAGCAAAAAAGGAAAACAGAGTATAATACTCACTAAAGGACAATTGAGATTATTTACAATCATGATGTTTTTAATAAATTCTATTGTTTTATTTCCAGATAACCTTGCCTGCCTTCCCAAATCATGTCATAGCTTTTGCCCTTTCAACAAGACCATAAAAGCCGAAATTGACATAAGAAAATGTTACGGAATTAAGTACAACCGGCTGCATTCCGAGGTCGCCGCAAGATGCGATGCTTAAAACACTACCTGACTCAGTTTATGTACCCATGAAATGGGTGGATAGATTTGAAAGGTTAAAAGCACCAAAAGGTGCCATGTTAACATGCAGCACCAAGTTAGTGCGAAAGCATTTCAGACAAATGACAATTTGGTCGATTTCACTGCAACTCATCCCTTCACAGGCTTCATTTTGCTCCTCAAAACCTACAACCTACAACCCCCTTGTACTTCCAGAGTAAAAAAGACATGAAAGAAAGCAAGAACTAGTCTTGGGATCTGACTGCATCCTCCGTCCAACTGTAACCTCCTCATCTAAAAGAAACCTGCTCTTAACGTGGGGCCACACTGCCCAACCTCTTGTGTAAATCTTCGGGGAGTCAAGAACCTCACCTGCACCCCCTATTCCACCTCCCCCGAAGGCCCTAGACTTCGGGCCCCCTTGGCCGTAATCCCTGAAGTGGGAACAGCCCCCTCAAATTTCTCCCTCCACTCCCAAATCAAGTCGAGTCCCAGAGAGGCAGGGGGGCCCAGCACGAGCGTCCCGGCCTCCTAATGCTGGACGAGGGGGTATTCCTGCCCTCAAAGCCTCAAACACACTCACTCTCAAAGGCCTGGAGGAAAAGCTCGTGGTCAGCCTGGACGTGCTCCATTTTCGGCTTCTTCACCGGTAACACCGCGGCCCCCGCCGCTGCCGCCGCGGAGGAGGAGGAGGCCGAGTAACTGCCGCCGCCTCCACAGCCCCCGCCGCCGGATTTGCCGCCCGACGCCGTCGCCGCCGCCACCGCCGCCGAACCCCCGAAGCCGCCTCCCCCGGACCCCGCGCTGGGCCCCGAGCCGCCCCCTCCCCCACCGCCGTGCTTCTGAGGCGCCATCGCGGTTCCTGCCTCCTCCCCCCGCCAGCTACCCGCCGGGCGGCCCCGGAGAGTAAGCGCCTGCAATACCAACCGCTCGCCCCAGCAGGCTCCGGCGGACCGAGGGGGGAAGGAGGAGAGAGGGGAGGAGAGGGGAAGGGAAGGGAGGAGGAGAGGAGGGAAGGAGGGAGGAAAAAAAAAGTGTCTCCTCCTGAGAGCCCCGCTCCGCTCGGGAGGCCGCTCACCCTAGCCTGGCCTCGCTCCGCCCACTTCCCCCGCCCGGCGCCCCGATTGGCCGGCGGGAGCGCGCGCCGCCCGGCCGCCCAGCCCGTTGGCCCGCGGATTCTCCCGTCAGTCACGCGGAGGCGCTTCTCGCGGAGGCGCGGCTTGGTTGGCCCGTGCGCGCTGCCGATCGCGGGCCCGGCCGCCTCTTTGAACTGAATTCGCGGGAAAATTAGGGGTCGGAGCGGCCTTCCTGCTGGCCCCGGTGCATTGTGGGGAGAGAGGGACCCAGCGAACGGCTTAGGGAGCCGTTTCTCGCCTTCTGAGCGTCGTCAGTCACCGCCCCCAGGGGGGTACAAGACCCCTGAAGAGAGGCGGGCCTCTGAGGAACTGGGGGCGAGGGGCCTGTTAAACGAACCGAGATCCATTACAGATCATCGAGTCTCTAACTTCACAGGAAGGGGCCTGGCTAGGGGTTGGGTGGGTCGTTTCTCGTCAGAGGGGCGCCCAGGGCGTGGATCGCGCGTCTCCTGTCCCCTCGCCACCACGTGCCCTTTGCCACCCAAGGCCAAGTCCCACCCAGCAAAGCCCTTGAGAGGACTGGGGGCAACCAGGGGGTTGTGGCTGCCGCTCTCGGACGCGACCGGGCTCCACCAAAGGGAGCGACTTCTATGTAACAGGAATCACCTATGAAATGAGGAAAACTATTTTTGGTAGGTGCTTTGAAGCTTCAGGATCGTTGCTGAGAAAGTCGTGGTTTCTCAACGTGTCGGAAGCCAAACGTAGATACCTGATCCCACCCCCACTCCATCCTCCTCCCCCCCCCACTCCACCCCTCTCCCCACTCAGCCCCGCCAGGCATCATCGGAGTGGGCAGAGATAAACTGAACGATTTCTTAAAAGTATGTGTATACCCTTGTTGGGAACCTGCTCGTGTTACGCTCAGAAACTCGAAGGAATCCGTGGTTTTGCCGGTCCTGCTAAAAAGACATGCATAGGCCCGATTTAGTCTGCTCGTACAGACCGGTTTGGAGGTGAGCTGACCTTCTCCAAGATTTGAATTTCAGCTGGGACAAGGTGATGTCTGAGATGTTCTTCCAGTTCAAATACTGTGATCTTGCATTACGTTAAAACGAAACATTATCTTCAAATATCCCAATCTCCAAGCACAGAACCATTTCATACTTCCAATAACAATACTTTCACACTTTCACATGGCTGCTTGGGGACCTTCGTAGAAGGCAACTGCAAACACTGTACCTTTGGAATGGTTGGTTGTTCAAGCTGTTTACAAAACTAGTGTCTTTGGAACAGTTATTCAAACATCTGAAGTACTGATTTTAATCCAAGCATTTGCTACCTAAGCTCTACAAATGGTGTGTTTAATATAAAATACGGCAGTTCAGGAACGCATCTGAAATAAGATATACCTGTTGCTGATACATAAGTACAGCCTGTATTTTTAGTCAGATAAAAAGTTCAGAATGCTCTCATTTCTTATACTGCTCTGTGCTCTCTGGAAAAACTCCCCCCTTCCACAAAAAGAAGGGTTTTTTTTTTCTTCTTTTTTTAGATTTCTGAAATAAGTCTTTTCTGATTGATGCCACCCCACAATTTTAGATTGGGGTTTTAGATGTTGGTAAACTGCTTGTCTTTAACTTTGCCTGGTTAGAAAATGAGGCTTCATCATTCGGTCGGGGTTTGGAGAGTTAAATCACACTAGGCAAATCACAAAATATCAAGTTAAAAACTAGAATGCCAATTTATTCGCAGTAAACCTAACCCGTAAGTGATCCATTATTTATACAGGGTTTTTCCTGTGCAGGGGAGTGTGGGGGACAGGTATGATCAAAGAAAAAGAGCAAGGCACAGGCTGTCGTCAGTGTTTGATGAACAGAGAAATGGAGCTAAGGGAGCTGGGATGTTCTTAAGGGGTATTTCCCATAAGAATTCCATGTTAGGTAGCATTCTTGGCTAGGCATGGGCATGGTTTTGATGTACAGTAGAAGAGGCAGAGTAACAGATTCTCCCTTTTTGTATTCTTTGTCTAGAATACATGTAAAACACTGAAAAAATCGTATTACCTTGGACAAGGTAGAGTTAACTGATGAGTTGTGTTTTACAGTCTGCCTAATGACATTTTGTTCCATAGGCATAACTATTTAGAAATCATCACGCGGTTGGTTGTTTCTGTGGCCAGCTTACTTATTTTGTGTTGTTATTTCTAAGTTTGGGGTGGCAACTGTTTTGGAAACTTGTCATGCCTCTTTCTGAAGGCACTAAATAAGATCTAGTAGCAGTTCAATCTGATAACTTTCAAAGTAATGATGACGGCAAATAATATTTTGAGATACCTGCAAGAACCGTAATGTGATACGGAAATATCTGTAATTTCTCCTGGAGACAAAGCCACAGGCACTGCTAACACTACTGTGATTTATCACTGTTATGAGTAGTTGAAGGAAATGCTCACTTCATTTAGGGACTCCTCGAATCTGATTCAAGTTATTAGCAACCCGTATGTTATAGCGCCAAATCTTTTTCTTTTTACTTTGCTGTAACCTCTTGGGTGCAGGGATGATGGGTGATTGATTTGTCTTAGTAACTTAGATAGATAATGTCTACCGTTATGCCTGGCATAGAATAGGAACTCATCCAACGAGTTTTGGTGGATGGATACCAGTGCACAAGTATAACTAACAATAATGATTACCGGTGCCAGTGACAGGCAGTATTTTAAGGTTTTGTTTGTTTGTTTGTTTGTTTGTTTGTTTTTTAAGTGGGCTTCATGCCCAGTGCATGAAGTCCAACATGGGGCTTGAACTCCCAACCCTGAGATCAAGTCCTAAGCTGAGATCAAAGTCAGTCACTTGGGGTGCCTGGGTGGCTCAGTCCATTAAACGGCCGACTTCAGCTCAGGTCATGATCTCACAGTTTGTAAGTTCGAGCCCCAGGTCAGTCTCTGTGCTGACAGCTCACAGCCTGGAACCTGCTTTGGATTCTCTCTCCTTCTCTCTCTGCCCTTTCCCCACTCGCGCTCAAAAATAAATAATCAGGGGCGCCTGGGTGGCGCAGTCGGTTAAGCGTCCGACTTCAGCCAGGTCACGATCTCGCGGTCCGTGAGTTCGAGCCCCGCGTCGGGCTCTGGGCTGATGGCTCAGAGCCTGGAGCCTGTTTCCGATTCTGTGTCTCCCTCTCTCTCTGCCCCTTCCCCGTTCATGCTCTGTCTCTCTCTGTCCCAAAAATAAACGTTGAAAAAAAAAAATTAAAATAAATAAATAAATAAATAAATAATCAAAAGAAAAAATTAAAAAAAAAAGAAGAGTTGGTCACTTAACCAACTGAGCCAGCCAGGCGCTCCAATTAAAATTTTTTAAATTTTTTTTAAAGATTTTATTTTTAAGTAATCTGTACACCCAACATTGGTCTCAAACTCACAACCCTGAGATCAAGAGTTGCCTGCTCTACCACCTGACCCATCCAGACACCCCAGTATTTTAAGTTTTTCACACATTCAATCCTTATACCAACTCTCTGAGGTAGGTAATTATTATTATCCCCATTTCATAGATGAGGAAACAACAGCAAAATTTGTAATGGAGCTAGTATTCTAACCCAGACAGTTTCCAGAGCCTTCACTCTTGACCATCATGCCATGAACCTGGAGAGTTTTAGAGATATAAGATGCTGAACATGTCATTTCTAGGTCAAGAAAGATCAGTAAATATTACCTCTGAAATACTGAGATAAATAATCATCAGCATTGAATGCATTTGCCGACAAAACCTAGATATCAGTTTTGCATTAAAAATTTTTTTTAATGCTTATTTTTTGAAAGGCACAGAGCGTGAGCAGAAGGGCAGAGAGAGAGATACAGAATCCGAAGCAGGCTCCAGGGTCTCAGCTATCAGCGCAGAGCCTGACGCGGGGCGTGAACTCACAAATTACGAGATCATGATCTGAGCCGAAGTTGGACGCTTAACTTACTGAGCTACCCAGGCACCCCTCAGTTTTCCTTTTTAAATTGCACAGTGTCTTTCTATCCTCAGTCCATTCCTATCACCTTAACTAAGTGCTGAGACTATTGAAACAAGACAATAAATGCTATATCAGAAAAAAATTTGTTTTAATCTTGCTTTAAGGAGACTAAAACTTTATATTTGCTAATAAGTTCTTAGAGAAATATAATCAAATTTGACTGAAAAAAAGGAATGGCCTCCCCTTAAGAATGGCAATAGCCTTTCTAATAAGAGTGTAAAGGAATAATTTTAACAGTTCTATTTGAAATTTAAAGTCAAAAGTTACTTTTGTTTCTTTTGTCTAGAAAAGAAAAACAGGGGAACCATGGAACATTTACTGCGTACTATGGAGTGTTTGTAACAAACAGCTGATTTGAATGTGTGTGTTTATCTGGAGTTAACTAGATATAATAAGGATGGTAGTAGGCCATGGTTAGAACCCCTGGGACAAGAAGAAACTTGATACTAATAACCTGAGGGATGAAAAAACACCTGAGACAAATTGGAAATATCTAAACCTGAATTTTTGGGAGGCCTACATCTGGAGACAGCTATTACCCCTGTGTGTGTGTGTGTGTGTGTGTGTGTGTGTGTGTGTGTGTGTGTGTGTGTGTGTTTAACTGTGGGATCAGTGTTTCATGTTTAATTTTAAACAAAAGCACAAGCGAACTGATATTTATTGGACGTCCTATCCATACAACAATCATAAGCTGTAATTTTAGTTGCTATCGGTGACCTCACATACACGTAACTCAATCTCAAAGAGATTAACTCATCCTCCCACAGCTTGTAAGAGGGTCAGCTGAGATTTGAGCCCAGTTACAGGAGACTCAAAACCCCACGTGTTTTCCAGTACAACAAAGGTATCTAGGCTGTCATGTTGAAAGCCCCAGGGTTTCAAAAGCTACCCCAGGGAAAAGACAAGCCTGCAAAATGGTGGGGTCTGCACCCGCAGGCAGCTACTCTGATTTTATCTGTTTGAAAATTTGTTTGAAGATAAGTGGTTGTAGTTACTAAACAAATTTGTTTTGAAAACACCACACGATGTGTTTTTTACCTTACCAAGTCTGGTAATGAGAGACAATGAGTTAAAGTGGCAATAATAATATATCCTGGGCTATACTCATCTCCAAAATCAACAGCACTAAAAACACACCTATGATAAGAATAATGAAGACTATTTCATTTCATAGTCATGAAATATAGATGAAGGAATCAATCTGTGTATCTCTTAGGCATGCTCTGCTCAGGAAAAAAAAAAATTAGTCTTGCTGTTGTTCCCTCTTAATCTGTGTGTGAGCTTATTGTTTCCAAAATGTTTTCTTTATTTTCTGAGGAAAAAAGAGCATTGCTGTGTAGCTGTCCTTGATAAATCAGGTCAGTATAACCAGGTATTATAACCACTTCCATAATACTACTGTAGTCTGCATTTCCATTGAAAGTATAAACTCATCTTTTCACCATTACTAATTACTGTTAATCAGAACAAATTACGAGATAAAAGGGAGCCTTAATTTTTAGTTAGTTTTTATTGCAAATATCGTTCTTATTTCCGTGATGTGATTTTTGTTTGAAGGATATTATTTAGCAGTTCTGTTTAGAAATTTAGTTATATGAAGACACACTTATAGCTAGAGGAAACTTAGTATCTAGTTTAAGCCTCTTCCTACACCTGAGGAAATGGAATCCCAGAATTTAAAGTAATTTGCCAAGATCATACCAGAGGTTAAGTACATGTTGAGAGAGAATCTATTTGTGGAAGAGTTGTCTCCTAGCCTAGAAATTCCGTGTTCTTTGAGATGTTTCACGTACCTCACACGAGAAATGCCTTTACCCACCTTACTCTATGCAAGATTTTACTTCTGCTTACACTTCTCAGTGGAACTAGTTTCTGGTGAAATGTTGCTGTTATTCCTGGTCGAACTACTAATTTTTTCTTCCTATCTCTTAATTTCAGTCCGCAGGAAGATTTTTCCTAGGACCCTGTAGCATTTGAAATTTGCTGTGAATCCATTGAAAGGCATTGTCATTCCACATTGCCTGTACTTATTAGCACTCGCAAAAATTTTTGGCACGGAAGATTCTGACAACTTACTCATGTGACTAGTTTTAGAAGGTTGCCACCTTCATGACTGAGCTGAATAAGAGATGTACTGACGAGGCCACAGAATGATTTAGCAGCTGTTTTTGATAGAACAAGGGCTTATATGTTGTCACTAGTAGGAGAGTTTGTACTCTATGTGCTTGGAAGAAATTCCTTGAGATTACAAAAGCATTCAACAACAGAATTCAGAATTCTGTAACCACTTTCTATCATACAGGCACTCAAAGAGGAGGAACGGTTGGAGGAGTAGGACTTCTAGGACTTTTACTTTATATCGAGATAAATTAAGTTTCTAAATTAACTTTCAGTTTATAAGGATCAAATTAACATACAGAGGCCAAGGAATTTTTATTTGGTTGGGCTTTCTTCAGAAAGAAAGAAGAGTTCTCTTTGAAGAGAATTCTCTTAACAGGAGAGAAACGCTTCTGGCTCTATTTCTATTTTTAAAACCTATTTTATCCTCAAGTTCCCCTTTGCAACAATCTTAGGAGAAAGAACATTGTATTGTACTATAATCAAGACTTGACTTAATCATTAATTCACAGTGTGAGTTTGAGAAAGTTATTTAACTTCTCTGATCTTAGTTTCCTCAAATAGAAAATTAAGGTTTGATTTAGGTCAGTGATTTTTGGCCATGATCTCTGAAAATTGAGGATGGGTCATGTGTAATTTGGAAAATCATATTCAACATTATAATTTTATTTTTCGCAAGCAAAAACAAAGTCCATTTGTAGTTTTTCACTGTAATCACTGAAAACAAAATTCTTCATCATTGGATGTTAGGATATACAGTGTAAGACACATTGCTCTAAAGAGATAATTTCAGAAGTGGGGGATAGGAATTTTTAAAAAATCAATTTAGACATTGAGAAAAACCAAGAAACAATGATGTAGCTTATTGTTAAAATTATCATAGTTCTTTAATTCTAAGAAAGTCACTGAAATTTCATTGTGTTATACCAAAGTTAAATTCATACTATTGTCCCTTTTCTATAAAATTATGTAGCTTGGGGGCGCCTGGGTGGCGCAGTCGGTTAAGCGTCCGACTTCAGCCAGGTCACGATCTCGCGGTCTGTGAGTTCCAGCCCCGCGTCAGGCTCTGGGCTGATGGCTCGGAGCCTGGAGCCTGTTTCCGATTCTGTGTCTCCCTCTCTCTCTGCCCCTCCCCCGTTCATGCTCTGTCTCTCTCTGTCCCCCAAAAAATAAATAAACGTTGAAAAAAAATTAAAAAAAAATAAAAATAAAAATAAAATAAAATTATGTAGCTTGGATTCCCTTTTTGGTTCCTGAATGATCAATAAACAAAAGGAAAATCGTGTCATACTTTCTCTAATATAACAGAAGGGGATTACAAATTCAGCTCAAAACATGTCAAATGATGTCGAAGAGTGCCCAGTAAGAAGGTGAACTGCACAACATTTAGAATTGGAAATAAAAGGGAGAGTTTGTATCACACTCATCATGCAAGAATCTCAAAATCCTCTTTCACAAATGGCAGAAATACCTGAAAAATACTGAAAGTACAAAAAGATAGGGGCATTCTAATAGGTGTATCACAAAATAAAGAAGTTAGGCCTATTTTTCTTTTTCTTTCTTTTTTTTTTTTTAATGTTCCATAATTTCTTTAACCAATCTTTTATTCTGCGTTGCAGTATAGTAAGGGGGAAAATGCTGTATAATATCTGTTTTTGAGAATTTGCTGAATTTTTTTTCAAGGCCTAAAATGGTCAATTACTTTAAATGTTTCATGGCTGTAAAATAATATGCATATTTCCTGTTGGGCAAAAGTTTACTGTTTATGTCTATCTACCTATCTCTCCATCTATCATCCAGGATACCACACTACTTTTAATCCTCATATCTCCTTAGTCCGCTCTGGTCTGTGACCTGTGACACTTTCTCAGACTTCCCTTGTTTTTAATGACCTTGACAGTTTTAAAGAGCTCTGGTCCCAGGTATTTTGTAGAATGTTCCTCAGTTTGGGTTTGTCTGGTGTTCTTCTAAGAGTGGGGTTATGGGTTTGGGGGAGGAAAATGACAGATGTGAAGTACCATTCTCATCACATCATATCCAGGGTACCTCCTATCAACATGACTGTCATTGATAATGTTAACCTTAATCACCACCAACTTAGTAGTTGACAGGCTTTTCCACGGTAAAGTTACTTTGTCTCCCTTGCTCCCTTGCATTCTGGAAGCAAGTCCCCAAGTGTAGCCCACACTCAAGTGTGGTGATAGTGATTGGGTGGTGAATTAAGGTCCACCTTCTTATTTGGGGAGTATCTATGTAAATTATTTCCAATTCTTTTGTAAGGAGATTTTCCTCTTTTCCTTCATTTCTTTCTTTATTCAATCATTTATTTGTATCAGTATGAGTTCTTGGATATTTGATGTATCTAATACTACATTATTTGTTTTGTTATTCATAATGTTCTTTCTTTGGCCATTGGGAAATCTTTTAGTTGATTCCTCTGTCCCTTTGACATGACCCTATCATTGTGGGTGTTTTTTTGCCTTTAGCAATTCCTTACTTTTTTGTACTATGAGAAGCGTGTCTCATTTTATATATTCCCTTCCCCAGTTCTAGATCAGCCATTTCTCCAAGGAGCCCTGGTTCCTTTCATTATGATAAAATGATACAGGAACCAAGATGTGGGTGTTAAGTGTGTTTATTGCCTCTGGGGTGTCATTGCTTCTAGGCTCTCAGTGGACAGAACTAGGAAATATATGTATGTAAATTAATACTTATATGCATACAAATTTATAATTATTTCTGTATCTATCCATCTCTATATTGATAAACATGAGTTCATACTTCTGTCTCTGACTCTAATCCTTTCTTGTTTCTTTGTTATTTCTTTTTTAAGTTTATTGTGACAGAGAGAGAGCTCACGTGTGAGAGTGCAGGGGAGGAGCAGCAAAGGGGGAGAGAAAGAATCCCAAGCAGGCTCTACATAATCAGCGTGGAGCCTGACGTGGGGCTCGAACTCATGCACTGTGAAAATCATGACCTGAGCTGAAATCATGAGTCGGATGCTAAACCAACTGAGCCACCCAGGTGCCCATTGTTTCTCTGTTGTTAATGAGAGTAGTCCTATTCTTTTCAATCTCTCTCTTTCCTGAGCACTTATTCCAAGGGGGCCCAGTTGTTGTTGTTAATACAATTACATACGCGTTTACCATATTTTAGTGAGAACTAGTTTCATTTTCCCAGGAAGCTTGAAATGTCAGGGAGGAAATATATGACAACCAAATTCTTGAGTTATAGGAAACACAGCATTGCTCCTAGCTCTTCCCAGCAAACTCTGGTGAGGGAAAGAGGCAATGAGGGTAGCGAATGAGTTGAAGGTCTACTTAAAAGTGATGTCTCTTCTTCACTGACAGAGCTCACTCTCTAGACTGGGGGCTTACTCTTCACTTAAACATGAATCCCCATCATAAGAGGCATGTTTTGGGTTTCTGTCTTTAAGGGCTCCCGGAAAATTGTATTAGCAACTATATTTTAATGGTTGTGATTATGTTGCTTATATACTCGATTAAAGCAGAGGTTTTTGTTTGTTTGTTTCTCATTAGAAGCTACTTTGCAGGGGCGCCTGGGTGGCTCAGTTGATTAAGCGTGCCACCCTCGAATTGGCCCGGATCATGATCTCCGGGTTGTGGGATGGAGCCCTGCATGGGCTCCGTGCTGAGCATGGAGCCTGCTCAAGTTTCTCTCTCCCTCTCCCACTGCCCCTCCCACCCTACTCTCTCTCTCTCCCTCTCTCTCTCTCCAAAAAAAAAAAAAAAAAAAAAGATGCTACTTTTCATTACTTAGAAATCTTGAAATTTTATTGAAGTGTTGGAGTAGAAGAAGGAAAGCAGAATATAACATGAACAGAAAGAATGAGTTCACCATAAAACTCCCAAATAAAGGTGGGGAACTTGTTTTATTCTGGGCTAGACGTTTCCTGACACTGAATTCAGGAGTATTTCAGAAGAAAATATGGCACATAACAAGTAGTTTGGAAAGCCATGAAGACTTTTTTGAATGCCTAAGCTACTGATTCCTGACTGAAACAATACCATGATAGCACCTTTTGCAAAGTTAATCAATATCCTCAATTTCTTAGGTAAAGGCCTTGCAAATAAGAATCTTCCCACACCCTCTTACCTCATTTCTTTCTATTCCTGCCCATACTGCCTGCTCTGGGTCATACTAGGTTCAGGATTATTCCATGAACATTTTTGTACTTTCTTAATATGCTTGGAATGCCTCTCCCCCCACCATTTCCTCACCAAAGTTCTACACATTCATCACTTTAACTCAGATGTCATCTCTGCGCATGAAAATATCCCCCAATATTCCCAGATAGAATAAGTTACCAATAGTGCATATGTGCTTGTCTACCCTATTAGCTAATGTCTATTTCATCTGTGCATCTCTACAGCCTGTTATTGAATAGGCATGCAACAAATCTTGGTTGAACTAGTCAACAAAGGAATGAACATATGGACATAAAGTTGTTTCTCTACTGCTTGGTGGACATCAGAGCTTGCCCCTAGGTGAATATTTTAAGTATTTTGAGGAAAAGACACACTAAAGTATGAGCCAGGATACCTAGGTCCTCTAATCCTAGCTCAGCCAACATCTATGTAGCCTTAGAAAAGTCACTTCAACTTTTCAGGCCTATTTCTCTACACAATTCGAAGAATTTTTTTTAATGTTTAATTTTGAGAATGAGAGAGAGGGAGAGAGAGTGAGAGAGCATGAGCTGGGGGAGGGGCAGAGTGAGAGGGGGACAGGGGATCTGAAGCGAGCTCTGTGCTGACAGCAGAGAGCCTGATTCGGGGCTGGAACTCACAGACTATGAAATCATGACCTCAGCCCAAGTCAAATGTTCAAGCGACTGAGCCATCCAGGTGCCCCTGCACAATTCAAAGATTCTACTAGATCGTTTATTCTCACTTCTGAAATAGGATCATCGCCTAAAATATTTTGGGTCAGAAAAATCTTGTTAACTTAGATTTAAATTTAAAAAATTCTCAGAAACTATAAATTGTTTGTATACATTTGCAGATCTAGAAATCACTTATTTTTGAAAATCTGGCAGCAAATCAGAAAGCACAAGTAAAAAGTAGGACAAAGCCAATGCTGTGTTAAGTGAACTGAATGGTAAAGAAACTATTTTATACTTCGAAGGAGACTAAGTTTATTAGTGAGCAAGGTCCAGGAATCCAATTTGTGAAGATAATTGGAGATTATACATATGACTCCTTGGCTCTGAAATACTCTCCTGAATATAATAGGTTCTAGAGGCCTGAAGAAAAGAAAAGAAAAAAGAAAAATCTTTGTGATCTTCTGATGATTACTAACCCTATGAAATCATGAAATACATGATTTCTGTCTAGCCTATAGCTCATTACATCTTTGAAGCATATTTTTCCACTGCCTTATACTCTAATACTTCCATTTATTTTTCATATTATTTCCATGACATTTCTTCCATTCACATTTGTAAATACTTCACAAACTTAGCAGCATATACTTTAATATTTCCACCTTTCCCATACACTGATAGCTTAAAGAAATCCTTTGTTGGTTCACTCTGAAATTTTTGTCCTTAACCGAATAAACCAGCAGTTTGTTCTGAGGACATCTCTTTTCACTTAAAAAAAAAGAGAGAGAGAGAGAGGGGTGCCTGGGTGGCTCAGTCGGTTGAGTGTCCCACTTCAGCTCAGGTCATGATCTCATGGCTGGAGAGTTCGAGCCCCGTGTCAGGCTCTGTGCTGACAGCTCAGAGCCTGGAGCCTGCTTCAGATTCTGTGTTTCCCTCTCTCTCAGCCCCTAACCCAGTCACATTCTGTCTCTGTCTCTCTCAAAAATAAATAAACATTAAAAAAAATTTTTTTTAAAAAGAGAGATTAGCAGTCTTCAAAATGAACTCTTTTTTTTTTACCTTTAGGGCTTGTGATGAGAAAGCATATAATGCTTAACAAAACAAAAATCCCAACCCACTAGTAGACCTAAAACACAAGGAAAGACAAACTGAGTTTTTCCTTGGCAGATCCCCCATGCTGAATTAGTCATTTGCTAGGCATTCCTATAGTACTTGTGCATGGTGTGTGTGTGTGTGTGTGTGTGTGTGTGTGTGTGTGTGTTTTACGGTACTTATCACATTCAATAGTATGTAAGTTTTTCTTCTCCTACACTGGGAGTATCTCAAAGAAAGGAAATGTGTATTATTCATCCTTGTATCCTCACTCTCTTGGTTAAAACCTTGCTTATAGCAGATGCCTGATCAATATTTGTTTAATAGACAAGTAGGAAAGGTGGAATGTGAATTGAGGGTTGACTGTTGAGGTTTTCAGTAGGCAGAGAAACAACAAAGAGTTTCACTTAGGGAAGTAATGTGATCAGAACTGTGTTTAAATTATTCTGATTTGATTTTACTATGTTAGGGACCACAATTTTTTACTTTGAAGCAGTAGTTTGCAGGAACTGACTCCTATCAGTTTGGAAAAACCAATTGTTGATTTTTCAGGAATTTTGCAAGCCATTTGTTAAACACAGTCATTATTAAAAGTTCAATTATATAAAGCTACAATTAAATATATTAAAAACAAAAGTAATAAGTACTAAAAACTTCTCACTTCCAAATTACTCTCCTACATATATTATCTATGTTCTTGAGATTATTTGTCTGTGGTATGTATATGGTAGAAACACTAATACACTACCATGCCTCACTTCCAAGTCTGCATTCAGTGATGTCATTTGGTAGCTTGCAAATCAGCCATGGTGGAAGTATTTACACTATGGAAATGGGCAAACAAGGCTTTTTCCTCCCCTTCTAAGAGCTGGTTGTTAGACATTTACTAGCACACCATTATTTAGAAGACAAAATGGAAAAGAGAAGATGAAGAGTTTAGAAATAGAGTTGAGAAAATTTGCAGACAATAAAGAGACCAAGGAGAAGTGAAAGAAAAAACGATTGAGAGGATTAGATTTACAGATCCCAGGATACAAATAACAGGAATTTGTGAAAGTGAGAACAGAGGCCCCTGGGTGGCTCAGTCAGTTAAGCACTGGACTTCGGCTCAGGTCATGATCTCATGGTTGGTGGGTTTAAGCCCCGTGTGGGGCTCTGTGCTGACTGCTCAGAGCCTGGAGCCTGCTTCCGGTTCTGTGTCTCCCTCTGTCTCTGCCCCTTCCCTGCTCGCACTCTGTGACTCTCTCTCAAAAATAAAATAAACATTGAGAAAGTGAGAATGGAAAAGATGGGTGGGCAATAGAATAGGATAGAGCACAGATGTGTAGAGGGGAGAGATCTCATGAAGAATGCAAAGGAAAAATAAAGTAATGCAAGAAATTTTCCAGAACTGAAGGGCAAAAGTTTCTAAATTAAAAGGGTCTGTGAGTGTCTACCAAAATGAATGAAAATATCCATATCAAGGCATATCATTGTGTATTTTCAAAACATCAAAGATAGAAGATAAAGCTTCCAGAAATAGTAATAACAACAGAGTAATACACAAAGGTATATGGGTCATGTACAAAAGTAAGAATTTCATTAGAATTGTCAGCAGTAAAATTGGAAGGTAGAAGACAATTCACGGTTCTAAGAAAAAATGAATTCCAACCTAGAATTATATACCCAAACAAATGATCACATCAGTCAAGTGAGGAGGTCATATAAACATATGTTCAGATTTGCAAAATCTCAACAAAAAAATCTCCTTTACACCCTTTCTCAGGAAGCTACCGGTGGACTGGCCGTACCAAATGACAGAGAAAAACAAAACTCGGGATCCAAGGACACAGGGCTCCCAAAATGAAGCAAGGAAAATTCCCAGGATGATGATGAAGGGAAATCCCAAAACAACAGCTGTGCAGTTGGCCTAGAGAGCAACACTTAAGATTGGAATGGGAGGAATAGTTCCAAGGGGGGAAAACACAACAAACACACACACACACACACACACACACACACAAAAACAGACGTATTACCTGAAGAGTTTGAATGAATGGAAATTTACAGTTATGGTACAGCACTGGGGAAAAAAAAAATAGTGACAGATACATAGAAAGCTTACAAAGAATCGAGACAATGATTAACCGCAGGGAAAAGAAAAAGTCTGATGAGAAAGATATCATCGTAGTATATGACACAGACCCGCTGTACAAAGTATTTTCAAATGCATTCTAACGTACATTAAAAATTGTTCAACCCACATTCTCGAGGACGGTTTGGGGAGGATGGAGGAGGATGAGTGTGTGTAGGGGAGGGGACGGTTGACGAGAGACCGGTGAAAGTATACTACATTTCGTCGAAACAGACAGACCGCCACCCCCCAAACAAAGGAAATTTCCCTGGGAAACTGCTTAAGTCCTGGACCCCCTCAGCCCAATAAAGGACTTAAAGAGGGGTCAGGGGAACGTGGGCGGGGATTGGTGGAGCGGTTTCCGAGGAGCAAGGCTGCGGGAGTGTGGGCCCAGCCCCCCACCTTCGAGAATGGGGGGCGGAGGTGCTCCCAGGCGCCCCAGCCGCGGGAGCCGGGAAACCCGAAGCCCGGAGCCCGCCCCATGCAGCAGGCCCAAGGCGGCAGCGACCTGGCCCGCCTCCCACCGGGAATCTATTGCTTGGGGCCGAGGCTGTCGAGTCGGGCTGGGGCTGCGGGCGCCGAGTGGCCGCGGAGAGGAGGCCGGGGCCGAGGTCGGCGCCCGCTCCGCGCGAGTGCTGCCGCCCTGCCGAGCGTCCGCGGTACACTTCCAAAGGGCCGCGGCGGGAGCGCCGGCTCGCGTCCGCTGCCGCCCCCAGAGCCCTGGCCCCTCGGCTAAACCCAGACGGCCTGACGTCCCCCATTCCCCCTCCTTCCTCAACCGCCGCCGCGACCCCGCGACCTCAATCCCCGAGCCCTGGCCGGGACCCGCGCCCGCGCCCCCGCCCGCCGACCGCCACCCCCCTCCCTGACCGGACCCTGCTTCTCGCCCTCCGCACCCACCCCCGCCCCTCGCCGCACGATCGCTACCCTTGCCTCAGGCTCCGGCCCTCCTCCCGAAGTCTGACCTTCGCCCTCCTGACCCCAGCCCTCGCCACCCCCGCACCTCACCCCAGACCCCACCTCGCCCCTCGCCCTAAACCCCACTTGCTCCCAACTCTGACCTTCGTCCCCTCGCTCCCGGTCCTCGCCACCGATTCTGTCTGACCCCTGACCCCAAACCGGATCCCCCAACCCCGACCCTGGCCCTCTCCCTGCAGCCCAAGTCCTTGCCTGCGACCAGGGCCTTCGCCTCAGACCCTCCTCCCTCACGCCCCAACCCTGGCCCTCGCTCCCCGACGCTTGCCCCAACCCCCCAACCCAGCTGTCACCCCCGGACTCCGACTCTTGGCGTGCGACACGGCCCTGGCCCCGTGATCCCGGCCCCGTGCCTCTTGACTCCGACCCTTGCCTCCCTGGCTCTCGCCATCGCCCCATCCTCGCTCTCAGACCCTGACCGCCGCCCCCGACGCGCAGCCCGAGAAGGGTCTGGGAGGAAGGCCGGGAACCGAGGCCCGGCCGGGTCGGGGGAGGGTGGTTTCTCAGCCCTGGCCAGGCTAGTTACCGCAGCGGTCGTGCTGGAGACTCAGAGTGAGCCAAGAGAGGGGACCCGACCCAGGTTTCAACCTGAGAAGGGAGGGTGACCCGGTGAAGTACAGAGGGACGCAGGGAGTTGACGGTAGAGTGGGGTTTTGGTTACATTGTTAAATCTGCACAACGCACCGGTTATTCATTTGGAAATACAGGGCGGTAAACCAGCAGACCTAGCTTTAAAAAGTTCCAAGTGGTTGCACTGGAGAGTTATAATAGGAGGGAGGGGACGAGTGGGGTAGGGGAACGCTGTTTTTCCTTACAAGTTTTAGAGCACTATTTTTATTTTTAAACTAGTTAACTAAAAAAAAAGGGGTGGGGTGGGAGAAGAACCGTTAGTGACCTTCAGTAACCCCCAAGCCTAGATCTCCCAGCAGGCTCCCCGTCTTACTAGCTGTGTGACCTTGGGCAAGTCACTTCACCTCTGGAACCCCGGTTTGCTCATCTGTTAAATGAAACTTGACCCACCTAACAAAGTTGCTATGAGGATTAGTGACAAGGTAGGCAAAAGTGCTTGGTCAGAGCCTGTGATGGGTACAAACTAGTTGTTCAATGAACCTTATGAATGAAGTTATTTTAGAATGAATAAAGGAGTTTGTAGCCAAAAGCGGCCTCTCACCCACAATACCTGGGTGCTGAAGGGCTGGAGTGGATGTGATCCAATTTGAATGTGGGTTTTTGAGCAGACCAAGGCTGTAAAGGAGAGAGCAATAATAGAGCTGCTTGTGTGAACAACTTGAGGTCTTTTTAAATGTTAATTTGTACCTGGACAGCTCCCAGGTTGTGGAGGCTTGGGGTGAGATGGGGAGAAAAGAGAGGATTTGCGAAAGAGACAGAATATGCCCTATTTATTATGGGTATTTTATTAGGAAACAGATAAGTTAGGGAGTGAAGTTACTCACTTTACAAAGTGTTCTTTATATATAAAACAGATCAAAAGTCCCTTAAGGCAGAATCTTCTCTGGTGTTTAAAAACGATAATGTATAAACAAAAGCTGAGATATTTCAAGCAATTGCTGTGAAGTGTCAATCTGAAGTTAAGATAAAATAAAATAAGATAAAAACAGAGAGGGAAGCAAACCCTAAGAGACAATAACTATAGGGAACAAACGGAGGTTTGGCGGAAGGGGGGGTGGGTGAGGGGATGGGGTAAATGGGTGATGGGCATTGAGGGGGGCACTTGTAATGAGCACTGAGTGTTATACGCAAGCGTTGAATCAATGAATTCTACCTCTGAAACTAAAATAAAAATAAAAATAAAGCAAATTTTCATTTTAATACTTGAAGCAACTCTAAAAAGATGATGGAGCTAGGATTTGAAACAGAATTTGATTCTGAAGCCTCTTTCGCTTTTCTTTTCTATGCAAATATTTTATTTAAATAGAAATCACAAACATAATTCATCTTAATACTCAATGGTATACCAATACTCAATTTATACCAATGTAAATTTCCCATTCCACTTCTCAGAGGTGACCACCATGTGAATGGTTTGGTGGGCAATCCTCCAAGCTTTTTTTTTTTTTTTTGCTCATAACACATCTAGACACACATTTAAAATGGATTGTACAATAACTACCGTTCTACAACTTGCCTCTTTTAGATTAACAATGTATAATTCATCTTATTTCATACACTCCTCATTCTCTTTAATAGTTGCATAGTATACCTGTGTACAAATGTACTATAATTTATTTAACCACTTGGCTGATAGGCAGTTGAGGGTCTTTCCAATGTTTTGCTGTTACAAACATTACTTCAGTTACCTTCCTTATACTTCTGTTTGTGCACTTTTGTTAGTACTTCTGTAGGAGAGATTTGTAGATGTCCGATTGCTGGGCCTTAAGACATGTATATTTAAAATGTTGGTAGAACTTGCGAAAATGTACCCAAATAAAGCTGGTGGTCTTAACCGTTGTGCCCCACTGCCTCTGGGAGCAGAGTGGCGAGTGCATTTTGAAATAGCCGGCTTTCTCTGTGATAGTGACAGCTGTGTGGACCCACAGGGGAGGGCTACTAATGGAGAAGGAAAAAGAAAAAGATTGTGACCAAGTCTTTGAAGCAGAAAGCCCTTTTTCCTTAGGTGCTTTGTGTTTATCGTCGCCAATGGTATTCACTGAAACGTAGCAGGGGAACTTTAGGTTTGTGGCTCTCTTTTGGTCCATAAATCCTCACTTTTTCCAAGAATGCAGCATTTGAATTTCCGACAGTATATTGCTTTTGTAATAAGACTGATAAATAAAAGATTGTGAAAAGTGACCGAATGATAATCTATTGCTGTAAATCCAGAGTTTCAAATTTGTTTAAAGCAAGGTACACGCACGCTGTAAGTGGATTCTAGCTTGCCAATAGAGTATGACTTTAAGGGAAACCAAATGGCTCCAAAGAGAACATTTCCCCCCCCCCATGCTTCTTAATAAATGCTCAAATCTCCAAGGGTTAATTGCCAAAGGCTTTGAAGAACATGTCAAATCTATCATTTGGTAGAAAATATTCTCACTCTTCTACATGTGACAGCAAGTGTATGAACTAAGAACTTAGTCAAGGTTGAGGGTTGTAAAGAATAGAGACAATCTCTTAAGGCACCCTAAGCAATTGGGTGTTATTGTAAGTTGATGCAGAGAACAAGAAGGATCTTCAAGAGAACTGTATTCAAAACATTTCAAAATGGGACCTCAATTGCATGACTTTGTCCCTCCAAGTTGCTATTATTATTATTATTTTAATCTTGAGAGAGAGAGAGAGAGAGAGAGAAAGAGCATGAGCAGGGGAGGGACAGAGAGAGAGGGAGACACAGAATCTGAAACAGGCTCCCGGCTGCCAACACAGATCCTGATGCTCAAACCTGTGGACCGTAAGATCATGACCTGAGCCGAAGTCAGATGCTTAACCAACTGAACCACGCAGGCTTCTCTCCAGTGCTCTTATTAATGGGGTTCAGTGACTATCCATTTTCTCTTAGGTACGGTGTTCCCACCCCACTCCCCCCCTTCACTCTGTGTACCTTTTCCATATTCCCTAGTTTCTGCCTCCTTACCACTTTGCCTTGCCAAGTTCCTCAAGCTTCTATCTCTGACTCATGGATTCTCTTTGGTTTTAACTCATATGTTCACATCTCGTAATTCTCTTTTTTCCTCTTAACTCAGAGTCCAAAGAGGGAGAGTTAAGTTAGCCCAGTTCATCTTTTCATGCCAGGTTTTTGACCAGCCAACAGACTGATTGTCTTTGAATCAGGAGCTTACATATAGTCTGACCAGTAGTGGCAAATTGTCCAGGGTCAGGTGGTAAGAAAAAAAATAGCTGTGGGCAGACAGGTTTCCTTTAAGAAGGGTTCTGGGCACATTAAACACGGTGAGTGACTTTTATACCAGGTGTTATGCATAATGTAGCGTTGCTTCTTTTCAGTGAATGTTTATTGAGTACCTAATGTTTTCCATCGCTAGGTCCTAGGGACTTCAAACATAAGTAAAATACTAGTTCTCTCTCCTACGGCAGTCATAATAATATGAAGGCATATAAAAAGACATAAGTTGCAATACAAAGTAATGCAACTATACAAACGTTCATTTATTCAACAAATATGTAATGAGCACGTATTGCATGCCTAACTCCAGATTCAGCAGCAAACAATTTCAGCTCCTTGGAGTTTATGTTTTAGTGTATGTGTGAAGGGAGACAATAAACACTACTATATTGTAGATGGTGATCAGTGACATGGAGGGGAAAAAAGCACGTAGAATAAGGGTTGTTGAGGGTGGGAAGTGCAACTTTAAATATGAATGGCGTCCTTGAGAGAGTGACATTTGAGAAAGATCTGAAGGAGTTGAGGGAATGAGCCTTGAATTTATCTGGGAAAGAGGATTCCAGAGAGAATTCCGGCCAGCGCAAAGGCCCTGTATTGCCACATTGCCATGCTGAGGGGATACCAAGGAGGCCAATGTATCTGGAGTGGGAAATAAGGTCAGAGAGGAAAGGGAGGGGCAGGGCACCAGACCATATGGGACTTTGTAGGCAAGCGAAAGGATTCTAGTTTTCACTCTGAGTTAAGAAGCCACTGTAGGGCTACGAGCAAAGTGATGTGGTCTGACTTAGATTTTAACTTTGGCTGCTGTTAAGAACAGATTTCTGTTAAGAATAGACTCAAGAGGGGCACCTGGATGACTCAGTTGGTTGGGCACCTGACTCTTGATTTCAACTCAGGTCATGAGCTGAGGGGTGTGGGATCGAGCCCCATGTCAGGCTCCGCACTGAATAGGGAGACCAGTTGGGGCCATAGCAATAACCCAGGTGAAAATTAACAGGAGTTTGTACTAGGACGACAGCAGTAGCAATGATGGGGAGAAGTCATAGTCTGACTATATTCTGTAGAACCGAGAGGATTGCTGACAAATTAGATGTGGAGGCAGGGACAACTCCCAGGCTTTGGCCTGAAAAAAGAGAATGGAATTGCCATTAACCAAGATGGAGAAGATAATAGCAGGAGCAGGTTTGGAGGGAGAGCATCAGCAGCTTGGTTTTGCACATACTAATTTTGAAATGCTTGTAAGATCTCCAAGCAGAGATGCTGAATAGGCAGTTGCATATACTGGCATGAGTCTGGGGTTCAGGGGACAGTTATGGATTGGCGCTATAAAATTGACTGTCCAGGGGCGCCTGGGTGGCTCAGTCAGTTGAACGTCCGACTTCGGCTCAGGTCACAATCTCACGGTTCCTGGGTTCGAGCCCTGCGTCGGTCTCTGTGCTGGCAGCTCAGAGCCTGGAGCCTGCTTTGAATTCTGTGTCTCCCTTCTCTCTGTGCCCTTCCCCCGCTCATGCTCTGTCTCTGTGTCTCAAAAGTGAATAAAGATTAAAAAAAAAATTAAAATTGACTGTCCAGGGGCACCTGGGTGGCTCAGTCAGTTAAGTGTCTGACTTCAGCTCAGGTCATGATCTCGCGATTTGTGGGTTTGGGCCTGGAGTTGGGCTCTGTGCTGACAGCTCACAGCCTGGAGACTGCTTCGGATTCTGTGTCTCCCTCTCTCTATTTGCCCCTCCCCTGCTCACGCTGTCTCTCTCTCTCTCTCTGTCTCTCTCTTCCTCAAAAATAAATCCTTTTTTTTTTTTTTTTAATTGGCTGTCAAATGTGGCAGGCACTAGTTACATGTGGCAATTTAAATGTAACTTAATCAAATGAAATAAAAAAATTAATTTCTCTGTTGCTCTAGCCAGATTTCAAGTTCTCAATAGCTTACATGAGGCTCAGGGCTACTGTATTGGACAGTGAAGACATAAATATTTCCACTATCACAGAAATTTTTATTGGACAGCACCTTAGATGACATTTAATGTTATGAGGCTGGATAAGATCACCTAGAGAATTAGTGAGGGGAGGTGGTGAAAGGATTCAGAGACTGAACCCTTTATATAAATGGATGTAAGTACACAAATTGGTGGCGATGGTAGGATAGTGAGGTGTCAAGGGCAGGCTTCCTTTTTTTTTTTTTTTCATGGACTAAATGGGGACTAGGACACAAGACATTCCAGAGTAGGGAATAGTGTATTTTAAAAGAAGTATAAAATAGCATGCGTGGTATGGTGGGGAACTATAAGAAAGCTGGCATTTCTGGAGCAAGGCCATATTATTTTAGTATAGTTAAACACACACACGTACACACACACACACACACACACACACAGAACTCTAAACTTCTTTGCTTAAACAATTTGGGACTGATCATGAGGTGCTGAGGCTAATCAGTTCAGGTCTAATTGGAGGGCAAAATGAGAAGGGTAAAAAAATTTCCTCATCAACTTGTAAATTGTGAGCAAAAATGGATGTGAGAATTAAATTTAGGGAAATGGATATTTACCTCAGAACAGATACTATTTCTTTCAGTGATAAAAAATTAAGTGTGATGTTCACTCTCAATTTTTTGAAGCTTTGTTCGATAAAGACCTGGGAGTTACTTCAGCAGGGAGTGGGTTTCTATCTGGAGTGGGGGCAAACTGAAAAAAAAGTTGACGTACCTAATCAGCTATGGCTTTGATGAAATGTACTCATACACAATCGCCAAGCCCCATCCTGGAAGCCAATCATTTCAGAACATGTTTTTCCAAGATGTCAGTTTGTTTTAATAGTACGTTGCTATCCCCAAACTACCATATTCTTGGTTTTCTTTTTGTTATTCTTTTTTTTTCAAGTTTGCAAAAAGCAATAACTAAGCCACAAGAAAAAACCCACAAAAATGCTGTTCACCAATTAAAAGAAACTCTTTCCATTTACATGTGTTTTGAACTAGAATAACCTAAAATTAAAAAAAAAAGATTTCATTAGAATAAAAAAAAAAAACTTTTCAAAGTAGACTCTATTAGAATCTCACGTTGTCATTCTATGCTCCTGCAGTTAAAGACTATGTCATTATTTCCATTATACTTACCTCCTAATTTTCAGGGCTTATTAGCCCGGCTGTAAAAACTTGCTCCAGTTGAAACTTGGCAAGCTGACAAGGCTGCGTGCCAGAAGTAATTTACTATCCAGTGTGGTTTGCAAAGTAAAAGAAGCTATATATAATAGAAAAAGAAATGAAAAGTTCCTGGTTCCAAATATTTTAATGTGTGTAATGTGTGTCACCTCAAACTTTTCAGCTTTTGTTGTTAGCAACGTGAGATAACATGAAAGGTTTGAAAAGTACAGATGCTTTGCATTCACATGAAATTGAGGGCTCCGATGTTCTTAGGCATCAAAGACCAGTCTGTGTCTATCACTTCTGCTTGACTTTGAAGTCTACCCAGAGCTCTGTGCGGGGAGAAGCAGGCAGGGGACTTCGAACAAGGTAGGGGGATGGGATTCCAGGTGTCACACCTCTCATTATCACTGACATTAGGTACCTCTCTTTATCTAATAATAATGATCATCATCATAATAATAATGGGGAAAAAAAGAGAGCGTTCCTTTCTTGTTTTTAATCGCTGAGCTGTCCATGAACTTAATCTTCGTGAATATTCTAAGGAATGGGTAATTCTAAGGAAAAGTTCAAGTTTATTTTGAAGTTTACATGTAAGTACTTTGGGGACAAGAATAGATGTTTTAACGTGATCTGCAAATTCTGGCTACTGTTCATTTGTCAGAGTCCTTAAGACATTGTCTTGGGACCCTAAGTGAGACACCCTCTTCTCTATTTTCCAAACTGGCTCATAAGCACTGTAATGAGGTCAAATGTTTCTCCAGCATGAGGTGAGTAACATACACCTTTCTGACATTAATCTTACATGACAATCTGGAAAAAAATCACAAAAGTTTATATTAAAACAAATATTAAGGGCGCCTGGCTGGCTCAGTCAGTAGAGCATGTGGCTCTTGATCTCAGGGTTGTGAGTTCAAGCCCCACATTGGGTGTGGAGATTACTTAAAAAGATGAAATAAAAAAAAAAGAAATTGTGAACAAAAAAATTAAAAAATAAAATGAATAATAATACACTGTGGGCTAGAATGTAAAATGTGTGTGGACTCTTTTGCCCAGGGAGAGGGCTTTGATCATTTGTGTTTCAATATTTTGACCCTGCCACATATATACAAATGATAATTGAAGCTTTTGAAGAGAATGATATCCTCAAAGAGACGGTCTGCTCATTAATGCTTTCTTTTAAAGTGTAACTTTCATAAAGTGTACAAATCTTAAGTATGTATCTCAATGGATAGATTTCTACATATGCACATATCCATGCATATGTATAATGACAACCCAGATCAGCCAGGTAGAGAACACTTCCAACATTCAGAGGGCTCTCCTGTGCCCCCTCCCAGTTAGTGCCTGTTAATCAATCTGACATCCATGGTGAGTTTTAAAGATCAAATGAAAGAATAAAAGAAATGTCAAGTTTTCCACGGTGCACCTTAGAGCTCCAGACTCAAGAGCACTTTTTCTCTGGCCTTAGGGTTTCTTAACTAGAAAGTGTGCTCAGCTAAGGATTCTGAGACTCAATGGACATTATTCAAACACAATTTCTTCTGCCTGTACTGGGCTTCCTCTAGCAGGTGTGTTTTTTTGTTTGTTTTTTTACCTTTTCAAGAGCTCTTTGAGTTGATATTTTAAAATATTTGTGATCAGAGTGAGTTAATACATAAGGAACTTAGTACACATAGTGATTGGGTACATAGAAGCACTAGATAAGAGATAGCTATTATATTGAGATGTAGAGGAAATAAAAGAAGGCTTTGCCAATATTATTATAATAATTCTTAGAACAACATAAACATAGATGCTAAATTTGAAAATAAGGGAGGAGAGTATAGTTGGTTTGAAAATCATAGGTATCTATCAAATTAGCCTTGAAATGAAAGGTTAAAATCTCTCAGCTGGCTGAGCCCCTTGGTCCTAAATAAATTTAGCAAATGCCTTTTGTTATTTTCTCAGGCATTTTTTAATTGAGCACTTATTATTTTCCAGGCACTGTTGTAAGCTCCCAGATGTCTTAGTGAACAAAGCAAATATTCCCTGCCCATTTGGAGTTTACTATCTAGTGACATTCCTACTCTTACTCCTAACACAGACTGGGGATTTTTCTGTTACAAGGAAATTTCATCTTTATTTTACATCCCTGAGTTTCTTCCCCTCTCTCGTGTCTTAAAGCTGAGGGATCAAGAAATGAAGCTGAAGCCAACCTTTGCCTCACTTCTGAGACCAGTGGGGTAAAGTGTGAAAGGAAAAAAAAAAAAACAGGAAAGGCACAGAGGCGGAACATGGTTACCTGTTAAGCTTATTCCCTTTCATAAATCACAAGGTGCTAATGCAAATGTTGAAATAAACAGGTCTAGCAAGAACTCCTGCTTTGGTTTTTTAAGCATCTTCCAGAACTTAAAAAGAACTGATTCATGTAGTTATTATTTTAGGTTTAGCAATTAGACCAACAATGTCGCTTCCAAGCTGAGTTGTCTGATGGTTCCCTTAGAAATGCTAACTAACTTCCTTGGGCAATGGTTTAAGGAGGGTCCATACCTTACTGATTTAGTTTCGTAACTCCCAAACTTTTCAATACCAAGCTCCCCTTTTCTAAAAAATATATGTACTTTCTGATACCCACCCAGGGCCATGTGTTTTTGAAAAGATCTTGTCTATAAAGGCAGAATAATTGTTTAAATAATGAAAAGGTCTTCCTATTTTAAAATTAATCAGCCAATTAGAGATTCTAATTGGCAGGTGAAAAACCGGTGTTACCACACTGGTTTACTAACCTAGCCGAAAGCAAAGCTATAGTGTTATGGATATCTGGTCAGTTTCCCTACGCTTTTCATTACTGACTTTTTGAAACGTTTACTATTGGAAAGCGAAGACATGGGACCGCAATAGAATAAAAGGAGACAGTATTCTGCAGAAACGAGTTGCACTCCTTTCAGGTAACCCCTCTAGACACTGGGAGGCGCTCTCTCGAACCCGCCCACGTTTAGCCCAGGGCGCGTCTAGCCCCGCCCCCACTCTGGCCCCGCCCCTCCACTCCAGTTAACGTGAATCCTCCCGAGACGGAGGGGTGCTCCGCGGAAGCCCCACAATCGGCCTCGGAGAGGTGACAGCCGCCGCAAGGGCTGGAGGGCGGTCTCCGACGGCGGAGGCGGCGGAAGCGGAAAAGGCGGGACCTAGGGCGCACGTTACGTCAGCACGTGCGAACGCTAGGGCTAGGTCTCCGGAATAGATGGTGGCCGCTTCGTGCGCGTGTTGGCGGTCGAGAGGCTCGCCGGTGGGCTGTAGAGTTGTGACCTCATGGCGGAGATAATTCAGGAACGCATAGAAGATCGACTCCCCGAATTGGAACAGCTGGAGCGTATTGGATTGTTCAGTCATGCGGAGATTAAGTGAGAAAGAGCTGAGGAAGTGGAAGAGCTGGGGCGGGCTGAAGGGAGGGGGGAGCCTGGGGGGGCAGGGATGCCGGGGCACCTAATTGTGTTTATTTTTTGTAACATGGCAGAAGCCCATTTTCAGATTTTGTTGACTCCCAGAATTTCTCATTCGTTGCACGGTGGTCTGTTTGTACTGCTCTAGAGATGCAAACTGCAGTGGGTGCCAAGAGATAAATCTTTCTAGTAAGACTTGAAGATGGAGACCATTTAATTCAATTTTGTATTCTACCCCAGGCTTTAGCCAACAACGTCCGGCACGAGGTTGGCATTCAGTAATTTGTTACAATTAAGCCTAATATTTTTTAGTGGTTTTCTGTGACTGTTGCTGCATTTTACAATGGCTGGGAATGTAGTAATGTGACAATGGGGGCCTTGAAGTAAACCTTTGTTAGTGAAATGCAGCATAGTGTGGACTCAAAAAAATTTTCTTTAATGTTTATTTTTGAGAGAGTAGGGGGAAGGGCAGATAGAGAGTGGAAGAGGATCCCAAGAGGTTCTGATGCCAGGCTCTAACCCAAGAACCGTGAGATTATGACCTGGGCCAAAATCAAGAGTCCATTGCTTAACTGACTGAGCCACCCAGGTGTTCCAGCAGTGTGGACTCTCAGTGCGTGTTCAGTAAATGTTACTATTACCATTAACTAGAGACAGTAATTGACCTTGTACATCTTGCATTAAATTCTCTTAATATACACATGTTGTGTTTTCTCTTTAGCTAAATACAGTCAATCCTTTCCCATGAGTCCTTTGTACTGTTAATAAACCTTTCTAGATAGAGACAGTAGAGACAATCTAGGTTTTTTTTTTTTTTTTCTAGTTTGAGTGTTGGAAAACTCAGAAGTAAGGAATTTAGAAAAGATACTTGGTTATTATTAAAACCCAAGTGACCAGAATTTGGAGGGAAAGAAATCTTTACTAATATCACATACAAATAATGTAAAGTACTTAACATTATTTGCTTTGCTGGTGGGAATGTCAATGGTCCTGGCAGTTGACTAAGATGATTTTCATGAAAATTTTAAAATACTGGGCGCCTGGGTGGCTTGGTTGAGCATCCGACTTCAGCTCAGGTCATGATCTCATGGTTTGTGAGTTCAAGTCCCGTGTCAGACTGTGCTGACGGCTCAGAGTCAGGAGTCTGCTTCGGATTCTGTGTCTCCCTCTCTGCCCCTCCCCTGCTCACACTCTGTCTCTCTCTTTCTCATAAATAAACATTTGAAAAAAAATCCTGATGCACACACCCTAAGCACACAGAAGTAATCAGGTAAGAGAAAACTTGCTTATGAAGTATAATTTGGGAATTTCAGGTTTTGGAAATGTTTTAATATATATATTATGTTTTAAATATATTAAAATAAACTTAAAACTCCAAAATTATTTAACTTCTGCTTTTTTCAACTGTCATATCTTAAATGGCTTTCTCCTCAGGGCTATCATTAAGAAGGCTTCAGATCTGGAATACAAAATACAGCGAAGAGCTCTTTTTAAGGAAGACTTCATCAATTATGTTCAAGTAAGTGGATAAGTTCACTACTTTTTAGTCCCCTCACAAATTTTAAATCAATTCTAGAATGGTGAGCTTGATTCAGTGTTTTTTGCAGAATTCTAGAATTGATTAAACGGGTAATTTTCGAACAGGAATAGAAGTGGTCTGGGAATAACGTTGCCCCACTAAGGCTTTAGTCCTTGGCAAACTGAAATTTTCTTTTTTCCTTCTATGGAGTTAGTAGACCAGATACTGCCAAAGATACTGTGTATTAGGATTTAAGCAAGAGAATTGACATACTATTTCTTGTGGGGAGACATAAAGGAGAGTGAGTTTGATGATGGTAGATGGTTGGAAAGTTAATATTTATGTGTCTGTAAGTCTGCTACCTTAGAGGGATACTGCAAATTCTTCAGTACTATAAATGAATGGGAGATTGGAGTGAATCTAAAGTTTACATGCTAGACCAATTTTCAGGTAGAGGAGAATAGCTAATATGTTAGATAACAAAATCTGGACCCAGTGGTAAGATGTAATATTATAAGACTGGAGGTTTTCTGAGTTTAGATTGGAAAAACAACAACAGGTGAACAAATGAGACCTGGCTACGACTCTTGTACTTGGAAGAGGTTTCGGAGCTCATGGTGGATTGCTATGTGTCAACTATACTTCAGGAATAAACTTGGAAAAGGACAAAAGAAAAAAAATAATGGACCATATTAACAAAAGTAGAGTGATGAGTAAGTTAGCTGAGCAAAGAACACTGCAAACAGTAGCCATTCAGAAGATGTTAGTTTGAAAAAAGGTGTTTTGCACTTAACAGACAGTGTCTGGAGCATTGTGTTAGGCTTGAGACTGCATTTTAAGAAGGACTTTGAAAGGTTAGTTAAAAGGCAGCCAGGATGGAAACCTTGTTCTAGGAGGAATCATTGAAAGAATACAAATAGACACGTTTAACCTTAAGGAGACCTGAGAAGTGGCAGATAATTCCACTCTTCAAATATTTGAAGAGGTACCTGTGGATTAGGTTGATTAGCTTTAGAGGCCATAACTGAAATAAGTAAATTAAACACACACACACACACACACACACACACACACACACACACACACACTCCCACACACACACTCCCACACGTACATACTTTCACTCACATCCCCGCCCTGTGCACACAACTGTCACAACCATATAAACTTGCTATAAGACGTAAGTGGCATTTTAAATCAGTGAGGTTCTGGGAGAGAGTGAGAGCAAGTAGGGTAGGGGCAGAGAGGGAGGGGGGAGAGAGAATCCTAAGCAGGCTCTGCACTGTCAGTGCAGAGCCCAGTGCGAGGCTCAATCTCACAAACCGAGAGATCATGACCTGAGCTGAAATCAAGAGTTGGACGCTTAACCGACTGAGCCACCCAGGTGCCCCACAGCACGTATATTTTGAATCTAGAATATCTAAGGAACTACAGATTCAGAAGAAAATGACAACTATGAAGGATAAAAACAACACAAATAGGAACATTCAGTTCACAAAGGGGAAACACCATTCACTGATCAACTTATGAAAAGAATGTTAGCCTTATTAATTAAATTTTTTTTTGTTTATTTATTTTTTGAGAGACCGAGACAGAGCATGAGCAGGGGAGGGGCAGAGAGAGAAGGAGACAGAGAATCCCAAGCAGGCTCCAGGCTCCGAGCTGTCAGCACAGAGCCCAATGTGGGGCTTGAACTCACAAACTACGAGATCCTGACCTGAGCCAAAGTCGAACACTTAACTGACTGAGCCACCCAGGCACCTGCTCATGCTCGCGCGCGCGCTCTCTCTCTCTCTCTCTCTCTCAAAAATAAATAAATATTAAAAAAAAAACACACACACAAAAAAAGCATTCAAGAAAGTATTATAATAAAGTCCAAAGTTTTGCTTCAGAATAATAAATAGTCAAGATAGTCATTTTTTCTGGGGAGGGAAAAGAGTGGAATTAGACATGATACATAGGGAATTTCGAAGCAAGTTTAATAAAATGTAGGCTTTGATGTAGCTGTGTAATAGCTGCTTGGGTGTTCTGTATGCTTGAATATTTCATAAAGCACTTGTAAAATGAAGCATAGAATCTTGTGAAGCCTTAAGTTTTGTGTCTCTAACAGTCTTCAAACTGAGGCTTAGAGAGGAATTGAATAGTAGTGGTTTTTAGAGAACCTTAAGAGGTTTTAAGTGGTCCTTCAGAGGGTAGGGTAGGGAGAACCAATTAGGCACAACTGTGTCTTTCATTTGCTTATGTTAAGCTAATATTTTTGCATGGTTAATTTACTCAAAGTTGGAACATGCTGTTGTAGACTAGAAAGTCTGATATTATGAACCTTATGTCTTTTTTTTTAAGTTTTTCTTTTCTTTTTTTTAAAGTTTGTTTATTTATTTAAATAATGTCTATTCCCAACGTGGGGCTTGAACTCATGACCCTGAGATCAAGAGTTGAGTGCTCTTCCTACTAAACCAGCCAGGAGCCCCAAATCTTAGAAATATTATGATTTTAGAAACATACTTTCTTTGCATCTAAGATGTTTATATGCTTGCTAACATGGATTTATGAGTTTTGTAGATGTAAGGTGAATTATCACTGACTTTTAACAGACATTTACTACAAATTATGCTTGATAGCATATTATCTTCTTTTATAGTCTTTTTTTTTTTTTTTTTTAATTTTTTTTAAAGTAAGCTCTGTGCCCAGCGTGGGGCTTGAAGTCATGACCCAAAGATCAAGAGTTGCATGCTTTACCGGCTGAGCCAGCAAGCTGCCCCAATCTTGTTTTATATTCTTGATTTTTATTTACTTTATGATTTTAACTAAATGCAGTTCCTGTTATAAATTAAGGTTTATAAATTAAAAGGTTATAATTTAAAAGGTTATAAATTTTATTTATTTTTTTATATGTTTTTCTTCCATAGTATGAAATTAATCTTTTGGAGTTGATTCAGAGAAGAAGAACTGTAAGTAGATACTCTGGAAATTGGAAAAAATTTAGATTAGGTAGTGTGGTTCTATAGCTAGAACTTGGGTTTGGGAAGCAGTTGGCACTGATAAATTGTGTGGTGCTGTGTTCATAATGGGTGTTTGTAATCATTTGTTTTCTTTATCAGCACCTTTTTAAAAATATTTAGAGAGAGTGCACGCAAGTGGGAAAGGGCAGAGAGAGAGGGAAAGAGAATCTAAGGAGGCTCCGCACTGTCAGCACAGAGCATGATGCGAGGCTTGATTTCA
The DNA here is from genome assembly GCF_018350175.1 of Felis catus. NCBI lineage: Eukaryota > Metazoa > Chordata > Mammalia > Carnivora > Felidae > Felis > Felis catus. Next base: position 19,924,970 of record NC_058381.1, on the reverse strand, counting down.
ACCAACCATTAGACGATGACCTGAGCGGAAATCGAGAGTCAGACGCCCAACTGACTGGGCCATCTAGGCACCCCTATCAGTACAGTTTAAGATCAAGTAGGAATGTTGTTATGGATAAATGTGATTAAATTGAGGCTTTGTTTTTTTTTTTTTTTTTTTAATGTCACCTTTAAGCGCATCGGGTATTCATTTAAGAAGGATGAGATTGAGAATTCTATTGTACACCGGGTACAAGGTGTCTTCCGGCGTGCTTCAGCAAAATGGAAAGTAAGTGATCAGAGCATCTTTAATTATAAGAGATGTGAAGACATGTATTATATGTATTGTGTTTCAGTATTCAAATGTATTGTTTATTCTTGGGTGTCTCAATATTTAACCTAATAATGGTATTATTTGAAACCACTTATCAAACCGTGAAGAAAATTGATCTCATTACCTTATAGTTCTTCTTTGAGGATGGCACTGAAAAAGGTGGATTCGATACATGGTTAAGGATTAGAAATTTGGGATGTATGGATAAATCTCTAAGTGAAGAACACTGAAGACTTGGAGGTGGAAGATAAATGGTTAGAGTAGGGGCAGCACCTCACTAACTTGATGTTCTTCAAGTTGGGCTCTGGGACTGGGAGTACTTTAGATCCTGGGAATGACAAATTTGGGGTTGCTACCCGATTGAGACCAGTTAAGAACTGCATTGAGCAAGGGGCGCCTAGATGGCTCTGTCTGTTAAGCATAATTCAGGTTATAATCTTGCGGTTTGTGAGTTTGAGCCCCATGTCAGGCTGTGTGCTGATAGCATGGAGCCTGCTTTGAATTCACATTCTCTCTTTCTCTCCGCCCTTCTCCTGTTCTTCTCTCTCAAAAATAAATAAAATATTTTTAAAAAGAAAACAAAGGGCGCCTAGGTGGCTCAGTTGGTTAAATGTTTGACTTCAGCTCAAGTCATGATCTTGCGGTTCGTGAGTTTGAGCCTCACATCAGGCTCTCTGCTATCAGCATGGAGCCTGCTTTGGATCCTCTGTCTCCTGGCCCCCTCCGCCGCCGCCCCTCCCCCTCTCCCCTCACCATTAAATATAAATACACATTAAAGAAATGAAAACAAAACTGCATTGAGCAAATTGGATAGACAACAAATTTTGTCTTGGAGCATGGTAGGTGAGAACGGGTGGCCAGATGGAGTTAACACATTTAAGAGATCTAAGACCTCAGTGAGTAACAGCCTAATAGGCTGAGCAATGTATAATACATTGGCTTTCCTGAAATTTACCTCTCTTTCTAAAAAAAAGTTAATTAGTGCAAAAGTGTATTATGTATTAAGTTCAAATTCGAGCAGCTTACTACATTGCTTTTCTTGCAGGATGATGTTCAACTTTGGCTATCCTATATAGTCTTTTGTAAGAAATGGGTGAGTATTGCACAGTTGTGTCTTGCTTCCTTGTTCTTTTAGTAAGTCTGCCTTTTAAGCTCTGTGCTTGAGTACTGAACTCCATGTTTTCTCCAAAGTTGTAGGGTTAGTAAATCGGAAAAGACTCCAAGAAGGCTGAACTTCAGTGTAACAACATTTGCATATCTGAAGACTATATAAATGGTTTCTAAGTCAGAAGATGATCTTTGTTGTGTGTATTTATTTAGTAAAGTTAGATTTGTTTAGATACTTAGAATGTTTGCATGTAGTGGTTTAGGTAGAAAAAACTATGAGTATGTCTATATTTGTTTCTATGTCCTACAAGAGCATATCTTGCCCCATTGAATTTTGAGTTGGTAAGGAAACAGTACAGATCACTTAGAGATGACTAATAATGAGTTCAGTGTATAGGAAGTAGAATTGCTTTTTCTCTCTTACAGGCCACCAAAGCTCAACTTAGCAAGGTATTTTCTGCCATGTTGGCCATTCATTCAAACAAGCCAGGTATGGTGAGATCCTTGTCAGTTCTTCTACCTTTTATGTAGACTCAAGCTATTTTGGCATTTATTTTGCTTCATAAACTTAAAAGAAATTAGTTTGAGAACTTGAGCATAGGTACTAGGCCTCAGCAGTTCTGGTTTCTGAATAGCTGCCTCTTAGTTCATCCCTGTATATTGTGTATCATTTATTGTGTTGAGTATTGTATCTGTGGGTAAGAAGGACTAAATTTCTTTTTTATTTACTTATTTATTATTGATTTATTTATTTTAAAAAGTGTTTTATTCATTTATTTTTAAAGTATGTTTTACTTTATTTTATTGTTATTTTTAAAAATATGCTCTGTGTAGGGCGTCTGGTTGGCTCAGTACGTTAAACCTCCAACCTCGACCCAGCTCATGATCTCATGGTTTGTGAGTTCAAGCCCCATATCGATCTCTGCTGTCAGTGTGTAGCCTTTTTGGGATCCTCTGTCTCCCTTTTTCTGCCCCTCTCCTACTTTCTCTCAAAATAAACATTAAAAGTTTAAAAAAAAGTTCTGCATGCAACATGAGACTTGAACTCATGACCCAGAGATTAAGAGTCACCTGCTCTACTGACTGAGCCAGCCTGGCACCCCACTAAGTTTCTTTTTAGATGATGATAAAAGAAACTCTTTGGTCCTTTGAGAGAGATTCTATTTGGATGTATTCACATTTAAGGGGCACTTAGAGGGGAAAACTTAAAAACTTAAAGGGGAAAATGTTAACGCAGATTTTACAAGAGTGCCTGGCACATATTAGGTACTCATGTTTTGTAAGAGAAAGACTTCTCTTGTGAATACTGTGTGAAATAGCACATAATTTTATAGGGGAGGTACTCCAGTGCCTATTCTCAAGTATTAGGCTCAACCAGGTTCATGCTACACAGGCTAAGATAGGCCACATTTGGCACCAGTTAATTCACCAGAGGCTACAGCATTAGGTGAGAGTCTTTAGTAGAGTACTCTTAGCAATTTGGAGGCCAGTCCTTGGTCCCCAAGATGACAGTTCAGGTGTGAGGGAATGAGACCATGTGAATGGGTAGAGGAACAGCTCTGATTTAGAAGTCCTGTGGATGGGCACAGCTTCCAGGGATCCTAGAAAGGACTGTGCTCGATTTCAGGAGTCACATGCTCAGGAAAGCCCAAAGCAGTCGCGCTCTCTCATTAATAACCCTTCTAGTCCAGACGTGGTTACTAACCATGAGTCATTTTTACCGAAGGCAGTCTTGTCTGGTAACATAGCTGACTTTTATTAAGTTTCTAGGGAAATAGCTGGAATGTTAACTCGACGTTGATTTCCTGTGTAGAAAGACAAAGGTTTTTGTTTTTAAAGCCTTTATTCCCAACAGGTGTGATAAAAATTTTATTTTTAAAGTTGAGCCATTCAAAAGAAATTATAAACTACTTAAATAAAGAAAAAGAGTGAAATATTTTTATTTCGTGGATTCTAAGATGCACAATTTCTTCCAGTATTTTTATAGTTCTAAAGTTTATATGTGACTTATAGTGATGTTGATCTTAGATTGAATGAGGCACATAAGTACCCACAGATGTTATCATTTGCCTCTTCGCTTCAGAATATTCTAATTTTTATTTATTTATTTTTATTTTATTTAAAGTTTATTTTGAGAGAGAGAGTACACATAAGCATGCGGGAGGGGCAGAGAGACAGGGAGAGAGAGAATCCCAAGCAGGCTCTTTGCTATCAGCTCAGAGCCTGACACGGGGCTTGAACCCATGGACTGTGAGATCATGACCTGAGCTGAAATCAATACTTGGATACTTAACACACTGAGCCACCCAGGTGCCCCAGAATACTCTAATTTTAGGTAAAGCAGCAATACTTTACAAATAACCATTGAAATTCCCTCTCTCCATCCCTTTCCTCTTTTGGGAAGATTAAAAAAAAATTCTTTGAGTATTAAAATTGGAGCATTGATCTTTTTTTTTTTAGTCTGACTTGATTGATTTATTGAGATGAAGTCTGATGTTTTTTATTTATATAGCTTTGTGGATTATGGCAGCCAAATGGGAAATGGAAGATCGCTTATCTTCAGAAAGTGCAAGACAACTATTTCTTCGAGCTCTGCGCTTTCATCCAGAGTGCCCAAAACTTTATCAAGAGGTGAGTTGTGTACCTGTAAGGTGAAAGAGTGATGTCTCAGTTTTGGTCCTCTGTAGACTTACATTCTTGATTAAGTTAAAAAGCCTTGGATTTGTGGAGGCTAGGGATAAGTAGAGGAGCTGCTGGAAAAGGAGAGCGGCGAAGCTGTTTCTTGGCCAGTATTAGGTGTTGACCATGTGCATCTTCCAGGTTGTTAGTGAGAGATTAGAACTCTTACTGCCCATCATGGTTGGGAGGGGTGGGGAACTGGACCCTACCTATTTTCGTTGTGGGGCCAGGGTTCAGCCATCTTTATACCTTTGTTGTTTTTTCCCTTGCATCTACCTTCCCTACTTCTTATCTTCTTTCTCTCCTTCCTTTCTCTCTCTTTCTCTATCTTCTTCCTTTGGCTTCTCTTCATTTTTCCCCACTTATTCTTATTGTCTCTTTTTTCTTGAGATATATCCCTCCTTCCCCTCTTGCTGGACTTAACGCCTTAGAGGGAGGCACTAGAACAGTGATGGCCAGACTTTCAATTAGGAAAAAAGCAAGCGCTAAAAATGGTGTATTATTAGAAGCTGCCCTTTTTTGAGGTATTTGTCAGGATAAGGGAGAAAGTACCGTCTTGTCTTCAATTGAAAATGAAGCCTTACTTGATGGAAAAAGATGTGGGTCTTTTTTTTTTAATTTTTTTTTTTTATGTTTATTTTTGAGAGAGATACAGAGCGCTAGCAGGAGAGGGGTAGAGAGAAAGGGAGACACAGAATCTGAAGCAGGCTCCAGGCTCTGAGCTGTCAGCATAGAACCCAGCGCGGGGCTCGAACTCACGAACCACTAGATCATGACCTGAGCCAAAGTCAGATGCTTAACTGACTGAGCCACCCAGGCACCCCGATTTGGGTCTTTATGCTTGTAGGTTCTGTAGCTGTCCTAACTAGTGATTTTTGGTCTTGTAGTTCTTTGATGATGTTTTATATTGCAGCTCAGCATTTCTTTCCTTGTTTTCATATTCTTTTCGATATCCCTTTGCTACCTGTAGTATTTTGATTGAGAAACAGTAAGTATCACTCCTCCCTGCCGTTATAAGGTTATTTTATGGAAGTATTGTTTATGTTTTTTGGAAGTTTTCCTAAATACTCAAACTGGTATTTCCAAAAATAGAAATAGATTTATTGCTTATTCTTTTTCAAAGTAAATTAGAGGGTGCCTGGGTGGCTCAGTCAGTTTAAGAGTCCACCTTTGGCTTAGGTCATGATCTCACTGCTCGGGAGTTTGAGCCCTGTGTTGGGGTCTGTGCTGACAGCTCAGAGCCTGGAGCCTGCTTTGGATTCTGTGTCTCCCTCTCTCTCTGCCCCTCTCTCGCTCACGCTGTCTCTCTTTCCTTCAAAATATAAATAAACTTTAAGAAATTTATAAAACTTTTTTTTCACATTTATTTATTTTGAGAGAGAATGCAAGTGGGGGAGGGGCAGAGAGAGAGGGGGAGAGAGAATCCCAAGCAGGCTCTGCATTGTCAGCCTAGAGCCCAACACAGGGCTCGATCCCACAACTGTGAGATCATGACCTGAGCTGAAATCAAGAGTTAGTCCCTCAACCGACTGAGCCACCCAGGCACCTCCTGATGGTTAATTTTATGAAATTATAATACATATATTAAAATCAGGAAATTGACATTGGTCTAATGTATGCATATGGTTGGTTCTCTGTCATTTTTTTTTTTATTTTACATGTGTAGATTTGTGTAACCACCACCACAATCAAAATGCAGAGCTGTTCTACCATCACAAGGAACTCCCTTCTTGTCAGTGTCATCTAGTTTCATAACAAAAAATATCACGCTATCCCCAGACTTTCACAGATCTGATATTTATGGGTAAAAAATGGCATCTTATGTATTTCTAATTAAAAAAAATATATTTCCAAAGATTTTCAGTTTATAATTTCCCTTGTATAGTACTTTAGGATGGAGCTGATGCATACTGAGAAACTGAGGAAGGAAAAGGAAGAATTTGAAAAAGCCAAAATGGACGTGGTAAGATCCGAACGTGTCATCACACATTAACAATTAATAGTGCTTTGAGCCTTCTTAGGAATAAGAGACAATTTTTTAAATGTATTTTTTATTTAATGCCGGTTTTGAAACTTTGAGATGAATCTAGAGTTGATTTAATTAAACGGGCTTAGTAATAAAAATGGAATTCTGTGCTTTAAAAATACACATTTGGACTGTTTGAAGTAGTCCTCAAAATAATTTATTATTGATAGAAGGGTAAATGGTTTCCCTAATACTTTATGGTTTCATTAAATGACATACTAATGGGTTGAAGGAGCTCGAGGAAGGTTGTGAAATGTGTGGTTCCTAGTTTTTTATATAATTTTTTTGGTGACGGTAATTTTAAAGAAAAGTTTTAGAATGTTTGAGCTGAAAAAGGAACTTTGCTATCATCTGTTATTGTGGTTTCCAGCTGTGAACTTTTTTATTCAAATAAAAGTTTACCCAGAAGGGTAAACAAGCCATGTAAAACCTGACCTGCTCTGGTCTAAGTAGAGTCAGGCCTTAAGCCATGTGATCTTGCTATTGCTCTAGGAGCCTGAGAGAACACATTGGGAAGGTCAGTGGTCTTGTTCAAGCAGCACATTTTACAAGTGAGGGAAGTGGCCCAGAGAGAGACGTGGTTTGCCAGAGGTCATATGGCACAGATAGTCTAGGGCTGTTAATTTTTATCCTAGTGCTTTTTCTAGTTACTGGCACTATCTGTTAAGTTATGTTTACTATAATACTCTTTAGGGGAATCTTGATTATCCTGAAGAAATCCTTAAGGGCGAGTTGGCACGGATTATCTACAAAAATTCTGTGAACATAATTAAAGGTACGTATGTTTTGAATATTTATGTATGATGGAAAGTGCAACATTCTATTTATGTTTATTTTGAGAGAGAGAGAATGCAAATATGTGTGGGGAGGGTGTGGCAGAGAGAGAGAGAGAGAGAGAGAGAGAGAGAGAGAGAGAGAGAGAAAGAGAGAAAGAGAGAAAGAGAGAATCCCAACCAGGCTCTGCATTATCCGTGCAGATAGTGCAGAGCCTGACATGGGGCTTGAACTCATGAACTGCAAGATTATGATCTGAGCTGAAGTTTGATGCTTAACTGACTGAGCTACCCAGTCACCCCACAATGTTCTATTTGAAATGAGGAAGACCGGGGCGCCTGGGTGGCTCAGCCGGTTAAGCGACGGACTTCAGCTCAGGTCATGATCTTGTAGTTTGTGAGTTTGAGCTCTGCATCGGGCTCAGTGCTGACAGCTTGGAGCCTGGAGCCCGCCTCAGATTCTGCGTCTCCCACTCTCTCTGCCCCTTCCTCACTCATACTCTGTCTCTTTCTCTCTCTAAAAAATAAGCATTAAAAAAATTAAAAGGGAAGAAGACCTTTAGCTAATGTTGAAAATTTATGTTAGAAATTCTGTTAGAGTGTATATAAAATTCTATGGGAATAGTGTCCTGTTTCTTTCAGAAAACATTGATAGCCCCTTAGGGTATACTTGAACATTTAAGTAAGTTTATCGAGTATTTAATTCACATGGAAGGTTGGAAAGAAATAGGTGATTTAGAACATTTCTTTATGCTTTTAAGATGTTTAGAAGAAAAGAAGTACTTATGAATACTCTAAAATATCACTAATGACTTTGTGTAGTGGGGCTATGGGTGATTTTTTCTGTTTTGTCCTATTTCTCAAATAATACAAAGAATTAGCTCTAGTACATCAAGAAAGTGGTACTTTCTTGTAGAAGAAAGTGGTTCTTTACAGTAAAATGACACTTGACAGTCTTACTCCCCTTCCCAATTTTTAAAATTTTAGGTGCAGAATTTCACGTGTCACTGCTTACAATTGCACAGCTATTTGACTTTGCCAAAGATCTGCAAAGAGAAATTTATGATGAGTAAGTAAGTTCGTGGAAAGGTGAATATGTCTATTTCCGATCTTGTGGTAAAAGTTTGAGGTTGGGTGTTTAGAAAGAGGGAAAGAAGACACTATGCTAAGTCCTTGGAAGAAAGCAAGGTTTTAGGGCTATTGTATCATAGTAAGTCATAGAAAAGTAAATATCTCTGGAGAACTTGTTTGACTCACTTCTGGGCTTCCCTTGGGAGTTAGTTTGTCTTTACTCCGTGACAAACAGCTGATATCAAGACGTATATTTCTGCTGTGCTGGTATGTCTTTTGTCCATAGAATGAGAGTGGTCCTCATAAAGGTTTGCAGGTGATTGCTGTAGGTTATTTTATTCTTTAATGTTGGAGCATATTGTTTGAGAATTTTTTTGCAGCCTGCCTTGTGGGTACATCACTCTTAGGTAGCACCCCTTACTTTCACAGGAGATAAAACAGAACTTGGCTTGTTTGCCCTTTGGATGCCTTCAGAGCTTTGGTAGAGGTTTAGGTCATGCTTTTTTTTTTTTTTTTTTTCTTGCCTCTGTTACAGAAAATCAAGAGCCTGGATATAAGGTTCTCCAGGGCTCGAGGACTGTCTCATCACACATACCTCACACATGATTTAACTTTGAGAGCTAACTTGTGAATGAAATCTGAAACATTCTGAAACCTAATAAATGTGCCACAACTCTGATTGATTGACAAAATTTATGCAGTGAGCATGAAGATCTCTGGAGGGCTTGCTGGGGAATTGTCTCCTGGTAATGGAATTGTTAAAGGGGTGTCCTGAGTGCACTCTTAAATTTTTTTTTTTTTTTTTTTTTTAACGTTTACTTTTGAGAGACACAGTGTGTAAGCAGGGAAGGGACAGAGAAAGGGAGACAGAATCCGAAGCAGGCTCCAGGCTCCAAGCTGTCAGCACAGAGCCCGACACGGGGCTCAAACTCATGAACTGTGAGATCATGACCTGAGCCCAAGTCGGTTGCCGAACCGACTAAGGCACCCAGGTGCCCCTGGGTGCATTTTTAGAGCATTGGGAACTGTCTGTTTGATATTGAGTTAAGTTTCGTGTCATAGGGCTGATGCCAGCAAACTGCTTTTCAGCCTTCAGGCTCTACACACAGATGACCCTCTCACTTGGGATTATGTGGCACGGCGAGAATTAGAGATAGAGTCACAGCCAGGAGGAGAGCAGCCTGCGACAAAACAAGCCAGAGCAGTGGAGGTGGGCCGGAAGGAGGAGAGGTGCTGTGCTGTGTATGAAGAGGCGGTGAAGACTCTCCCTACAGGTGAACTTCACCAAACCTTGGGGTGGTGTCGAAGTTAGTATTCACGAATGGGAAGCCGAAGCTTCCGTTCCCATTACCAACGTCAGTTTCAGGATTCTGTCTGTGCTAGTTTACAGTGTGCCTGCCTTTCCAACTTGTTCTGTGGTGGTCAAAGATGGAGCTTTGATGACCTTCGTCGATAGTAGTAATGGTATCCATTTGGGGGAAATGGTACATAGGAAATGATAATTCAGAAGATTGTCATTCTCTAATTCTCTTTTCATACAGACTTGCTTCCAAATTTTATATATTGGAGTGTTAATGTTTAATTTTTGAGAGAGAGAGCGTGAGCAGGGAAGGAAGGGGCAGAGAGAGGGAGACACAGAATCTGAAGCAGGCTCCAGGCTCTGAGCTGTCAGCGCAGAGCCCGACGCGGGGCTTGAACTCAAACCAGCCATGAGATCATGACCTGAGCTGAAGTTGAACGCCTAACCGACTGAGCCACACAGGCTGCCCTTTACTTTTTATAGTTAAGTCATTAGTATTTGAGATGTTTGATTAGCTGTAATCAGAATAACTAGTTTTTTTCACCGGACTAGCTTAAACCCTTTTTCAGAGGAATTTTCCCTTCAAAGGAAAGATGTATGATGACTGTTAAATGGAGAGAACTAGTGATGTGATCCGCATAATCTGACTTTTCCAGAGGCCATGTGGAAGTGTTACATCACGTTCTGCTTGGAAAGATTCACCAAGAAGACAAGCAGTCAGTTCCTCAGAGAGAAGGTGAGGACCTACGTTACATGGTTATAGTGGCTGACTAGAAAGTGACTGTTTTCTGTAAAAAGAGCAGACACGTGGCTCCTTTGGGGCCTGGGACAGCTTCTAAGAACTTAACCTAAGCTCTTTCCCCTTGTGGTTGACCTGTCATTCCGAAGGTCTGAGCCTGCTGTATCCTTTTTCTGGCCACCTGATTAAGAAGCACCCTGTTACTGGGCTGTGTTTGGTGTGGCTGTTTAGCTGGTCTAATCATAAGGGAAACTACCTCAAGTTCCTTTTCTTGGTTGCACTTGTTCCTGTCAGAGGCCACAGACCCCTGTGGGGATGTTTGTAACGAACTGAGAGATTTTTCTGATTTCAGAGGCTGGAAAGAACCATGATGGCGTTCAGGAAGGCACATGAACTCAGACTTCTACCGGAATTTCAGTACAAGCAGTGGGTAAGGGCACATTCACTGCCAGTAACATGTACTTGATTCCAGTTGGCTCATGATGGTGTCATGTGTTTTAATATATTGTTATGTGTTATGTGACTAAACCCATTTGGATGTTTGGTATGGAAGATGAGTGACATTACATTTGACTCTCGGTATTTGGTATATGCCAGAAATGAAATCTGTACAGTAAAGAAAGGAATGTTACATGGTGGAAAATAGCCAGAACAGGGAGTCGCAACTTGGGTTTATTTTGTTTACCCATACATCTTGTCCTGAACATCCTTTTCCTGAATATATGCCTAGCCCAGATTAAGCATTGGTACAATAAAAATAAAGAGGGGCGCCTGGGTGGCGCAGTCGGTTAAGCGTCCGACTTCAGCCAGGTCACGATCTCGCGGTCCGTGGGTTCGAGCCCCGCGTCGGGCTCTGGGCTGATGGCTCAGAGCCTGGAGCCTGTTTCCGATTCTGTGTCTCCCTCTCTCTCTGCCCCTCCCCCGTTCATGCTCTGTCTCTCTCTGTCCCAAAAAAATAAATAAAAACGTTGAAAAAAAATAAAGAGAGATTAGATGTGTTCCTGTGTTTCAGAAGCTGACGTTCTAGTAAGAAACCTGTTAACCCAGGCCTACTTTCTGGGGTGGGTGAGGATTGGTATGGAGACCAGGATAATGCGCTGAGGTATTTCTACATTGGGTTTTGTCACTTACTAGCTAGATAACTTGGGCAAACCACTTAACTTTTCTGAGTTTGTTTACTTGATTTTAAAACAGTGTTAGTGAGGAGCATCTGGGTGATTCAGTCAGTTGGGTGTCTGATTCTTGATTTCGGCTCAGGTCATGGTCCCAGGGTTGTGAGATCAAGCCTGGCCTTGGGTTCCGTGCTGAGCATGCAGCCTGCTTAAGATTGCCTCTCTCTCCCTCTCCCTCTTTCTTGTGTGCATTGTGTGTATGTGTGTTCTCTCTCTCTCTCAAATTAAAAAAAAAAAATAGTGATCCTTGTTTTTGGCAGCTCACAAAGTTGTTAACTTACACAAAAATGTTCGTACGTTAACATTTAAAAAATACTTTTTAAGAGTTTATTTTTGTTTTTGAAAAAGATACAAAGGGCAAACGGGGGAGGGGCAGAGAGAGGAGGAGACAGAATCCCAAGCAGGCTCTGCACTGTCAGCACAGAACCTGATGCGCGGCGCTCGAACTCACCAACCCTTGAGATCATGACCTGAGCCAAAATCAGGAGTCGGATGCTTAACTGACTAGGCTACTCAGGCAACCCTTAAAAAATACTTTTTAAATGTTTATTTATTTTGAGAGAGAGTGAGAGAGAATGTGGGGGCAGACATGGAGGAGGGGTAGAGAGAGGGATAGAGAGAACCTCAAGCAGGTTCCATGCTGTTAGCACAGAGCCTGACGGTGGGCTTGATCTCATGAATTGTGAGATCATGACCTGAGTTGAAATCAAGAGCCTGATGCTCAACCAACTGAGCCACCTAGGTGCCCCCAAAATACTTTTTATTTATTTTTTATTATTTATTTATTTATTTATTTATTTAAAAAAAATTTTTTTTTTCAACGTTTATTTATTTTTGGGACAGAGAGAGACAGAGCATGAACGGGGGAGGGGCAGAGAGAGAGAGAGACACAGAATCAGAAACAGGCTCCAGGCTCTGAGCCATCAGCCCAGAGCCTGACGCGGGGCTCGAACTCACGGACCGCGAGATCGTGACCTGGCTGAAGTCGGACGCTTAACCGACTGCGCCACCCAGGCGCCCCATTTATTTATTTTTTAATTTACATCCAAGTTAGCATATGGTGCAATAATGATTTCAGGACTAGAATCCAGTGATTGATTCATCCCCTATGTATGACACCCAGCGCTCATGCCAACAAGTGTCTTCCTCAGTGCCCCCTTTCCCATGTAGCCATCCTCCCACCCACAACCCCTCCAGCAACCCTCAGTTTGTTCTTTGTATTTAAGCATCTCTTAAGTTTTGTCCCCTTCCTGTTTTTATATTATTTTTTCTTC